>NC_133449.1:94007805-94314555 GCF_048565385.1 Saimiri boliviensis | reverse complement strand
TCTTTCCCAGCAGTGTGACATTTTAGGGAACTACTAGCAATCACTTTATTTTCTCATTTTCCCAAGTTAGTGGACAGGGCAACTGACCTGATCTTATTGAACTGAAAACTTTGGAGAGTATGAAACACTAGTTGCTAGAGTTCCTCATCTGGGAACGCGTTTGGTATGTATAAATTTAGACTTTGAAGTAGTAGAAGAGAGAAGTTCCGCGGACCAAAACCTTTTTGCCGCCTACGGTTTTCCATTTAAGAAGGCTATGTGGAGATTTCCTGGTCCAACTATGCCAACTACGGGAGGGCAATGGTGACTCTACCTCACGATCTTAGTTACTGGGATTGACCTGACATTGGTGTTTCCCAAGGTGTGTTATAAAGATGGGGAGAAAAGTTTTCTAAATCAAATATATTTGAGAAATGCTAGATTGAATAACATAAGCAGATTGCTTTGCTATGGGATTTTTCGGTCTTCAGGACACAGCGTACACTATACATCTCTAAGGGGGCACTGTGTACTGTTCTTCCCAAATGTAATTAGTTGATTAAAATCCGTATTTCATGCATGATCTCAGTCCAGTGTTCTTAGTAAGCACCTACTCACTATTCACAGTGACCTGGCAACACTTGGCGGGATGACCCCACAGATGTACTTGAATCTGGACCTACATACCCAGAACTGATAAATCCAGCCACTTCCTGAGTTCAGGACTGAGGGGCCGAGACAAAGGCCCCCTTTCTGTCAGCACAGTGTCTGTCCCTTAGTGCTTGACATTGGTGCTGTTCAGTCTTGACGGACCACACTCATTGCATATGGGGCCACAGGAAGGGTCATGAGGGCTGGATTTGAAGTCTGGAGGCCTAAATTAGCCGCCTTGAGGTGCCTTTTACCAGCGTCCTGACCTTAGGCAAGCTGCCTAATCTTTTTGAGTCTCCTCTGGAAAAATGAAGATAAAACGTCACTTTATCCTGTGATAATTATCAACTACTTTCTCAGTGCTAGGCATTGCTCTAGATGAGGGGACAGAATGGTTGCTCAGCCCAGGGCCTTAAACATTCCTTGGCAAAACCCCTCTGCCTGGAGCAGTAGGTCCTTTGGGTTCAGATTAAGTTCCATCTGTCCCCAAATAACTCACAACTGAGTGAGCAGGAGCCTGCTTGCTCCTGAGCTCTACGAGTTCTTTGGCCCACACCAGGAGCCTCTGGTCCCCTCCCCTCCCTTCCCACACTGTTGGAGAGAAGGGGTGCAGCATCGGAACCTCACGTAAGTATTACCTCTCAGGCTCACTGCAGGGTTCATGGGTTCTCTGGTCCTAGTTATATTCATAATAGCTTATGAGTTCTTCGCAATTTGGTCACGAGGGAATGGTAACCACTGAAGTTGGAAAACCAACCATCTGAGGCCAAACAAAAGCCCAAGGTGAGGGTGTGGTTTGGCTGCAGCACCATGGGAATTTCCAAAGACAGAACTTGGCTGTTTTATCTCAACCCATCTCCCCATGGAATTAAAAACTCATGAATCAAAGCTCTTCTCCAGAAATGTGCTACAGGAATGACAGCATTTCCCCTGACAAGTCTTTTAGATATTAAAGTGGCTCCACATTAAGGCTGAGGCTCAGTGGGAGGACTGAAATGTGGAGTTGAAAATGTCTCTTTCACAGAGCAGGATCAAGGCATGGAAGGGAGACAGGATCCTGGGAAGGAGCCAGCGCTGGTGGGAGGGTGGGTCCTGCAGAGACTGGGAGGACACCCTGGCCCTGCATGCGCCGTCCAACCCCAGCTCCTTCTCAGGAAGCGACCCTCTAAGTTTACGAAATTAACACGGCCAGGTCTGATGTTTCCCTCACTAAATCCACACGACAGCACTTCAACCCCTCTGTATTCCCCGATGGGGAAACCAAGGCTCTGAGCGGTAATGCCATTCGCCTAAGGATGTATGACACCCTGATGGTACATTAGAAAACTTGGTCTATTAAATAACACTTATTTATACTGACTGTGCCACTTGTATCAGGAAACAGGAAACAGATGGCACACTCAAAATAGAAAGTCGAGGAGATTCTTTGTGCAGAGGCTACTGACAAGGTGTGGGTGAGTGTAGTGCTGGCTTGGTGGCAGCCAAGCTGTTAGCTCCTGGGAAGGAAAGGTGAGAAAGTGGGTGCCAAGCCCAGGAGAGGGCTCAGCACAGCACCCTCTGTAGAGCCGAGGCACAGCTCTCTCCAGGCGTTCCTGTGGGACGGAGTCACTGGGACGGCTGCCCTGCCCTTGTCCTCTCCCCTCACTCCCTCTCACTCCTGCCAGATTGATCCCGACCAGAAGCGGGGGGCATGGGAACCCTTGATGTGGTTCCTGCAAGTCAGCCTCAGGGCAGAGAGCAGGGAGGAGAAGGGACACGGATTCGATGAACTCCGACTGAAAAAGTAACACTGTGCCGGCCACTCCTGAGTCTGGGATAATCGAAATAGACAAAGACAGCTGGAACATTACTCATGTTCTTCCCAAGGACATGCTGAAGCTGTGACATGTCAGAGTGACTGCTGCTTTCTCATTCGCAGAAATACCGTGTTCTCTCAAGTCACAGACTGTCGAAAACTCTGCTGTCTGCAGTTGTAAAAGTAAGCAGCAGCATCCCACTTTTGGTTGGAAGTCACTCTGATACAGTGAAGCTGCTTCAATTTCCACTCCAGCTGTAGTTTCAGATGAAGGAATTCTAGGCACAAAATTTCACATCCATTTAACTTCATGATTTCCAAAGAAACAGGACCCTCCACCCACTCCCCCATCCAGGCCTGAGGTTGATCTATTGTATTAGTCCGTTCTCATGTTGCTGATGAAGACACACCTGAGACTGGGTAATTTATAAAGAAAGAGAGGTTTATTGGACTCACAGTTCCACATGGATGGGGAGCCCTCACATGGAAGGTAAAAGGCACATCTTACATGGCAGCAGACAAGAGAGAGAATGAGAATCAAGCGAAAAGGGAAACCCCTCATAAAACCACCAGATCCCATGAGACTTATTCACTACCATGAGAACAGTATGGGGGAAACTGCCCCCATGATTCAATTATCTCCCACTGGGTCCCTCCCACAACAGGAGGGAATTATGGGAACTACAATTCAAGATGAGATTTGGATGGGGATACAGCCAAACCATATCAACCATCAACACCCAGCACTGCTTTGTTTCAGTTTATAAAATCATGGCTGCATTTAAATTTCACTCAAGCTCCACCCTTCCCCAAGTCCTGTAATAGTTCTCTCTCTCTCTCTTTTTTTTTCTTTTTTTGGTGAGACAGGGTCTTGCTCTGTTGTTCAGGCTGGAGTGCAGTGGGTGATCATGGCTCACTGCAGTCTCAAACTGCTGGCTCAAGTAATCCTCCTGATTCAGCCTTCTGAGTAGCTGGGAATACAGATAAGCGCCACCATGCCCTGCTGATTTTCTTTCTTTCTTTTTTGTAGAGGTGGGGATCTCCCTCTGTTGTCCAGGCTGGTCTTGAATGCTCAGCTTCAAGCAATCCTCAGCCTGTCAAAGCGCTGGGATTGCAGGCATAGTAACTCTGCCTTTTCCCTTTTTGGCGAAGACCCCAAAACTGTGGTGTGCCCTGTTCCTCACTGCTCCAAGCCAATAACCCTGACCTGATAAGACTCCATTTGTGCCCCTGGTGTCTGGGCTTGGGCAAGGATCAATGGAGAAATTGGCTTACTCTTCCTTCCCCCTTAAACTAGAGTGTAATGTGATGGCCATTTTCTATCAACGACTGTATTGGTGTTTATGAGCCTCTCTCAAGCATTCAGTACATGGGTTTTAATCCTAATAGGTAACCTGCTTTTCCACACAAGAAATGTTTAGCGCGCCGGGCGCGGTGGCTCAAGCCTGTAATCCCAGCACTTTGGGAGGCCGAGGCGGGTGGATCACGAGGTCGAGAGTTCGAGACCATCCTGGTCGACATGGTGAAACCCCGTCTCTACTAAAAATACAAAAAATCAGCTGGGCATGGTGGCGTGTGCCTGTCATCCCAGCTACTCAGGAGGCTGAGGCAGGAGAATTGCCTGAACCCAGGAGGCGGAGGTTGCGGTGAGCCGAGATGGCGCCATTGCACTCCAGCCTGGGTAACGAGAGCGAAACTCCGCCTCAAAAAAAAAAAAAAAAGAAATGTTTAGCAATTTTCTCTCTTCCTTTTGAATTTTCTTTGTTCAGTTCACTGTAATTTTTTTCCCCTTCTTTTCTTCTGGGCATTTTGTGAGCCCTTTTGAATGAAGGTTGGGCCTCTTCTACCTCTGGGCCTCCAGGGGGGGACTTGGAGCTTTTATACCACGAGTACTTTATAGGGAGAGACGGGACAGGCTGCACCGCGGGGTGCGGAGGGCCCCCGCCCTGGCAAGTGTGAGGGCAGCTGAGAGATGGGTTGGGTTTTCTGGTTCCCTTGGGGGGAGTTCTCAGTTGCTTTTCCGATTCAAAAATGGAGCAGCAGTCCCCTAATATACACCTTCCTGGGCACACCCTCTCTGCCTGGAGCAGTGGATCACTTAGGTCAGATTAAGGGCCTCTCTGCTCCTCAGGTCTAAGAGCCACCTGGTCCT
This sequence comes from Saimiri boliviensis, assembly GCF_048565385.1. Classification (NCBI taxonomy): domain Eukaryota; kingdom Metazoa; phylum Chordata; class Mammalia; order Primates; family Cebidae; genus Saimiri; species Saimiri boliviensis. The sequence goes on along the minus strand of NC_133449.1, from coordinate 94,309,978 downwards.
AAGCCAGGGCCCTCTGCTCCCCTCCCCTCCCTTCCCTCACTGTCAGGGAGAAGGGGTGCAGCACTTGAACCCCACATGGGTCTTGCCTATCAGGCTCACCGCAGGGCTTACGTTGGTGTGCTGAGTTTTGTGTACCTCCCACCCCCGCTCCCACCCTCCACTCCCCACTGCGGAGTACTGCACCTGTCATCAGCCTGCCTCAGGACTAGACTTCATATTTCTTCAGAAATTGGCGGGATCTTAACTCTTAAGCTCTCAAATTGGGTGCTTGCTTCCAGTGGCCACGGTCACAGGACCCCTGAGAACCTCACGTTCAGACCCACACCAGGCTGCAAGGGGAGGCACCACAACAGTCATCCAAGTGTTGATTCTGTCGTGGGGTTTAAGCCCGGCTGACAGCCTGGAACTTGGCCTTGGGCTTGGGTCTAGCAGAGGGGAATGTCACTTCTTATCTGTCCCTTGCTGGCTCTGCCAGTGGGGATTGCTGGGCAGCCCAAACCCCACAAATGAAGAGCGGAGACAGCGCTGCTTTGGCGTGGCCTGCAAAAGTGGGTCATGAAGCCCATGCATCAGCCTCTGACTGCTACTGTTTGGATGAAGACTTCCCAATGTGTCTAATAAGGTACTGTTAAAACCCCTGGCTGTGGGCTCTTGCAGGGGTAGTTGAGTAGCATTTGATTTCTTAAATTTATTCGTTTATTTACTTCTAACTGTGGTCAATGAAAATGATGTAAAATTGGCCATTTTGACCACTTGAGGTGTACAACTTAGTGGCACTAAGCACATTCACACTGGTGTGCTGCCATCTCCACCATCTGGCTCCCACACTCTTCAGACTCCTGAACAAAAACTCCACCGGTTCAACAACTCCCCACTTCTCTCTCCTGCCGGCCTGACAACCCCCATCCTACTGTCTGCTCTGTGAACTTGACCACTCTAGTACCTCATGTGGGTAAGATCATGCAGCGTTTGTCCTTCCATGACTGGCATCTTACACTGAATATAGTGACCTCAGAGTCTCTCCACATCACCGCACGTGTCAGACTCTCCTTCCTCTTTAACGCTGAGTAGTATTCCACTGTATGACATGAGCCACATTTGCCCATGCATCCATCCATCCACAAATACTTCTGTTGCCGCCACTCTTGGGCTGTTGTGAACACAGGTGTGTGGGCATCCTCTCAGGGGCATACATTTTGACTCCTGCCAATCAAAGGTATTCAATAGACATCTTCTTATGTCTATTGAACAGAATGGATCTGAGCAAGGAGCTTGTGAATCATGCGATCTCCCCATAGCCCTGGGGTCACAAAACTGTGAGAGGAGGAGGCCTGGGGACCTCTGTAAATCAGGGATGACAGTTCAAGTTTGTAGGGAAAATTTCAACTGTGTGGCTGGCTCTTTAGACAACTAAATAAGCAAGCATCCTCCATCCCCCCACTCCCCATGGGAAATAGAAAGAGCACGCCTGTTCTAGAGATTTCGACTTTTTGGAACTTCTGCATCGGCCAGCAGTGCCATCCCTGAAACCGTAAGGGAAAAGTGCTCTTCATTTGTCCACGTGCCCATGGCCATTCTCAGTGGGAAGAAGCGAGCCTGGTTCTACTTCAATGCTCGTTTCCTCCCGCAAATGTTGCAGGGGGTCTTGCATCATCCTCAGGACCCTGCAGTGGAGCTTCTGTTGCCTACCTGGTCCTCAGTTCACTCACGAGTCCTCCGGCAGCCTGCACAACACCATGTGGATTCGCAACAGGTCTCCCAGTCTCTAAGGAGGATGTTTGTGCATTAGGAGAAAGTGTGTGCCCTCCTTGTCAAGGGCCCATCTCTCTCCCTCGCCCACTGTTGGCAGCTCCCAAGATCCTCCCACCTCTGCCAGAGGAGGAGAGCAGGACAGGACTGGGGCTCGGAGCACAGCCTCTGTGGTAGACCCATGTGCGACCCGCCCCGCACCACCCCAGGGGAGAGCGGTGAGTGATTTGGTCTTAGTTCCCTGGGTGGAAACTCTGCCTCTCCACTGCAGGTCCCTGATACTGGAGAGTAGAAAGGTCACAGTCTGGGGGAGTCGACTTCCAGCACCGCCCCCACCAAACGCTACTCAGGAACAAGGTTTTCCTTTGGGGAGAGCTACCCTCCTCTCCTACACTTTGGAGGCCAAGCTCTCCAGAGCGTCTGGGATGGGGGGCGGTGTTGTGAACTCGCTCTGACAGTGGGCCTGGAGCCCACGGGCCCAACACAAGAAGTTGGGCTAATGATAGCCATCTCCAGCCTCTCTCAGACATTCTGGGACCAGCTCCAGCTAGAAGCTCAGGGGCATTGGCCTATGGCAGGCGTCCCCAAACTATGGCCCTCGGGCCGCATGCGGCCCTCTGAGGCCACTTATCCGGCCCCCCGCCGCACTTCAGGAAGGGACACCTCTTTCAATGGTGGTCAGTGAGAGGAGCACAGTATGTGGCGGCCCTCCAACGGTCTGAGGGACAGTGAACTGGCCCCCTGTGTAAAAAGTTTGGGGATGCCTGGCCTATGGGGTCTACACCCTGTGTCACAGCAGGCAGCACATTATCAGCAGAGCCGGGAGCACGGGGGTGTGCCATGCTGCCATGCCCAGCAACCAGCCTCCACAGGGAAGGCCCAGACACTGGAATTCGGACAGCATTGACCTCAGAGATGGCACTGCCCCTGAGGAGCAGAAAAAGAACAGGAAAGGGAAACCAGCTGGAAGCCCAGTGTGTCCCTTCCATGAGCCTGGCATCAGCTACAGAGGGTAGCAACAAAGGGTGGAACCAGAAGGCAGTGCCAATGAGAGAAGTAACCGAGGAACTCACTGAAAAAGGCTTTCATGAATGGCACCGTGGCCAAACCTGCGAGTGGGCTCGCATGCTCCGCACAAGTGCGAATCTTACACTGTGGGAATAAAGGCTCCCAGGCCCATCAGCACCGCAAGGCAGAGCCCTGGACCCCCGAGGCCTCAGCTTTCCAAGCTAGCACTACTCACGATTTGGACTACAGAATTCATTTTTGCTGACTGTCCTGTCCATTGTAAGATATTTATGTAGCAGCATCCCTGGCCTCTATCTACTCCATTCCAGTAGGAATCCCCACCCCAATATGATAATCAAAAATGTCTCCACGCTGGGCACAGCGGCTCAAGCCTGTAAGCCCAGCACTTTGGGAGGCTGAGGCAGATGAATCACCTGTACTCAGGAGTTCAAAACCAGCCTGGGCAGCATGGTGAAACCCCATCTCTACTAACAATACAAAAATGAGCCAGGAGTGCTGCTGTGCACCTGTAGTCCCAGCTACGTGGGAGGCTGAGGCAGGAGGATTGCTTGAGCCCGGGATATCGAGACTACAGTAAGTCATGTTCATGCCACTGCACTCCAGCCTGGAAGACAAAGGGGGACCCTGTCTCAAAAAAGAAAAAAAATGTCTCCAGACCTTGACAAATGACTCCTGAGGAGCAAAATAGATATTTATGAAGAATTTCATAGGTGCCCATAAAAGTTTCATAGTGGTGACCTATGTAACTCTCACAATATCATGAGGTAAGTATTATGATTGCTCCAGTTTTGCAAATGGGGAAACTGAGGCTATGAGGGATAGGTAACTTGCCCCAGATCAGGCCGATAGTAAGTGGAAGAGCTACGGTGAACATCACAAGCGACACTCTAGATCGAAGCCTGTAGCAGGTGTGCAAAGTTGCTTCACTTATTCTGGTGATCTCACTTAATTTGCTTGATAACCCATTTTAGAGATAAGGGCACAGAAGTCGATATCTCATCTAAGGTCACACAGCTAGTGACGGCACAGTTCAAGCTGAAACCCTGGCACATGGGCTGCTGAAGTCCATACTCCGAAAAATAGATTTCAAAGCAGGGGAGGAGGAGTAAATACAAGTGAACAGAGGAAGCAGACCTTCTCTGTGGTTGAGTGGAACATGGGATTGAGCGGGCTGAAGGTGGATTCTACATAGGGCAGTTTTTGCCCTCACGGGAGGTCAGCTCAGCTGATATGGTGGCTTCTGGTCTCCCTTGAAAGCTTGCAACTGCACCAGGCAACCCCTGGAGTTTGCTTCCTGTTACAGCGATGGACTCTGAGCCTGGCCACTCCCTTCTATTCCAAAACCACTCACCTGGGTGCTCCTGAGCCATCTGAGCTCATCTCTTCCTGGCAGTTCCTTCCATTGAGGGCAGTTACAAAGGTGTAAAGCAGGCCTGACTTGGCATCTCGTGCCATTAACCTGCGGTGTGATGTTTAGCAAGTTTCTCCGCCTACATGAGCCTCAGTGTATAAATACACAAAATGGGGAGTCCGGCATCCCCTCATTAGGCTGGGAGGGTGTAAAGCACACAGCAGACTCTCAGACAATGGTGCTATACAAACTCTGTACTGCCCTGCAGTCTCCCCTCCACGTTCTATATCTCTCTTTATGTGCTCTGAGCTGTAAACATGTGTGTCGTGTCCAACTGACTGAGTGGTGGGATTGCATATGTTTTTTTCTGAGTGCAGTAATAAGCCCTCAGGCATTTGGCTGAAAATCAGTGTTGGTGTTTGTGTCTACTCATTCTGATGAAAAATAGTCGCTCCCCAGGTTGCCTTCATGCGCATTCCCACATAGTAGCTTTTTGTAACATCAAGATAGAAATCTGCAGCGGGGCATTCATTCTATTTTTCCTGTCAAATAACTCTGCCCTTGTTTTGAGCAATTCAAGATGAAATAAAGCCAGTTGTGAGGAACTGATTCAGCAGGAGGGACTGGGGCTTGGGCCGGGCACACTCACAGGCGTGCGCCTGGCAGTTCCGAAGCCCAGCACAGCAGCAGCAGCCCGGCAGCTTACCTTAGTTCCAGGCAGCTCCCAATTTAGCAAGGGTGGGGCCGTTCTGAGACCTTCATTATCTCAGCAACATACAGTAGAACAGAAAGCTGGTGAGCAGTTTATCGAGAGAGATCTGGGGAAAGTCTGCCTCCACGGCTCACCAGGCTTGTGACTTGGGGCTTCAACACTGACTTTTCTGAATGCTAACTTGCTCACCTGTGAAGTGAGGAGAACGGCCCTGCCTGAGATGTAGTTTGTGAGCATTCAGCAGTATAAAGACTCCAAGGTCCCTGGGATGCAGTGCGGCCGCTCAGTGCCTTGGGGCTCCACTCCTAATCCCTCTTTTGATCTATCCAGCCCTTTCTGATGCACAGATGCTATTTCCCCATCACTTGTGTCCACTTCTTTATTCTGGCTGCCAGACAGTTAACACCCCCCCTGGTGACAGACGTAGCATCTGAGAGTGCTTTGGGATGATATAAATGGAACTGGAATTCATTCAAGCAATTTCTAGTGCATCTGGGCTGGGAATTGCCTTGAATTGTATTTTCGAGCCAATCCCCACCACCACCCTCACTGAAAGCAACCTTTAGTTGCTATACTGAGACCAGGCCATGTAAGAAGTTTTCCCCCACCCCCAAGTTGTCACATATACTTGCTCATTACCTAGCAGACTTCAGGGAAGCAAGCTTTGTCAGTGGCAAACAAATGCTTCCTACACATGGTGTCTCCTGACTAGTCACTAGTGCCCGGATGGGTGTGAATTTACTGGGGGCTCATGGCTGAGAATAAGAACTTGTCCTCTCTGACACAACAGCTCACCAATGCAGCAATTCCTTCCATGGTGATTACAGTGGGTTAATTTTATGTGCCAACTTGACTGGGCCATGGGATGCCCAGATAGCTAGTTGAACATTATGTCTGGCTGTGTCTGTGAGAGTGTTTCTAGAAGAGACGAGCATCTGAATTGGTGGGCTGAGCAAAGCTGAACTCCTGGTTCAAGTGATCTGCTTGCCTCAGCCTCCAAAAGTGCTGGGATTATAGCACCCCAGAGATTCCAATTTAATTGGTCTGGGGTCGGCATCAGCTCTGGAAGCTTTATGTGAGCCCCAGGGTTTCTAACGTGAAGGCCAAGGTGAGCATACATTAGACAGGCCTGAATTGAAGCCCTCAGTCATTGATGAGTTGTGGAATCTTGGTAAAGTCACGGAACTTCTCTGAACCTCAGTTTTATCACCTGGAAAAGGATGGATATACAATTGATCCCAGAGCCTTGTCTTATGGATGGTATAGACAGGACGTGTGCAGTAACCAAGTGAATAACAGAGCAAGCATGCCTGCAAAGTGAGGACCTCCCCACTAGGCACCTGCATGTGCCTTCAGGGAGGCCTCAGCACACTCAGACCCTCAGATCGCAGCCCTTAGCTGGGGCCAGATGCTAATGCTCCCTGCACTTATACCCACACTCACTGTTCCTCCCGTCTCCTGGCTGGACTGTGTGCTCCACAACACCCCACTATGGCCTGGAACAAGACCAGAAATATTTGAAGAATTGAGCTTGCTCTTGTCAGATGCCTCACGTGCCTAGTTCTCTGGTTCTTAAATCTTGCTGGGTTCATGCACCTTCAATAATCTGAAAATGCAATTAGGCACACTGAAAGCAGTTTGGATAGGGCTCGAGGGTGTTTCCCAAGCCACTGAGTCTATCACTAGCCCCATGCTGAGAGTGCCGGATCTGAGTGAACTGATAATATCTCACACTGAGGAAAGAACTGACAAAGCCATGGCTTATTCTGGTCAGATGTGTGGTAACGTCATTGGTAAAGTCAGTGGTGAAATTGGGAAGAAGATTCCGATTCCTTATCCTGTTGCATTGATGCTAAGAACTTGTGTTTACTCTGTCCTCCACAAAGCAACGAGTTGGAAAAGAGCTTAGAGTTCATTCTACTTGATCTTGTTCATCAAGAAGTAAAGTACAAGGAAAATGCTTATTAGGAAGGATCCAGTTAAGTGTCCCTCCCAGATGTTCCCAGGGGTGCTAAGCTTCCCCTACCACAGCAGTGAACTCCCCGTGGGGTATTTACCTGGTAGTCTGCCTGTCTCTCACACTATGTGGCATCCTGAGGACCAGGGACACATCTATCCTGTTCACCCACGCGTCCCCTACGAGGCACAGATTAGGCAATTGACACATATTTATGGAATGAATGAATGACTCTAAAAACAAATAAAAGAGGTAATCAAAATACATAAGCATGATTCATTTAACTAAACATCCCACATAGTATTCATCCAAACTCAGAATGTGTGTTGTGCTTAAATATTGTCAATGTTGAAATATTTAGTTATAAGTCAGCTGCATTAGGGGCTTCGTCCTTTCTCATTGTCCCCCGTGTCTGTTGTTTCTCAGTAAGAAGTGAGACCCTGAGAATTCAATACCTATAGACAAGAACCTGCCAATTCTGAGGCCAGAGACTCAGGCAGAACTGTTAAGGAGTGTCTGGAATATTTTTAAAACGCGGTGTCCCCTCCCACAGAGCGTTAAATGCTATCATCAGGTCAGCGCTGGACACTGGAGAGCACATAGCTATGTTCTCTTATTGAGGCGCTCTCATCAATATTCATTCTCTCACCTTAGAATAAATGACACCCCTGCAGAATAGGTCTCCACACTGTTTAGAGAGCAGCGGATGCAGGAAGCCCATGAATATGGAGGCAGCATCATGGTGAAAAACGAAACAGTGCAGCGTGCAAGGAGAGCCTTTGAGGCAGTCAGGAAAACACCAGGGTGTGATGGGTGTTGTTACGGTTTGGAGATGACAGAGGTGGCAAGGGACTCTAAAAACCTCCAAGCAAGGGCCAAACAGCCATTTGCAGAGAAATCTTTGAGCTCTAAGTGCCTCACGGCCACCTCAGACTCTCACGGAACTGATTTCCGCCCCTTGGAGAAACTGTTTGCTGTGACTGACCTACTTTTTCACATGAAAGATCTCACTAAAGTGTTCTTTTCCCTTCACTGAAGGTTTGAAAAAAAAAAATTCTTTTTCTGACTCTTACACATCCATGCTATGGATGAGGATGCCTTAGCTAAGAATGACGTGCACCGTGCTGCCCTATAGGACTTTCTGTGGTGATGGAAATGTTCGCTGTCTGGGCTGTCCGGTGTGACAGCCATGGCCACATGTGGCCACTAGGCACTAGGCACTTGAGACACGGCTGCTAGCATGACGGAGAAACTGAATTCGAAATTTTATTTAATTTTAATTAAACTTAAATGTAGCCATGTGTTATAGGGTCTACAGACCACGCCTATCCATACCCATATCAAAAGAGTTCCTGGTCATACTGTTAAAGTGAAAAAAGAAAGGCAGATAAGAGTGTGATGTATCTAGTATAAATATATACACCCACCCCAAACAAAACAATGTATTACATTTGTGCATACAAATGCTTTTAAATGCACAGAAAGATGGCTGAAATTGTACCCAACAGACCAATATAAAAAAGGAGAACAATTTTAAAATGTTTTCTTGTCTGATACATCTTGAGTTTTATTTTTTTTCTTGTGGTCTAATTATTGTGACAGATCCTCCTGGATCTAATATCTAAGACCACAGAAGCTGAGAACAGGCAGACCAGCTGCAAGACACTTTTTTTTTTCAAGATGGAGTCTCACTCTGTTGCCCAGGCTGGAGTGCAATGGTGAGATCTCGGCTCACTGCAACCTCCGCCTCCCAGGTTCAAGCGATCCTCCTACGAATAGCTACAATTACAGGCACACATCACTATGCCTGGCCAATTTTTGTATTTTTGGTAGAGACAGGGTTTCACCATGTTGGCCAGGCTGGTCTTGAACTCCTGACCGCAGGTGATCCACGCACCTAAGCCTCTCAGACTGCTGGCATTACAGCCATGAACCACCATACTCATCAGACATTCTTTCTAAAGAACCAGAAACCCTCCATAGCAGGTTGGGGAACAACCCAAAATGCACACGGACATCCAAGTGCACCTAGTCGTGTGGAATATGCTGCTGCTCTCAATCGTGTGCATCAGAACCACCTTTTCGAAATATCCAGATGCTTTACGTCCCACCCCAAAGATTCGATTTTATTTTGTACCGAATGGGCCCAGGGCAATGATATTTTTGAAAGGCTGCCAGGGTGATTCTATTGTACAGCCAGGGCTGAGAATACCTGAGCTGGAAGCAGCACATAGAGGAATACCCAGCAACAGGGAGCTGCAGAGCTGGGAACGGCAGAGTAGGAAGCTGCCTCGGCCACTGTGAGTGAGGGGCAGGGCACAGAAGGACCACTTGTCTTGGCCTCATGGAGAGGAACATGGCATCTAAACTCTGGAGGGCCCTAGGGTTTTGTCCTAGTCTCTGCGTACCCTCACTTCTTAGGTAATCTGTCCCCTGCTGTGGCTTTAAATTATCAATGCCATTTCCATTCAGTAATTGAAAATCCTCAGCCAGACTACAAGTCCCAACTTCCTACATGCCACCCCTACCTGGATGTCTAGCCAGCCTCCGCCATCACACAGCCACCCTTGCGTGTCTCCTCCACCCTCAGCCCCCTATCTCAATGGCTCCGCTGTCTGTAGCTGCCCATTCTGGAAGCCATGCAGAGCACACTGAGATTTCATCTTCAGGCCCTGCTGGCTCTAATGCTACAATATATTGTGATCCAACCGCTTCTTACCAACTCCATGCCGGCATGCCAGCCCATGCCTCCAACATCCTCTGAACATTGTACCAACCCCCAGATGGGTCTCTGGTTCTCCTTCTCTCTTCCTCCTTGCAGCAGAGGCCCCAAACAGCAGCAGGAAGAAACTCGTTAACTGAGCACTGTGGCTCCACAGAAGAGCACAATCACCCTCCAGCGGCTCCCCGTCCCCTCTGAGCAACACCTGGTGACAAGCTGTGGTGCCCAGGCTCCAACACCACCCCGCCTCGCTCCCTCCCAGACCCACTGCCTTCTACTCCACGCCTTCCCCATCAAGTTCCGTCACATGATCTCCTTGTTTCTGAATATTCCCTTCCCCAGAGTCTTTGCACCAGATTGCATGTCCCTCCATCACCAAATTCTCCGAGATCTCTGCTCAAATCTCACCTCTTGGCAGGGGGTTTGGGGGTCTTTCCTGGCCCCTCAATCTCCATCAGGATCTCTCTCCCTCCCCTCCCTACCAGCTTCCTTCTGTAGCCCCTTACCTGGCCTTATTTTTCTACACAGCACTTACAGCTTCCTAAAATTACTGCTTGTTTTCGTTTCTCTGCCTCTCTAGAATTTAAGTCCCTGCAGGACAGAAGGTGTCGTATAGTTGCACCACCGGCTCCTGGAACAGGGCTGGCACGACCAGGCCGGGCAGGTGCCCCACGTGTGATGATTCAATCTTCATTATAAGCCACACAACAAACACAACAAAGTGTTTGTTCATTAAACTTTTTTTTTAATTGTGGTAAAATAGATTTAATATACCATTTGCTGTATTTGCCATTTTCAAGAATACAGTTTGGCAGCATTAAGTACGTTTACTTTGCTGTGCAACTATCACCGTCATCCACCTGCAGAACTTTTTTTGCCATCCCAAGCTCTGCACCCACTAAACGCTGACTCCCCCTCTCCCTCCTCCCAGCCCCTGACACCCTCTGCCATTCTACTTTCTGTCTCTGTGAATCTGACTACTCTAGGGACCTCATATAAGTAGAATCATGCAGTATTTGTCCCTTTGCAACTGTCGTATTTTACTCGGCATAATGTCCTCTAGATTCATCCATATTGTAGCATGTGTCAGGGTTTCCTTCCTTCTCAAGGCTGAATAATACTCCATTGCACGTCTAGACCACATTCTGTTCATCCATGCATCTGTCAAGGGACATTCGAGTTCTCATTCAACTTGCGGCCGGAGAGCTTGCAAAACGTGAAGTGCGAACAAAAGAACACTGTGTGATCCAGTGTCTCCAAGAGCCCCGGTTGTCCAGGAAGCTGGACACAGGAAGCCAGCAAAGCAGGACATTCCGAGGGTCCCTGTGCAGGCCTTGGGGCAGGAGGGTCAGCACTGAGAGGCCGGGATGTGGCAGGCACGGAATGACCGATTTCATCAACAGCATTGCGCTGAGTAATCACTAACCACCCGCTCCTTCAATTACTGCCACAACACAGCTGAGGAGAGGAAGATGGGAAGAGGAAGGAAAACGTGCGGCCTTCTTCTGCCCTGGTTTGGGGCTGAGGTGTCTCTGGTAGCCCCGAGGGGCCTCCTGGCTGTCCTCTGCAGGTGTGGCTGTCCTTGCTGGCCACCGGCCTTCTCCTCACACCTGCCCAGTGCCCCCGAGGGGCTCACTCCCGCTTCTCACCTTTCCCTCTCCCCACTCACCTCCCAGCCCTTCTCATCAGGACCCCAGAGCCTATTTAAAAGAGCAAGTGGATTCGCTGTTTTATTTCTTTAAAACTTGAGACCCCATGAAACAAAGCAGGTTCTGGTCATAGTGAGTTGTGTCACAGATAGAAAAACGCAAGAATGACTCCGCTGCGGGGAGGGTGGGAAGGCTGGGATGTCCAGGCTAGAGAGTCACAGTCGGGACTGGGGAAGAGAGATTGGATAAGGAAGGGAGACCTGATGGTGGAGGGCTGGGAAGAAGACACAGGGAAAGGTGGTGTTTGCTGCCAAGGGGAAGCCTGTCTTGGGTAAGGCTTAGGAATGAGGGAAGGTGCACATCTCATCCAGCCTGTGTTCTGAATATCCTCTAAGTTATCTCAACAGGACACTTGGCTCCTCAAAGCGAGGTCTATGGGTGGGGCCGGCCTCTGTCTGTTACCAGTCCGCAGTGAGAAAAGCACAGAAACGAGAGCAACGTGAGTAGAAACGTGTGCGTTTGGCACGGCTGCAGCAGCCACTGGCTGTGGTCAGCGGCTTTGGCTTGTCGGCGGCTGTGAGACCAGGGCAGGTACTGCTCAGCGTGTGCTGAGATGCAGGCGGTGTGAGCCGCGTGCTGCCAGAGACTACTGGACCTTGAGGGGTCTGGGAGGGGTGGAAGACACTGGATTTCACTACAGTCGGTTTAAGGAGGTGCCCTGAGCCACACCCTATGACCACACACACTGGAATCTCCTCCCAAGGGAGGCACCGGGTGAAGCCACTGGCCTGCCTTTCGGGGCATATGTGCACAAAAGAGACCTCTCTCTACCCTAGTCTCACATTCCACACAATGGGGACACGTGGGGACCAAGGCGGTCTGAGGAAACAGCAAAGTCTCTGCTCCAATTTCCTCTCACTCAAGGGTGTTCTGTCTTTGAATAGAATGTGGGGCGGGAGGTGGGGGGTGGAAATGTCTCTATTTCTTAATTCCTTTAATTTATTTAAATTGGTCTCTCTCTCTCTGCACATGCAGTTGAATGTGTACAAGTTTTGTATGTATGCTTCGACTCCATTGTAGAAGTTACCACACAAGCACAAACTATACTGAGCATGCACTCAGCGGGAGCCAGGCACTGGGATGATGAGTTTGCATGAACTTTGACCCCTCACACTGAATCCATGAGGAAGATGCTGTTGCTATCATGCCCACTTCACACATGGGTTTCAGCTCTTCCCACTCGCTGTTATGGGTTGAATTGTGCCCTTCCCCTATGTATACCTCATGATATATATTCAAGTCCTAACCCTTAGTACCTGTTAATGTGATCGTATATGGAAATAGAGTCTTTGCAGATGTAATCAAGTCAAGAGGAGGTCACCAGAAAGGGCCTTGATCCAGTATGATTCACGTCCTTGTAAGAAGGAATCCGGCTGCAGACACACACAGAGGGAAGACACACAGAGGGACTGGAATCATGCGTCTGCAAGCCCAGGAACATCAAAGGCTTCAGCAACCACCAGGAGCTACAGCGGGGCCAGGAGGACTCCCCTGCTGCTTTCAGAGGGAGCGTGGCCCTGCCAACACCTTGGCTTCAGACTTCAGCCTCCAGGACTGTGAGACAATCAGTTTCTGTTGCTTTAAACCACCTGGTTTGGGGGTTGATTTGCTCGCTTTCATTTTTGTTTCTTTGCAGCCCTAGCAAATGAATGTACCCTAAGCCAAATAACCTAGGCTTCAAACAGAGTCCCTTCACCACTCTCTATCCACTACGATTATAGTTCAAGAAGGAGCAAGGAAGCCATACAGAGCTGAGGAGAAGCATCCCAGCTTTTTCTGTAACTATAGGGAGAGAGAATTTATTTTGATGGGTTCCTTAACTGCAAATGTTGGCTCCTCTGTCAATCACCTGAATCCAGCCACACGTGAAGTCATGACGCCTTTTTTTTTTTTTTTTTCCATTTAGCTGGATTTCTCCCACTTGCAGCCAGAGAGTGATGGCTTTAGGTAGTCTGCGTGGTCAGCAAGGCTTTTTGTGTGGCATCTGACCTACCAGCTGCCTTCCCTCTGCTCTGCAGGCAAGATTCAGCTTATCACAGGAGGACGACAGGGACCTGCTGAGCCACCAAGCCAAATGACCATGGAGCGATGTTGCCAAAATAACAGCCTCTTGGGACAGCTTGATGTCTTTTTCTTCATATGGTTTCCCAAGCAAGATATGAAGTTGGCATCATTATGTGAAGGGGGATTGACTCAACAGGACCAGGGAGGGGCAGGGTGGGGCGGGGAAGAGCTATGGCTCTGCAAGGGAACCTCCAGGTTTAAGTCCCAGACGGTGGTCCGTGTGCGCTTCCTTGGGCTGGAACGTCCACGCAGGCGCAGAAGCCTGGGCACCAGTGAGAGGGGAGCAGAGGCCTGTTGGCAAGTCAGCCTCCCTTGACCTTGCTAGAATGGCAATCAGGCCTTCTGTGAGAGCAAAACAAATTATCTTAATAGATATGTAGCCCTCAGATCCTATTGGAAAAACATTAGATCATTGGGGGACTATGTATTTTTAATCAAAAGTTGGCATTTTCATAAAGCGCATATGATTTGAACATTTTTGGTCTATACTCTCAATGCAATTTAAAAATGACATGCTGAGCATGCACTCAGTTCTGTTCTTAAAAGAACAAACCTTGAGCCTGGCTAGAATTCAGTAAGTTTTTTTTCTTTGAACCAAGAATGTTGAGAGACTGAATTTTTGAAATATATGTATAAACCCAAACTTGCCAGAGTGAGAAGCTTATTTAATTTCAACCACCTCTTACCAAGTGTCTTCTAATACAGGGAATGGAAAACTAAAGAATCTATAGCCCTTGTTCTTGCTCTTGAAAAGCTGCTAGTCCTTGGAAAATATGATAAGAGACTTCAATTTTGGAAAAGCATTTTGGAATGCTTTTGGTTTCAAGACACAAATGAGCAAAACTAACCTCAAGAAACATAAACAATACAGGAAATTTAAAACTCACAAAGAGTTAAGGGCCGAAGGTAGATTTGCCTTCAGGTGAGGCTTGATCCAGGACCTCCAGGATCCAGTCTGTTTCCATCTTTCCTCTCTTTTCAGATTTCCATTCTTGGCAATGTCCTCTCCTCTCCCAGCCTCAGCCTGTCCTCTCAACATCTCTGCTAGCCTGCACCCTGGGAACAAAGAAGTGGTTCCCAGAGAAAGTAATGCTTTGAATTTTGAGACAGAAAGTGCATGGGATTGACAATAGAGAAAGTACATTCCAGCAGGAAATATCTTTCTCAAAGACATGGAGGAGTGAAGCCACAGGAGAGTCAGGGGAGCTGCAGGTAGTTCTGTGCCGCTGGAGGAGAGAGTCTACTTGAGGGGCTAGAAGAGGCTGATGCTCAAGGGTAGGGAGAAGGTAGTGGAAGGAGGGATGGGGCTCATGAGCTCTGTTTTGAACTGAGTTGAGCTGACGTCGAAGCACTTTGTCCTGAAGATGATGGAGAATAATTCTAAGCTGGTTATGCAAGGGTAGGATCGGCACTTCAAGGGGAAAAAAAGAGAGACCAACTCCAACGCATCCGAACAATGAGAAAGTGTATTATCTCATCGAGCTGCAAGTTCAGAGGGAGGGTGGGTCCAGACTTGGCTCAAAGATGCCCTCAAGGACCTAGTTGCTTTCTGTTTCTCTGTTCTACAGCTTTCCGTGTGAGCTTCAGCCAAGGCCTGGCTCCCCACATGGTTGCAGGATCGCAGCCAGAGGCACGCAGGGCCATATGTCGTCCCCAAACCCATCCAATAGTGGAGGCAGAGAGAGAGCAGAGAGCAGGAAAGGGAGAGGAAAAAGGAGAGAGAGAAATTCCAAAGGGGTCTATCGGGAACAAGGAGTACTGAGTAGGAACCCAACAGCGCCCTCGGCCAAGGCCTGCACTTCCTTCTTGAACACCCACAGGCCTGTTGTATTTTGGAATTCAGAACCTTTTGGATTTCAGGAGGGTAACGGAGTGCCTGTACCTCATATTTTAGGAGGTAACAGAGTGCATTAGACCCCCCAGGGACTCTGAGGTGGTGCCCCCACCCCACCATGCCCATGGCTCTGCATAAAGGGCATGGATGCCAGGCAGCCCTGCTCAGTCAGGGCAGGCTTTGCAGCCCGAGGGCCACAGTGTGCAGTGCGTTCCTCTGTTCTGGTGTGGACCCCCGCGCAGGGGGTTCCTCAGTTGCTCTGTGAGCAGGGGAAGGAGGGCTGGAGGATGCTGGTGGCAGGGGAAGAGGGGGTCAGAGAGGTGGCCTCTGAGGCTATGGGGACGTGCCAGTGGGTTGTGAGATGGTCTGAAGGAGAACAGACGCAATGGGAGTTGGGAACCAAGGGGACACGAAAGAGATTCTGGAGAAACCAGGAGGGAAGTGTGAGAGCGGATTACCTGGAAAAATCAAACAGCAGAGTCCTTCTTCTGCCACTAGAGGTCATGAAGAATTAAGACTAAGTCAGTTCATAAATTGATGAGGTGTTTGCAGGTCCTTTCTGTGGAAAGATCTCCAGGAAAAGAGACAGAACATCTGTTTGTTGCAGCAGAGAAGAACATGGCCCATGACAACATCATACCATACAAAAGTCTAGAAAAATGGTCCACAAGGGCAGCTGTGTGATGCAGCACGAGATCGGGTTCACACCAGGAAACACACGGGCAGGTGTGAGCCTTTGAGGGTGGGAAGCCACCCTTATCAGTGTTTGCAGGTGGGATTCGGCGTCTGTGCAAAGCCAGGCTTCAGAACTGCTGGTCAATGATCAAGAGTCCATCACCTTGAGTATTTATCATTTCTATGTATTGGGACATTTCAAACCCTCCCTTCCAGGTATTTTGAAATATACAGTACACTGAATATTTCAGATCCAGAACAGTGAGCTACACACTTTCTGAAATCCACGAGTGTGTATCTCGTAAACTCCTATGAGCGTGGTCTTTCTTAAGAGCTCGAGTGCTCTCCAGTCTTGAATAGCCTTGACGTCACATGCTCAGGTGGGCCCTGCCTCCAAGCCCACCTTGTGAAAATCAGGATGGGGGATCACCACTAGGGAGAGAACATGAGAATTGAAAGGGGCCCAGGTCCCTGGGGAGTCCAAAGTGGGCTTTCCAGGTAGGAAAACTGAGGCCAGTGAGGAAAGAAGGCCCTTTTGAGGCCACAGAGCTGTGCGGGGGCTGAGGTGGCATCAGAGTGAGTTCCCTTGGTGTGAGGCCCAGGCTTCGGCCTCTGTGTGACTCGATGGTGGGAATGCTGGAAGCCTGGCTGACTAGAAGGAAGGGCAAGCCAGAGGTCGGAGCTGCTCTCCATTTCTGCCCTTTGCTGAGCTGGCCCTGACCCTTCCAGGCCTCAGAGCCTCTGGCTGCCCGGATTTAAAGCTCCCTTTCCCACGATCTGCACAGATCCTGACTCACACCCTCTTCTTCATGGCCTTAGGCTTTCTCTTTGACTAACAGTTTTTAATTTTGATTTATTTTTACTTTTGATACATAGTATTGTACACATTTATGAGACACATGGAATATTTTTTACATGCATAGAATGTGGATAATGATCAGGTCAGTATAAACATAGATTCAGAAGAAATAAGCTTTTTTATTTTATTTTATTTTTAAAGACGGGTTTCACCATGTTGGTCAGGCTGGTCTTGAACTCCTGACCTCAGGTGATCCACCTGCCTTGGCCTCCAAAGTGCATGGATTACAGGCATGAGCCACCATGTCCGGCTGAAATAAGCTTTTTTTTTTTTTTTTTTTTTTTTTTTTGAGATGGAGTTTCGCTCTTGTTACCCAGGCTGGAGTGCAATGGCGCGATCTCGGCTCACCGCAACCTCCACCTCCTGGGTTCAGGCAATTCTCCTGCCTCAGCCTCCTGAGTAGCTGGGATGACAGGCACGTGCCACCATGCCCAGCTAATTTTTTGTATTTTTAGTAGAGACGGGGTTTCACCATGTTGACCAGGATGGTCTCGATCTCTCGACCTCGTGATCCACCCGCCTCGGCCTCCGAAAGTGCTGGGATTACAGGCTTGAGACACCGTGCCCGGCCTTGAAATAAGATTTTTTAACAAAATAATTCCAACGTTTCGATGTGGGGTACATGGGCAGGTGTGTTCCATGGTTGTATTGCATGATGCTGAGGTTTGCGGTACAATTCACCCGATCACCCAGGTAGTGAACACAGTATCCAATAAGTACTTTCAGCCCTTGCTCCTTCCCCTTCCTCCCCCTCTAGCAGTCCTCAGTCCTGCTGCCATCTTAATGTTCATGAGCATCCAATGTTTAGCTCCCACTTAGAAGGGAGAATATTTGGTATTTGCTTATCTGTTCCTGCATTAAGTCACTTAGGATAATGGCCTCCAGCTGCATCCACATTGCTGCAAAAAATATGATTTTCTTTTTTATGGCTGTGTAGTATTCCATGGCTTATAAGGACCACGTTTTCTTTATCCAACCCACCATTGTTGGGCACCTACATTGATTCCATGTCTTTGCTATTGTGAATAGCACTGTGATCATCACATGAGTGTATGTGTCTTTTTAGTAGAATGATTTATTTTAGATGAAATAAGTTCTAAAGCTCAAGAGCAGAGCAGGATGATTATGGTTAATCACAATGTACTGTATATTTCAAAATACCTGGAAGGGAGGGTTGGAAATGTCCCAATACATAGAAATGATAAATACTCAAGGTGATGGACACTTGATCATTGACCGGCAGTTCTGAAGCCTGGCTTTGCACAGACGCCGAATCCCACCTGCAAACACTGATAAGGGTGGCTTCCCACCCTCAAAGGTTCACACCTGCCTGTGTGTTTCCTGGTGTGAACCCAATCTCCTGCTGCGTCACACAGCTGCCCTTGTGGGCCATTTTTCTGGATTTTTGTATCATGTGGTGCTGTCATGGGCCATGCTCCTCTCGGCTGCAGCCCAGGTGCAATGCCACGGAGATCACCTGAGGTGACAAGCCGGCATCCCGCCATGCATATTATCCTGTCCGATGGGTCCCTTTGGGGCCAAAGATACAGGCTTCTTTAAGTTGGTAGCTAACATCTTCACCCCGACGAGGTCCAGAATTTTCCTTCTGGAGCCTGAGATATAGAGTTTTAAGAATAAACATGTGGACAGGGATGCCTAAAATTGAGTCAAGAAAATTAAACTGGAAGAAAGCTTGTTCATGTGCAAGCAGTATCATTAGTTCCATTGGTAATAAACTAATAAAATGTTCTATAAATACTCCATGAGACATATCCACTGGGCATCATCAGGTGGTCTGTGGTAGCTCCTGGGAAGCTAAAGGACTAATGGATTTCATACATGTTCCCCTAAACCCAGAGCTCATTCCAAGGATGAGGAGGAGCCAAGAGAATGCCCCAATGAGGCCAGGCACAGGGACAGGCGCTCTTCTCTCAAGGGTGGCAGCCTATTCAGAGCCAGATCTGATCACTGCAAGCCCTTTATTCTAAAAGAACAAAAGGATATGGATAAATTCATTTCGGTATCAAATTTTTTTTTCTTGCTGCATTCAGCATTTTATTAACTCATATATTTGAAAGCTCTTCATGGCATAATGAATAGAGTATTTTCCATGCTGTGATTTATCTGGCAATGGGGGTGAAAAATAGCATTGTTAGAAAAAAAATATCCTAAGATCCCTGTCAGGAATTTTTTTTTCCTTCTATGCTATTTTCTTTTTCTTTCTTTCTTTCTTTCTTTCTTTCTTTCTTTTTTTTTTTCAGTTAAAAAAAAAATTTCATCCTTCACTCTGATCCAGAGAACTAAGGAGAAGTTTCAAGGTCATTTTTATCTGAGGAAGGAAAAATAAAAACACTGCTAAGCCACTTGGAGGTCGTTTTTCCCCAGGCGTTGGGGAACCCGTTGAGCCTCTCCTGGTCCTCCGGCAGCCTTGAAGAAATTCCTGAAGTCTCTGTTCTTACATTTCCGCAAGTGGTAACTTTATTCGAACTTGGAACATTCCACTCTCTCATAAGAGTGCTGGCACAGTTCCTCTTGCCCTCATGGAGTGTGGCCGCCGGCTCCCCGCAGAAAGGATTGCCAAGCATCAGCTCCTCAACTCGCAAAGAGGCGGTGGAGCCTGTCTGCAGGGCTTCCCTCAGCTTATTTACCATTTTGGGACGAAGTCTGCCCCCACGGGCTCCAGAACTCCTCTTGCCTCAGTCTGCTTCCCTTCTTTCTCTGACCCCTCCTTCCCTAGGGCTCGCTGAGCTGGCTCATCCACTTGATGGGGCGCTCATAAGGCCAGCACGCTGAGGTGGACCCACTGGCATCACGTGACTTCAGCATGGTAGTTTAGTAAAAGGCCGGCTCTCCTTTGGGGTGATGGTGGAGAGGGAGAAGGTATGGAAAACACAGAAAACCCCACCCTGCCCCACGGAAGTGGAGATAGAGATAGAGGAGCCACAGAATGTGGATGGGCAAGGACTCTCTTCTGGACTCTCCTGTCCTGGGCTCCAGGGTCCCAGTGACAACTGTCGATGGGCACACACACACACCCAGGACCTACAAGTCCTGGATTAGACCCCAAGCAGGCCAGTATTTCTTGAGCTGTGTGCTCAGCACCCCAGAGGGCCTGTTAGAACACAGAAGCCTGCACCCCACCCGAGTTTCCAGTTCAATAAACCTGAGGTGTGGCCCCCAAATGTGCACTTCTGACAGCTTCCCACGGGCCACTGAGGCTCCAGGTCCAGGACCTCCTCACTTGGAGAACCACTGGCGTTAGCAAATGAGACAGAAAGCAGGTAAGCTGAAATTCTGGTTTGTTTGACCTGCGTGATGAATCATTCAGTGATGACTGACTGCAGTTTCTCATTCACTTTCTAAATTTTATACCTGCATTTCTCTTTGTCAAGAACTGGGAAGGGCTTGAGATCGATACTACTTGGAAGTTAACCTGTGAATCGGAACAGTTTCGAGAATGCTGGCAGAAGACACAAGATGCCTGGGTGAAAGACAGAGAACAGATCACAACTCACAGCCACAGCAGCAGCTGGGGTGCCAACACTGGGGCCATTTTCCTAAGCGCCAAGTCCCTCAGCAGTGGTGGCACCTGCACCATCTCGGGTTGTGCTGTACGAGAGGAGCCCCATGCTTAGGGAACCTAAGTCTTTTCCAATGGATAGCAAGCCTGCCTGACTGTCGCCCTGGAGGGAGACATTTCTTTATTACACTGACAGTAAAAATAATAACAATGGCCAGGCGCGGTGGCTTATGCAACCTGGAGGCCAAGGTGGGAGGATCACAAGGTCAGGCATTCAAGACCAGCCTGGCCAATATGGTGACACCTCATCTCTACTAAAAATGCAGAAATAAGCCGGGCATGGTGGCGCACACCCAGTCCCAGCTATTAGGAGGCTGAGACAGGAGAATCGCTTGAACCCGGGAGGTGGAGGTTGCAGTGAGCCGAGATTGCACCACTGCTCTCCAGCCTGAGTGATAGACTAAGACTCTGTCTCAAAAAAAGAAAAGAAAAGAAAGGAAAACAACGTCGACAACCAAACCAAATAAAAACAAACGAACAATATAAAAAATATCCCTTTTTGTTCCAGGGATAGACGTTATCCCCATATATCAATGCTATCTAGGTACAAACATTCTTTTTTTTTTTTTATTGAGACCGAGTTTCACTCTTGTTACCCAGGCTGGAGTGCAATGGCGCGATCTCGGCTCACCGCAACCTCTGCCTCCTGGGTTCAGGCAATTCTCCTGCCTCAGCCTCCTGAAGAGCTGGGATTACAGGCACGCGCCACCACGCCCAGCTAATTTTTAGTATTTTTAGTAGGGACGAGGTGTATAGACATTCTTAAAAATTTAATGTGGAACAAAGATACCAAACACCTCCACTCTCAAGAGGTGCAAAACCCTGAGACGCTTGGAGAATTCTCTCCAAACATCCTTATACTTCTTCTCATTGGAAATTACTAAAGTATAAACTCCCTTTAAGGCTATCATGATAGGCAGAATAATACCTCTTCCTCCCCCAAGAGAGGTCCACCCTGAAGCCGGGGAATATGCTACCTTGCGGGTGAATTAGCTTCCCATGACTTCTGTAGCAAAGTACCACCAGATTGTTGGCTTAAAAAAAGAGAAATTTATTTTCTCACAGTTCTGGAAGCTGGAAGTCTAAAATCAAAGTGTAGTAGGATCAAGCTTCCTCTGAAGTTTTTAAGGGGAGATCCTTTTTTGCCTTTTCTCATGCTGACAGTTCCAGGTGTTTCTTGGCTCATAGATGCATCACAGCAATCTTTGCTAACATCTTCATATGGCATTCCCCCTGTGCGTCTGGGTCTTCACATGGCTGTGTACGTATAAAGACACCAGTCGGCCGGGCGTGATGGTTCATACTTGTAATTCCAGCAACTTGAGAGACAGGGGCAGGAGGATCTTGTGGCCAGGAGTTTTGAGACCAGCCTGGGAGACATAGCGAGACCATGTCTCTACAAAAAAAAAAAAAAAAAAAAAAAAGAAAAATGAAAAAATTAGCTGGGTATGATGGCATGCTTCTGCAGTCCCAGCTACTTGGGAAGCTGAGGTGGGAGGTTCCCTTGAGCCCAGGAGTCCACAGCTGCAGTGAGCTATGATCATGCCATTGCACTCCAGGCAACACACTGGGCAACAGAATGAGAACCTATCTCTAAAAAAAGATAGAGAAAAGACACCAGTCGTATTGGATAAGGGGCTCACCCTACTTTAGTATGATCTCATCCTAATTATATCTCAGTGGCCCTATTTCCAGATAAGGTCCCATTCTGTGACACTGGGGGTTAGGACTTCAATGTATCATTTTTTGGGGAGATGCAACTCAACCCATAGCACATGGCAAAGAAGAATTAAGGTTGTTCATCAATTGACCTTAATAAGGAAATGATCCTGAATTACTGAGGTTGGGGGATGGTGTAATCATAAGGGTCCTTAAAAGTGGACGAGGGAAGCAGGCAGAACAATGTGATGTGAGAAGGACTTGGCGTTACATTACTGGCTTTGAGGATGGAGAAAGGGACCATGAGCCCCTAGAAGCTGGGAAAGACCAGCGAACAGATTCTCCCCAGATCCTCCAGGAAGGAAGGCCATCCTACAAACACCTTGATTCTAGCCTGGTGAGACCTCTGTTGGACTTCTAACCTGCTGGAATAGAACATGATAAATTCATGTTGTTTCAAGCCACGACATCTGTGATAATTTGTTCCAGCCGCCACAGAAATCTAATAAACCTATCAAGCACAGCACAGTTGAGGTAGCACGACTTCATTGCTGCAGGCTGTTTCCTCTGTTTTCTTGGATACCACATCTTAATATATTTCACATGGTCATTGTTTGCCATTTCTAATCCCACCACTGTAATACGTTTACAATTGTTTCTGCATTTCACAAAGAAGGGATTTTGCTCAGAGAGCCGATCTCTCTTTGCTTACTTCTTTTCCCCTTATTTAGAGTTTTGCATTTCTCTGTACCATTTCCAGGTGTTTGAACTAACAATGTCTACTTTATCTCAGGCTTTGCTTTGTTTTTCAATTAAAATTTTGTGTTGATAGAAGATAGGAGTACTTGCTTGTTTAATGTCTGTTTATCTAGCTTGATGATGCCATGTTTATATAATAGGAGCTCTGGAAATTAATCAATATTTCTAGTGAAGCAACACCCTGCTCCTCCGCATGTGTAATAGTTGGAAAAGTTTGAGAGGCTTGCATATTACAAACCACTCTGGCCACAGACTGTATGTATATTAAGTGCTTCCAGGGAAGGGACTGGATCTTACTCACCTTTGAATTCTCTTAAGTGTGGAGACTTGAATATTTTAGACTCTCACTGAATAATTGGTAAATGATCAAAGATGGGGAGAGTTGCTTTCTTGAGATTTTTTTTTTTTGCGTTCTGGAAGATTTTATTGGCTGTATCTCTGTATTGTTTTCTGTTCTCCTGCCATCTCCCCAGTTACCTCATCTTTCTGTAACTGAGCTTCCTGAAACAGAGCAAAGTCTTCCGGGTGTGGTCTCATTAGAGGCTGTGAGGTAATGCTTCTCTTCATAATGATGCCTTGTTCTTACCTGGCACCTTGCTAATAAAATTCATGGTTGGTGAGGAGCATGCTCACACACACACACAAATACGTACATACACACTCACTCCCTTCAAAGAGCTGAGCAAAAGCAGGTTACCAGCCCCCTCAGAAAACATAGAATGCCAGCCAGGCACTCCCATTTTTTTTTCAAGGGACCCCCTTTTAATTGCCAAATGTGTTTCTAAAGAAAACATAATATTACCTTGAAATGTTAAAGCGTCTTTCCTCTTGGGTCTCAAAGGACAGGTGGAAACCTGAGCTTATCTCTATAACATCCCCATGAGATCAACTCCTGCATTTGAATGCCACCCATTTAGCTGGAGTGTAAGGCAGGGAGCTTTTAAAAAATGTCCCCCAGAGAGTGGGGATTTCCCTGAAAGAGTGCCCAGGAACATGACCACTGTGTAAGGAAAATTGAAGCACAATTTATTTGAAGGACAATGTAATTTTTCTAGAAGAATCAAGTAATTACTGAAAGATGTCAGATGATGAGAGCTTCTGGAACTCTTAGGATGTTTTGGAGTCAATTGTAGCATGCCACTTACTTCACTTGATCCAGAAATGTGCAGTCAAGTGGTCTCAAGGTTAAATGAAGGAGAATGAGGATTTCGATTTGCACAGCAGTTTCAAAACCAAAGCTGAGGTGACTGAGTTCAGCCTGGAGTGGATTACACTTAGTTTCTAAAGTTGGAACATAGTGAGAAAATTCCTGACGCAAATCCTGGGAGAAAACCTGAATTACGTTGCCTTTCATCTGGGTTTGGAAGCTGCCTTGCTGTTGACTAATCCCTCAAATACACTCCAAATGTCCCTATAGATTTAAAAACACCCATGTCAGGGCTTCCTTATTCTTTGTCTTGCCAACATAAGCATATGTCGTTTTACTGTCTACAGTCTTTCAAACAGGTGCTGATTGTGATGAAAGAAATATCACTTGTAGAACATGTAGATGTGTCCATCCGTCCTGGAAACATTGATCTACCACATGCCAATTAGTTAACTTTCTGTCCAAAAATGCTTTGGACCAGACTAGATTTAGCCCTCGTTTCTGGAATGTTCAAATGCTTTGCATGATGGACAGTTGAAAATATAATTTTCAGCCTCTTGCGACCTTTATTGACTAATGTGATTAAGATGGTCAGGACTTCTGGAGAAAGGTCAGGGACTGGACCAGTGCCATGCTGAGCCATATGGAGCACAGGGCAAATGAAAGGATTCACATGGAACCTTTCTTTATTTAAATATTACCAAATAACTTTTGGGTCATCAAGCATTTCCTACCGCAATGACTGTAAATCTCGAGAAGGCAGAGAACGCTGAAGAAGCGACCCGAAGGTAGAAATCAAATAGAAAAGATGGAGAAAATGACACCCTCAGTTGGCAGTGACAACAGCTGAGAAATGACCTTGTTTACATTGTGGGACTCCCCCACTCCTCCCACACACAAACCCTTACTAACTTGGGGAAGTGCGTTTCTATCAGTGGGGGTAAGGGAGGACTGGATGAAAGCCTTCCTTAAGGAGTGGCTAAGTTCAGCAGCAGCAGATCAGAAGTTTATTTTCCCGAGCAAATAACCTGAGGATGTCTGAACTTAGGCACCAAGCATGCTGAAAGGAGGGTATGGAAGTCAGACAGTAAGTAAATGCTCAAAACTCCAATCTCCTTCCCATTGTAGGATGAGGGCCCTGAAAAATAGCCATATACCCTCCAGGCAGGAGATTAGAGGTGTCTTTTCTAGAGACACTCACCAGCAGATGAAACTGGCCCTGGGACTCCAAAAGAAATGGCCTGCTTGCCCAGCTTCCAGTGCAGTCCATGTGTGGAAGCCCACTAGAGCCTCCAGTTGGCCCTTAGTGGCCCCCTCAAGATCATCAGACAAGATGCTCAGGGAGAATATGTCGTAGCAATGACTAGAAGCCAAGCAACAGAAAAAGAGCAACCTGCTGAAGCAGAGGCTACTCAGAGGAAGAGGACAATAATAACCTCAGAGAGACAAGAGAGGACACTCAACCATAACACAAGAAGAGGGTCTTAAAGAAATACTCATGGGGGAAAAAAATTAGAAAATAAAGATGTGGTAGGTGAAATTGAGAACCAAGTGAGGAAGTTGAAAGATAATGTTGAGGAAATGTCTCTTAAAGAAAGTACAGTAAAAACACCAAGAGATTGGAGAGAGGAAAAATAAAAAAGAAAATTGGAGAATGGCTGGGAGTGGTGGCTCACACTTGTAATCCCAGCACTTTGGGAGGCTGAGATGGGTGGATTACCTGAGGTAAGGAGTTCAACACCAGCATGGCCAATATGGTCACACCCTGTCTTTACTTAAAAAAAATACAAAAATTAGCCAGGTGTGGTGGCACTTGTAATCCCAGCTAATTGGGAGGCTGAAGCAGGAGAATCTGTTGAATCTGGGAGGCGAAGGTTGCAGTGAGCCGAGATGGCACCTTTGCACTCCAGCCCGGGCAACAATTGTGAAACTCTATCTCAAAAAAAAAAAAAAAAAGAAAGAAAGAAAGGAAGAAAAAAGAAAATCGGAGAATCAATGCAGGTAACAGGAATCCAACAAACAAATCGCAAGATTAAGTATAGACAGAAGATAGTGGGGAGGAAATCATTTAGGAAGTAGCAGAGGAACATTGCTCAGAACTAAAGGACACTATTTTCTTGTCCACTATGTAACCTGCTCAAAGCATAAAGATGGTCTGGGCATGGTATGGCACTCACGCCTGTAATCCCAGCACTTTAGGAGGCCGAGGTGGGTGGATCACATGAGTTCAGAAGTTCAAGGCCAGCCTGGCCAACATGGTGGAACTTTGGCTCTATAAAAAAGATGGAAAAATTATCTGGGCATGGTGGTGTACGCCTGTAGTTCCCAGCTACTTGGGAGGCTGAGGCACGAGGATCACTTGAGCCTGCAAGGTGGAGGTTATAGTGAGCTGAGATTGCACCACTGCATTCCAGCGTGGGTGACAAAGCAAGACCCTGTCTCAAAAAAAAAAAAAATCCACAACAAGGTATATCATTGCAAAATTTTGGAACACTGGGGACAAATACTTTGGAAAGCCCTTCCAGAGACAAGTGACAGTACATAGACAGAGAACCAAGAATGTGAATGGCAGTGGACATTTTTGTATCAACTCCAGAGCTAGAAGACAATGAAGCAATGCTTTCAAAATGTCTGGAGAGAAGTGACTTATAGCCTAGGATTCTATTCCCAGTTCGAAAATCACGAAAGTGTGAAGGTAGAATATAGACTTGATAGGATATACAAGATTTCCAGAACTTTCCCTCATAAGAAACCACTTAAAAAGTGACTACGGGAACACTGGACAAGGAAGAAATGATGTGGCATGGACATTTCTTGAGAAAGAATGAATGGATCTTGGCATGTCTGAATAGATCAAGAGGAGATTAACACAACTAGGTAGAGTTTGGGTGTGAAGTTGTAACAAGTGCACAGAAAGTTAAGTGTGCACATGTACACACTCATACACACCCCCTCACAAACCCAGTACAATTCTGAGCTCCAGAGAATGCAAAATATTGTGGAGGAAAGAAAAAGTAATCATAGTAAACTGTGTGACTTGACTGCGAATAGCATTTGGAAGCATCATTAGGTAAACACTGACTACTGCTATAACCAAATTACATTGTATGTATATTGATATTGAGAGGCTGGGAGGAGAGAGATGTGTCTGAATGAAATATCGGTAGAATGGCTGGGGCTGGGGGAAGGTTTGAGAACTGAGGGTGACAATCTCCACAAAGAGGAGTCAATAGATAATTCCTGAAATGGAAGACTCAAAGGAAGAGGATCGCCAGCAAGTTATCTGGGGATACGAAAGGAATTACCAAGAATGTGCTGCATGAGGAGCTAAGGGGTTGCCTTTGGAGAGTGGAAAATGCTAAGGACACACTGCCATTTTTCATTAAAAGCCTTGTAGAATAATTTGACTTTAAAATATGTGCATATATAATTTGTCAGAAAAAAAACTAAATTAGAAAACGAAGAGGATATGGATCCCTAAGAGCAGTTTACAGAGCCATGAGAGGGCTGAGAGAGAGGGCAGGTAGTTCAGACGTGATTCTCTGCTGCAGGGGGACAGGAATGTTCAGTGACACTTTTCATCCTCTGAGTGATATGCAGAGACCTGGTTTTTGAGAACTGGTCACTTCTGTTGGAAAACAACCACGCTCCAATTATGCTACTGCTTTATGGCTTTGAAAAAGTAGGAAGTATAGGAGTATGTTTCTAGGGCAGGAAATCTGGATAATAATTAGAGTTAATGAATAAAGCTTCCAATGTTAGCCCGAGTAGCATGAGAATTAATTATAAATTTGATTAAAGAGATTAGAGTTCATTAAAATTAAGTGTTCTGCTTCCTTATATTTTGATCTCAGGTTAGTGAATGAGGTTCGCTGTTGTGGAGTGTGCTCTGCTCAAGATCCCTGAGCTAAAGCTAAATCAGGTTAAGTACATCCTTTCCTTCCCTCCCAAACTCCCAACCTAGGAGTCATGCATAATTTCCATGCACATGCAGGGGATGAAATCTCTTTAATCCTTACCACTTTTCCCTCAGGCCTGCTGCTCTCACTGAATGCTGTGAATTTTTAATTAACCTAGAGTTGATGATGTATATGCAGTTATATATTCTCAAAGATTCAAATGGTTTTTCAGCTCCTGTTTGAATGGCTCTTCTAACAAGGCCTGAAATAAAGCTGTGTGAAAAATGAAAGTCCGAAAGAGTGCTCACTTTAGAAAAATTGAAATAGGCAATTATCATAGTTAATATTGACTGAAACAAGAGCTAGGGAATAAAACCAGTTTTTAGAGTTTTTACTATTGTGCTGGTGATTTCTGTGTGCCCCACCATTCACTCACTCTCAGTGTTTCCCTGCCCCTTGTGCCCCAGGGGTTGAACCTTCCTTGGCTGCTTCTCTTGGGCTCCTCAGCCCTTTGCCTTCTGGTTGGGGGCTTAGCAGATGGTGGTGGAGGAGGGGAAGCTGGCAGCCACTGGCTGCCCTCTTAGGTTACAGGTTACAGCTCCACTTGTTCTGGCCTCAAGCTCTCTATGGGCTCCAGTAATGTTGCTCCTTTCCTCTGCCCCTTCAGGCCCAAGACAGTAACAGCTTCCCACATACACAAGTTACCACCCTCTGTGGTTCCATTAAACCCATCTAAACAGTTGTTAAATGAAACTTCCTTCAGTGAGACTCTCAGATGTGCCAACTGTTTTCTGCCAAGACCCTGAACTGATCTGAATCACGTTTTTTATCACATCATCTACATATCTCCCTATCTCTCCCACCAACTTACAAGTCTCTGAGGGCAACATCTCTGACTTACTAATAGTTATATCCCCAGTGTTTAGAACATAGCCGGGTCTACTATAAGCATTCAATATTTGCTTGATGAATGAAACAGTGTACCCATTAGTGAATTCCTAGATGTGATGCTTTATTTCTGAGAAAAAGTTGAGGTTATCTAACATCCAAACCAGAAGACATGAGCAGAAATAGTATAGTTTGGGACAGAGGCATGTGCCACTGTCTGTAGTTGACAGTCATTAACATGTTTGTGTCAAGCTCCCTCCCTCAACCCCACACAAATCTCCATTAGAGGCCTATAAAATCAACTGCTTCAGAAACTGTTTTATCTGAAGATACTGGATACAGAAGCTCATATACACAAAACATGGCACAAACCATGTCTATCATTGAGATGCTTTTGGCCATTAACAGCGTATTTAACTTCCAGAGGCTTAAAAATACTGATTATTATTATCTCATGTAATAGAAATCCTGGAGGTTGGGGTACTTCTTCTCTTTTGTCCTTTCCACCCCTCCCCAATCTCCCCAGCATGGCCACAAGATGGTGGCCACTGCTGCAGGCATGATCTTCACTCAAGTCCACCAAAAGGCAGGAAAGGAGGCTCTTTTTACTTGTTTTGCTTTGTTTTATTATGGAGTCCTTCAGCAGACACACTCTCCTGTCCATTGGCCTTGCCTGGCTCTCATGTCCATTACCTAGCTGCAAGAGAGGCTAGGGAAGAGAGTCACTGTATTTTGTTTGTTCGTTTTGTTTTGTTTTGTTTTTTTAGATAGTCTCTCACTCTTTCACCCAGGCTGGAGTCCGGTGGGGCAATCTCAGCTCACTGCATCCTTTGCCTCCCAGGTTCAAGTGATTCTCTTGCCTCAGCCTCCTGAGTAGCTGGGACCACAGGCATGCACCACCATACTCAGCTGATTTTTGTATTTTTAGTAGAGACAGGGTTTTACCACATTGGCCAGGCTGCTCTCAAACTCCTGACCTCAAGTGATCCTCCTGCCTTGGCCCCCCACAGTACTGGGATTATAGGTGTGAGCCACTGTGCCTGACTGAGTATCTGGTGTGTTCAGCCTCTACAGTGAGAGGCTATTTCTACCAGTGCTATAGACTGATTATTTGTGTCCCCCAGATTTATTTAATGAAGCCCTTACTCACAAAGTGATACTATTAAAAAATGGGGCCTCTGGAAAGTGATTCAGTCATGAAAATAGAGCCCTATCAATGGGATTAGTCCTCTTATAAGAAGAGATACAGAGCTTGTTCTCTTTCTGGTCTCTGCTATGTGAGGATACAATGACAAGAAGGCCATCTGTAAGCCAGGAAATGGGTCCTCACCAGACACGGAATCTGCCGACACCTTGATCTTGGACTTCACAGCCTCCAGAAATGTGACAAATAAATGTCTGTGGCTTAAGCCACACAGTTCATGGTAATTTGTTATAGCAGCCTGAACAGGCTAAGACAACCAGCAAGGAAGAAGGAGTAGAAGAAAAGCTGTTGGATGAACAACCACCAGTTTCAGCAACATAAACCAAAGAAGCAGATGAGAAGCATGCCACAATTGCTGAGGCTTCCACACGGCCTTAATGGAGAAAGTTACTTTTTACCTAAACTTACGTGCACTCTTTGTGTGGATTGATTTATCTGAACAGAGAAACTCCAGGAGAAACCATGGTGACATCAGTCTGTCCCTCTGTAAGATGAAAATAATGATGCTGACAGCTGTTTCACAGAGAAATGTAGGTTATAAGTAAATATTTATAAGGGCTTTATGAGACACACAGATGAAAGCTGTCATGGCACTAAAAATACATACATACCCTCACACCTGATGCTGTTCTTTCTTCCCTGTTGTCTTTTCATCACCATCAAGAGTATTAACAAAGCCCCTCACATTTCACACAGGGTTCTTGCACACACTGCCCTAGTTGATTATCTCAAATATACCCGGAATGGTTCCTATGATGTTGTGTTTGTCTTGCTGATGAAAAGAGCAGCTAAGTAAGGAAGCTTGAACTTGAACCCAGGTCCTCTCACTCTTAAATCTGTGGGGTTTGTCTCAGTGCCTTTGTAGCAGGCAAGTAATGCAAGGTAGGACATAACCATCAGACAATGGGGAGTGTGGGGATGTGAAGACCCAGAGATGAAGACATTCAACACAGATTCAGGTCCAATTTTTTAAAACTGCTCTGTTGATGCCTACCAAAATTATAAATGCATGTGCCTTTTGACTCAGCAATTCCATGTTCAGGAATTTATCCTAAAGATAGACTTGCATATTTGCAAAACAACCCAATGGTTATTGATTGGAGACTGGTTAATTAAATGCTGGTATGTCTGTACAAAGGGTTAGTATGCAGCTATTTAAAGGGACATAGCTATTATCATACTAATATGAATCTATCTCCAAGATATACAATCCAGTAAAAAGAGCATTTATGCAGACCAGTACATATTTGCTTGCACGTTTCGTGAAATATCTCTAAGAATATACAGGAAACTGGTAACATCAATTGAATCCAGGAAGGGAAACCAGGGAGCTTTTTGCAAATATCCTTTTGTAAGTTTTGATTTTTGAAACATTTTAATGCATTTCTTATTTTTAATAAGTAACTATAATATTGTGTATTAAAAAAAAAAAACGAAAAACCTCAGTGGGGGGAAGTTTGGACTGCTGTTCTGTGACCTCTTCCCTGGGGCCCAGGCTGCATCACAGCCACTGTTCAGTCTTTCCCTGCCCTCATGCCAGCCTGGCATGCCACTGGGCTCATTCAGTGTGTAATTTGTTGACTCAGATCATTTCATTCTTTTAGCTTTGTGGGTCAGTACTTGAGGCTGTTCAGGCCCAACACTGGACTCATTATCTGCTCAGAGCTGCTGCTCCTCCTGGGCTCTCTCTGAATGGTGTTTCTACCCTCCCCGCCATCCAAGGTCAAACCCCAGTTTCCTCCGATCTTTCTCTATCTTACTGTTCTCCCTCTATCTACCCGGTCCCTGGGCCCCAGCACACCCACACGAATTCCTTGTCTGTCATCCATGGAGTTCTGCCCAGCCTGCTTCGTGAGCGACACAGGAACTCTCCTTGCCACCCCTCCTGCTCCAGAGGAGTGTCTCATTATCTTTCATTTATGCCACTGGCTCAACTCCGTGTCACCCCTTTTCCCACCTTAGACCACCCTATCGCCTTCCTCCAAGACCACCTGAAGACGCAAATCTCATTCTGTCATTTCTTTGTTTAGAAGTCCATAGACTCCCCAATGAAAGTGGGACTCTTTTAGAATGACACACGGGTACCTTCAGAGCTGGCTGCCTTCCCCATGCCCACCTCCATGTCTCCCTCCTGGCAAGGCTTCTCCACTATTGGTGCACAGCAGGTGGGCAGAGCCCTCCTATGGGCTGGAAACGTACATAAAATGAATGCAAAACTCCTTATACAAAAATCACATGTGAAATTGAACGTGTATTTACAACAAAAACTTGTAACAAGTTATACATTTTTAAAGCCTTGTGATACCCAGAAAATAAGGTATTTTTCATTGATTAACTATATGACACCTCTATGCTACATATTCTGATGCCCTTGTTATGTGGCACTGATTTTTATTGCCCTTTCTGCAGAGAACAGAAGAGAATGCCATGCCATCTTTCCTCCAGCAAGGTTAATTGAAAATCCCTTTCATTATTGATAGTTAAGTGAAATTCCCTTTTCACAATTCGCTATTAGTCATGCATACCAGGAAGCAATCTCTATGTTGGTGGAGATGCGTCAAACGTGCAGCCTCACATGCAGATGGATTCACCCTCTGCATAGCATGCCACACACTTGAGCTCAACAGACACAGCATTCCAGTCAATCCGATTTCATGCGATTCCCATCAAAAAGGAACAGGACTGTATGGTGCGTTTTTAATGGTATCGGCTGCATTTGTTACAAGTGGTCAATTCGATTTTGTGCAATTCTCATCAGAAAGGAAAAAGACTGCACGATGTGTTTGTAGCAGTATCGGCTGTGTTTGTTTCAGGTGGTCAATGACACCATCTGATGCCGGGAGGAAGTCTAGCCCAGCAGCAGAGGTGGTGTCCGCAGAAGGAGACAACAGGCAAACCGGCAAGTGGCTAGCAGAGGTCTCCTGGCCCTGGAGAAGCTGCCTTGCCTGAGAATACAGCATGGCCCCAGGCAAGCTCCCTAACTGCTGGAGCCTCTGCTTCCTTATCTGTAAAAAGCAGATGAGGACACTTACCTGCCAGTGTACTGTGATGTTCAGTGACAGAGCATATGCACAGCATCTGTCCCAGGGCAGCCCCTCGCTCCTGACAGTCCTCCTCTCAGCGTTCCCCGTGGCTGGGGAATCACAGTGACAAGGGGTCCAAGGGGGCTGTCCTCACCCCCGCACTGGCTGTGCTCATTCTAGGTCCACCCCGCAGCCCACCTGTCCAGCCTTGCTTAGCCAGGCTCTGTCCCGAGGTACGGCAAAGACAAGACTATGACAGAGAGTGCTCCAGACTTTCCCACGCTCAGCAAAATCCCTGCAAGAGAGAAGTCCCTCAACCTAATTTCCAGGAAGCCTTATAGCCTTCCATGGAATTGTTGATAGGCCTCCCAGGGCTTCTGCCGTCTGAAACGAAGACAGTAATTCACAAGTTTGACCCAAGTCTGATGCCACAAATGGGCAAATCAGAAGGTTAAAAAAAAAAAAAAAAAAAAAAAAGGAGAAGAAGAAGAAATCCCTCAGCCACCTACACAAACCATATATTTGGTGTTAAAAATAATTTTGAGAGATTAGTCCAACTCATTTGTTTTTCCAGGTGAATAAACTAATCTATACCTACAACCAAGATTAAACCCCATTAAATGTTATTTGTATAGAACCTTGTGCTTCTTTTGGGACAATTATGATTTGCTGCAGAGATCAATTAGTTTCAAATCTCCCATATAATAACTACACATGTAGTAGGAACCTTCTAGAGAAATGTCTGAGCCCAAAAAGTGGCTTAAGCATGCCAGGCCCTCAGGCAGGTCAGCCAGGGACTTATTTTGGCTTTGTGGGTGTGGCTGCCACTTGCCACAGGACCTTGAGAACCCACCAAGTTCCCCAGAAGGGTAGTCACCCTCTCTACCTGTTTCTGACACACCCAATAACAGGAGCCTAGAATTAGGACAAAAGTAATTCATACTGAAAAAGACACTGGGAAAAAGAGAAATGCCTGTGGTGAGAACCCAGCATGAGTCCATCAAGTGACGAGGAGCTCAGGCCAGATGTCCCTGGCGCCAGGTGGCAATCTGGCTTGTCCTCAGTGTCATATACAGTCATGTGAAGCAGATGTGGCAACATCCTTGCCAGGGGCTCTGTCTGCTGTCTTTGCAAGAAAAATGGGCAAAGCAGACCTCAGAAACGTCTTAGTAGAGTCTTTGCTATGTAATCAGTCCCAGAGCTGGGAAAAGGTCCCGCAAGCAGGCTGCACAAAGGTTGGGAGAATGTGGCCTGTTAAGCCTTGGAGTAAACCCAGTTCCTGGATTGGTCAGGGTCCAGAGGGTAGGGCCCCTTTCCTGTAAGCGGAGTGAAGGGAGGGAGATGGGTGATGGCTTGTGTGTGTTCAGTCCTCCAGGATAGACTCCTCCAAACCTTCTGGCTGTCTTGCCTTCGCAGGTGTGAGCCACCTCTTCCCACTGACCTGCCCTCCAGACTTGGCTTCCCTCTCTGTGCATATGCCCCTGTTTCCTCACCCAGACAGGGAAGGCTTAGTTCTTACTGATTCCTGCCTTTTCTTTCTCCTGCCTTGTTTAAACAAGGATGGCTCTCCATGCCGTTAATCCAGAGGAAGTCCTGCACTAATTACTGGAGCTGTGAAATGGGGCAGTTAGGACCTCAGGGGGTATAAAATATTAGCCCTATTCTTTAGGAGCTTCACTGGGGTCAAAGATTTTAAATAACAACAACGCCAGGGGGAAAGGCTAAGTCACATGAATGGTGAAATAGCTTCGGGCACTAGCCCCCAGAGCTGTTCCGCAAGGACAATCCTGATTTGCAGGAGGGCAGCTTCATCTGGTTGAAAGCATTGAATGAGGAGGCAGAAGATGCAGACACTAATAAGGCTGCTCGGCTAGTCGTGTGACCAGGGGCAAGTTGCCCTGCCCAGTCATCGCACCTGCAGCCTGCAGGTAAGCGTACGCCCACAGGAGTCTCCGCTGTGGGCAATACCAGTCTGGGTGGTCAAGAGGCCTGGGATCTCTTCCTTGCTCACCACCAACAGTGGCATCCGTGTGCTTCCTTAGCCTCTTTCTCCATAAAATCATAGTGTTATGGTTTCTAAGGCTTTCTAGCTCCGGAACTCTAGGACCTTTGAATGAGGTAATGGATGGGAAAGCTGTAAACCGTTGCATGCTTTCAGGGCATTATTATGTTATTACTACCTCCAGCAATAAAGATTCCATAGAGGAATTGGAATTTGAACTTGGAAGGAAGAGTAGAGCTTGGATGATGGAAGAGTGTGAAAAGAGCATGCATGACGCATAAGCTGGGAAAAGTGAGGGGAAAAAGAGAGGGGGCGAGCAGAGGCTCTGGCTAGGGACAGACTGGGGTGGAGCTTAGATGGCCATGATGGGAGGCTCAGGCTCATTCCTCCATGCATCCTCTGGGGACAGGGCCTCAGGTAGGCAGCAACATCCTGGAAATACCTCAGGGATCTGAGCTAAGGGGGCACAGGCCCCATCTCCAGTGGCCATGTCCTCCCCACAAGCCCTGTGAGCACCACAGCCTGCCCTCACTGTGAAAGGAACCAGAAAGCAGGCTGAAATACAGCACCATGCCCCCTTTCGAAAGGAAGTCTGGCAAAGGATTGAGAGTTTTGTGGTTGACTGTACTGGAGAGTCTTATTCTCCCATTGAGCTCTCATCTGAGTATGCCTAAGGCTCCTTCTTTCTGGGGCATTGAAAACCCCTTCTTTGAACGGGGAGCAGGCCATGGCATAAATGATGACTTTTATGAAAGTCAACTTTTAAGTCTTTGGCACACAGCACTAAACCTTTCATAGGCCTCATTGGCACTAAGGAAGTCACAGACTGCATAGCTAACATTGCATTTGAAGTTGTCACTGCAAGGGGAAGCTGTCTTTGGTGTCGGAGGTAGCCACATTTAATTATCATTCACAGACACTTCTCAACACTGTTCCTGGATGCTTCAGCTATTATTCTGGTTGCTCCTAAAATAAAGTGCGGTGATTATTTTGTGTGATTGTGTATTATTTCGTGGATGGCCTGCAAGGATGCCTGTCTTGTTTTTGCAGCATTGGTTTCTCTAAAGAAAATTGCAAGGCCGGGCGTGGTGGCTCAAGCCTGTAATCCCAGCACTTTGGGAGGCCGAGGCGGGTGGATCACGAGGTCAAGAGATTGAGACCATCCTAGTCAACATGGTGAAACCCCATCTCTACTAAAAATACAAAAAATTAGCTGGGCATGGTGGCGTGTGCCTGTAATCCCAGCTACTCAGGAGGCTGAGGCAGGAGAATTGCCTGAACCCAGGAGGCGGAGGTTGCGGTGAGCCGAGATCGCGCCATTGCACTCCAGCCTGGGTAACAAGAGCAAAACTCCGTCTCAAAAAAATTAAAAAAATAAATAAAAATAAGAAAATTGCAGAGCTCAACAGAAAGGGAAAGGCTCTTCCCCCTAGGAGCCGAGATGATCCTTGGTGGAGAGAAGCATTAGGGGCTGTGTTTGGGTGAGTCTGGTGCATCTTTGGGCAGGCACCACCCACCTTGTATCATCCCCGCACAAGGCCCAGTCTTTAGGGGGTCATCCCTGGAGAGGAAACACCATCGCTGTCACTCTTCCCAAGATTTCTCAGGCCTCATATGCTCATCCTCCTGAGGCTGAGCTGTGCAAACTGGAGATGACATTGTCTAGAATTGCTCAGGGAACGCATGCACTGGTTCTGCCAGCTGGAGAAGAGAGAGGCAGGATCTGAATGGACTCAGCCTCTTTAGGCCACCCACAGATGAAGCTGGACTTGCACAAAGGGGCCACCAGTCTCAGGCGGTGACACAGTAGAGTAGGTGGGTGCCAGCACACACACAGGAGTTAAAATAGGCAGGAGGGCATTGCTAGCCAAGGCATCTTGCTATACCAGGATGCAAATGATGGCATAGTGATGCGGCCGGGATAATCAAAGCAGAGACAAAGGTGGACTTTAGACACCAGCACCAAGGTCCCTCCTCCCCAAGGACAGTAATTTAAAAACATTTCTCATGATGTCATCTACATTTAAAACCAGTGTAGAAACACAGTGAAAATGCTTTAAACTAAAAACACAACATGATGGTGGAAAAAGGGTTCCGAGTCTCAGCAACACAGCTCCTGCCCCCTCCAAATTGAGGACTGACAAAGAAATTCAAGAGGAGAAAAAGGCTCAAGAGCAGCACAGAACTCTGTCTATCATGTGGCTTTACGTAGTTGCATAAGAGAATCTGAGACCCTGTCATGAGAGCACACGCCTTATTCCTAAGCTGGGTAGAACCTATGTCCTGTAAGAGCGGCCTCAGAAGGGGTCGTGGTGTGTGTGGGCCTCATTAGGAGATAGCCAAACCCAACCAGTTTGATGAGCATTTATTTGCCAACCTGTGGGATGTAAGAAAGCAGATCTCTGTGAGTGTTTCATAAGATCCCAGTGCCAGGAAAAGCTTTCAACATGGCATCTTACCTATCCCTCTCCCAGGGCCCTTGGCCACAGCCAGAGGAAGGGACTGACTGCCACTCAGAGGCCAAACTCCTGCTCGCCTCTGCCTGCCTCTCCTCTGTGTGCTGCTCCCATACTGGAAATTTCTACCCTCTGAATAATCCGATTAAGGTGTATCCAGCCAGCCATTGCTAAAGTGAAAGCATATTGCCTGGGAGGAAGTGAATGAATGAATCCATCGGAAGCCTCCACTGCACAGGCTCAAGTCAGTTTGTCAAAACAACTGGGCTTGGAGTGGGGAGTACAGGGCTGCCCTGGGGCCCCAGACTGGGAATGGGAAGCTGCTGACTAGAGGAAGAAGGGAAAGGCCCGGCACTGCCGCCAGCAGCAGAGTGGGTGCACAGGATGCTGGTGACAGCTGGGACAGGCGCTGCTAATAGGGAAGAGAAGAATGTACTGGAAACAGACTCACTTACTTTACAATTTTGCCTAGAGCCAGCCCTGCATTTAACTTTCCCAGAAATGAACCCGTCAGCAAACCAGGGAAGGGCAGTTTGCGATTTGCTGGGGTTTGCAAAAGCCCAGGTGGCTGTGGCTAGACCTTTTGCCCTGAACATCACCTCCCCCTCAGGTGCTTGGGTGGAACCCTCAGTTGGGGCAGCTGGGAGCCCCACGTTTCTGACTCAAGGTTAGGAAGAACCATTTCAGCCAGAATTCCACCTTTTCGGCTGTCTGAGCAATTCAGCACATTCCTGAAGATCTAAAGGCCTCTGTAGTTACTACCTTTTAGGACTTGCTTAGACCTCAGTGAGTCTTTTGCTGTTTAGAATTCCACTGATTTATTTCTTTGTGTTCTTTTTAAATTTTCTTTTTTCTTTTCTTTTCTTTTTTTTTTTTTAAGGGGAAGGGAAAAAGCCATCTGTCGGTAGCTCATGCTACAACAAGGGAGGCTGGGTTCCTTCTTGCTCTGCTAGAACTCCCTCACATGCATTCTCAACACCCCAACCAGAGCCCTGATTTCATTCTCTTTTTAATTAAAGACTTGCCCCCACGAGAGTTTCAAGAAGCTAAAGCAAAACAAAGCAAAACCAAAAGAAAACAAAACTCCCCTACATGTGCAGTGACCTACCTGAACTCTGGGCCTGACTGTCCCACTTTTGAGCTGTGTGGCACACTTCAGGCTGGCTAGCCTCTCTGGTTTCATTTCCCCCGTATATAAAATAACCGAGTTTACCAGATACGCTCTCAAGTTTCTCCAGGCATCTCAAGGTCTGGGGAATGCCATCATTTCCGACCACTGATCACTTTCAAAAAACAGTGAGGTCTGTCCCCAAAGGAACTGAAAAGAACTTGTGGTACCGCTTTGTTCTTTCCGTTCAAAGCACCCAAAGTCTGCAGAGCAACCCGGCATGTCTCCTTTAACAGTATACAATTTACATAATCTTTACAAATCTTCTCATCACTGCAATATGAAATCTATAAATATAGTAGCTACTGAGCCACAGTCGGGGAGGAAAGCAGCTGCAGTCCCTCCATGAACACAAAGGAAGGAGGAGAATGGAGCTAAAATAAGGAGGTTTAGAAATCTCTCTAGAAGGTTGCTTGCAAAAGGGAAAAAGTATATGAGAAAATTTTCCTCTAATTTACCTCTAAAGCAGACTGGGATGCATGAATGCTTCCCCCACAAGGAAGAGAGGTAGACAGTTTGGGCACAACTTTATCCCTTCATCATGGGTACGGCTGGTATAACCAGGGCCAACAAACAGGATACCAGGGAGGATGCTCTACCAGTTTATATCTCCCATTCCTGATCTATTAATAGCTTCCGAATGTGCTTTACGATACACCGTGCTTATAGATCAGTTGCGTATAAAGTATAAATACAGACTGCCTGGACTAAATGTGATAACTCTCTGAACATGAGAGAAAAAAATTGTGTACAAAGCAACAAACAGAAGTTGTGGGGAATCTTGACTAATGGGATCAGCAAATGTTTCAGCCAAGACATTGATCATACAAAGTCTTGGTGACAAATGCCGGATCTTAATGGGTCTTCCATCCAGGAAGAACTAATTCAATCAGAGGACATAAAAACGGACTGCATTTGTTTCCTTTCTCAACTTTACAGTGTTAACAGGCAGCTCCTCGGATGAGCCTAAAATAATTCCACCCATAACTGTAACAAAGTAGACAGCACCGTGTAACAATGGGATCTCCATTTCTTATCACTATGGACGTGGACATCTTGGACAGCAATGCTACAGGCATGTGCTCCCTAAACTCACTCATGATCTCAGAACAGTTTTTTTTTGAGGCAACAGCAAACATGGCCAGAAGAGCACAGCGGACTGGTTGGTGATTAATGGTGTGAGGCACAGTCCAATTCCTTCATTAACATTTTGAGTTCCAAGGCAGGGGTTTGAAAGTGTTTATAGTCAAAGAAATCCTTCTTCAAACAAAGTCTAATGCAGAAACTCAGTACATCAAACAGAAGAGCAAAGGCGCTCTGTTTGAAGGGATCATGGTGAAAAAGATGGGGGTGGGAAGGAGGGGTGGGGAGCTCTACTTAAAATGAGTTCGTTCCCTAGGGACACCTTGCCAGTTCCTGAGATTCTAAGGAACAGTTTAAGAACTTCTGATCAGAGGAGTTTATCACATTCTGTGCGCTATGCTTGAATGTTAACTAAAAATATCACAAATTCGTAAATTGTGAGAAGGAGAGGAGACTTCATTTCTTGTAAAGGGTTATAGCCTACAAGGTGGCCATCCTGCAGGCTCAGAAGTGTGCCTCTGGCCAAGACCAGAGACAGGCACTCCGAAGTCGGAGGGGCTGGGACAGAGGCTTTATGCTGGACAGGGTGGCTAAACATACATATTCAACATATTACAGGAAGAACTATGAATATTCATGAAGGTAGTCCCAACACATGCATATTGAACAAACATGCATGTAACATACAACCTAGGTTCACTTTGGGGTGGAGATTTAACATTGAAATGTATTTAAATTAGGTCCTATACCTCAAAAGGTCTTTTCAGGACATGAAGGCGGATGAATGTACCTTCTGCAAACCAGTCAGAACCAGTTGGTGGTTGGTGGTCTCTTATTAGGAAAAAGTTACTGGAGTCAGTCTCTCATCCAATCAAAGCTATAGTTACGGCTGGTGGAGCAGGGGTCAGTTACTTAGCATCTGTGAGCTAGGTGAGTTGTAATTGTTCTAATCTTGCTTATCTTGAGGCCAGTGATCGTTTAGCTGCAGGAGAAAAGGAAAACTTTGTGGCAGTTAAAATCTAGTTTATTCTTTAACTATTGTGTGTGTGGTGTGTGTGCCTTAACTCTTTGCTTGGTATGTATGGCCCTAGGTCTTGTTTATAATTTGATATCCTATGACCACAAAGAGTCCATTCTGTCAGTCTTGTGATCTCTATTTTAACATTAATTTTTGAATCTAAAAAGAAAAAAGGTGAGGGACATAACAAGGTATATCTGACCTCCCAGTTTAAAGGTTTTCTTGGGGTCCCTTTGGTTACAAGGGGGTCCATTCGGTTGGTGGGAGAGCTTAGCATTTTATTATTAGTTTACAGGAGGGAGTAAAATATCCTGATACTGGCTTTGACTTGCTTTTGTTGGAAGGCTGAGAACCAACCAGGCTATTTTTTGACTTAATAAACCCACTGGAACATATATACATACACACATAAAAAAGCAACATTTTAAAGACACATCACAGATGGACTTCAGTTGCAGCCCCCCCTAAAACTCATTTGAATTTGTATTAAGCCCAACTTGAAGGAAGGGTAGGGGTGTGATTATAATGCAGTGATATGCCAACACTGGCTCAAGCTAGTAGATGAGAGCCTCTTGTTAAATTTCCGGTAATGTTCCAAGGTGATTGCTAAACACAGCCATTGTTAAAAATAAAACTATGCAGCCAGCGATTGCATTCTTTGGTATTTCCCCAAATGTGTTGAAAACTTATGTCCACATAAAAACTTATCATACACACAGATGTTTATAGTAGCTTCATTCATAATTGCC
The DNA here is from genome assembly GCF_048565385.1 of Saimiri boliviensis. NCBI lineage: Eukaryota > Metazoa > Chordata > Mammalia > Primates > Cebidae > Saimiri > Saimiri boliviensis. The sequence continues at coordinate 94,268,682 of NC_133449.1, read as the reverse complement.
AAAATCTGGAAGCAAAAAAATGTAGGTGAATGGATACACAAATTGTGGTACATCCAGGCAGTGGAATATTCAGCGCTAAGGAGAAATGAGCTACCAAGCCATGGAAAGACATGGAGGAATATTAAGTATATATTACTAAGTGAAAGAAAAAGCCAATCTAAAAAGACTATAAACTATATGATTGTAACTATCTGACATTCTGAAAAAAGAAAAATTATAGAGATAATTAAAAGATTCGTGGTTCCCAGGGTTTGGGGAAGGAAGGAACAGACTTCTAGAGTAGTGAAACTAGCCTTTATGATACTATAATGGAGGATCCATAGCATTATGCATTTATCGGTAAACACTAATGCAAACTATGGACTTTAGATGATAATCATGAGTCTGTGTAGGCTTATCAGTCGTAACAAATGTACCACATGGTGTAGGATGTGGTAGTTGGATAGAAGGAGCTGTGGGAGAAGTTGCACTCTGCGCTTTCTGCTCAGTTTTGCTGTGAACCTAAAACTGGTCTAAAAAATAAAGTCCATTAAAAATTAAACTATAATGCCGGGCGTGGTGGCTCAAGCCTGTAATCCCAGCACTTTGGGAGGCCGAGGCCGGTGGATCACGAGGTCGAGAGATCGAGACCATCCTGGTCAACATGGTGAAACCCCGTCTCTACTAAAAATACAAAAACCTAGCTGGGCGTGGTGGCGCGTGCCTGTAATCCCAGCTACTCAGGAGGCTGAGGCAGGAGAATTGCCTGAACCCAGGAGGCGGAGGTTGCGGTGAGCCGAGATCGCGCCATTGCACTCCAGCCTGGGTAACAAGAGTGAAACTCCGTCTCAAAAAAAAAAAAAAATTAAACTATATAAAATTTAATTAAATACATTATATTAAAAGCAGAGGGAATCGATATTCAAAATGGATCGCCTCCTAATTATTTTATGATCTATTACTATTATCTATTATAATTAAATAGATAATATTTCTATCTATTGTATCTGTATAAAGGAGTTATTACACAATGGTGTGCATCTGTGTAATTCTTCCCAACGCCATGTTAAGTGACCTCATTTTTGTAGCTTGAAATCAACTTGGCCATAGGTGGTAATGTTTGCAGTACAGAAGTAAGCAACTGCTGCATAACAGGACTCTTTCCTCAAGAGAGCTGGTTTATTTTTTAAATTATTATTAAAATTTTTCAAAATCAAGGTCTTGCTCTGTTGCCCAGGCTGGAGTACAGTGATGTGATCATAGCTCATTATAACCTTGAACTCTTGGACTTAAGCAATCCTCCTGCCTCAGCCCCTCAAGTATCTAAGATTACAAGCACACATTACTACACCACATTTTTTTTTTTTTTGTACAAACATGGTCTCAGTATGTTGGTCTCATTATGTCACCCAGACTAGTCTCAGCCTCCCAAAGCATTAGAGGCATGAGCTGACAAGCCCAGCCCACAGCTGGTTATTAAACATCTGCGGCACACCAGTGGGTACAGTTATTGGACTCATGCTTAGGATCAGTAACATATGTATACTTGAGAATGCTGATCAAAATATGGCTTTTAGAAACATTATAGAAGCATAGATCTTCATGTATGATTGATTTAAGGTTTACTCTGAAGTCATCCAAAGACCTCTTTAGAATGGTTCCAAGAATTCCCTCGTTTGAAAGCCAGGAACTCCAACCAATCTAAAGAATTAAATCACTCAAATTTGAAGAAGACAAATATGCCTCAGGAGCAGCTCTCTTGCTATCGAAATCACTCAGATCGTGTTCTGAGTGATAGATCCTAATTGCCAAACTGTTTACTGTAATTAAGTCTATCAGCATGGTTTTCTCCTGATGAAAATAAAGTTTGGTATATTATGTCTTTTGCAAAAGGAGTCTCTTATCTCCTTAAATTTGTAAATCTATGAGTCAGTAAGACTTCTCTTCAAAATGTGATTTTTTTTCACTCCTCATGGATATAAAGAACTTTAAAAAATCAAATTAATATTGCCTGCAAACACTGTTATATCTTGCTATATCTCATCAAGAATATTTGTGTGTCTAAAGAACATGTCGATCTTTTACCAGCCTTTGTTTCCATCTATGAATTATGCAAGTTTGAAATAGATTCCAGTCTGTCAATGACTCTTTTGAGTCTGTATGATGTGCTACTGTACAAACCAAACATGGAGGAACAGTATGGATATGGAAGCAATCTCACTTGTAATTGGTGTTAGCACAACTGTTTGCCGTTAGCCCAACAACTCTCAGCACTGTCTCCCTGTGAGCATCACTGGATAGGGGAAGCAGAGCTTTGAAAAAATACTGAAGCTCAGGTCCCAACACCAGGGATTCTGACTTAATTGGTCTTAAGAGGGTTGAAGGGACCAGTAAGTTTTGAAAGCTTTCCAAGTGATTCTAATATATAGCCACGACCTAGACCCACTATTTGAACCTATATAAAAATCATTTGATGCAGTTGATGTGAATTTGTTTGTCGATCTAAGACACAGAGGAACAAGTCAAGTCAAATAATAAATAAATCAATCATCTTTGATTATGGCATCATTTCAGTGTCTTTTGGTAAGTTTAAAAAAAAAAAAAAAAAAAACCATGGTAGTTCAGCATCAACAATATCACATAAAATCACCCTCTCTGTTGGGCAGCTTCTAATGTTAAAAGGTAAGACCTCTAAAGTCAGTTCAGTTATATCCCCCTGAGGGTCCACTCTGCAGCCAGTGAGCGAATGGTGGAAGGCACTGGCACTGCCATGTTCCAGGCTGCTTTGTGGTTAGGTTTCCTTCTGCTTCCTCTCCTGGCACTGCCTTGCATCTGACCCATTTTCTAAGCCAGATCTCTCAGTCTCCTGCCAATTCTGTGAGCCTTATATCCTTGTGAAAAAACTCTTCCCGTCACCCCCCCCCCTTCTTTTTGCTTAAAATAGTCAGAAGCACTTTTTGTTCCTTGTAAGAGAAAGATTCCTGACTGATACTTTGTCATACCCCTAAAGGAAACAGAAACCAGTGACCAGTTTTCATAAACATTTCTGAACCTAAGAACATAAAAATTCAAGAAGAAAATAGTCGGGAGACTTGCCCTGCGAAAAAGTAAATGTTGCAAAGTACACAGAAAAAGGAAATGGAACAGAACAGAGCATCTGAAAGCAGGCTCAGGCATATGGAGACTCGGGCTACTGTGGAGCTGGAGTGCTACCTTGCAGAAAGGACAGGCTACTCAGCAAGAGGTGCTTGGAAAATTAATGCTCGGCACGGAAGAAAATAGATTACTTTCTAAGGTATGAAAAATCTAAAGGCAAAGGCAAAACCTTAAAACATTTGGAAGAAAATATAGGTCGGGTGCAGTAGCTCACACCTGTAATCCCAGCACTTTGGGAGGCCGAGGCAGGAGGATCACCTGAGGTCAGGAGGTCGAGACCAGACTGGCCAACATGGTGAAACCCTGTCTCTACTAAAAACAGAAAAATTAGCCAGGTGTGGTGGGGGGCAGCTGTAGTCCTAGCTACTCAAAAGGCTGAAGCAGGAGAGTTGCTTGAACCCTGGAGGCGGAGGTTGCAGTGAGCCAAGATGGCACCATTGCACTCCAGCCTGGGCGACAAAAGCAAGACCCTGTCTCAAAAAAAAAGAAAGAAAGAAAGAAAAAAAGTATCTTTTGCCATATAAACATAACCAAAACTGAAAGAGAAAGACTGATGTATTTGGCTACAATTAGGGAAACTTTGTTTATTCATACATTTTCATTTTTAGAGACAGAGTCTTACTCTGTCTCCCAGGCTGGAGTGCAGTGGTGTGACAGCAGCTCACTGCAGCCTCAAACTCTTGGGCTCAAGCGATTCTCCTGCCTCAGCCTCCTGAGTAGCAGTGACTACAGAAGTGCCCCACCATACCACTCTAATGTTTTGTTTTTATTGATTGATTGATTGATTGATTGATTGTAGAGACAGGGTCTCTTTTTGTTGCCCAGGCTGGTCTCAATTTTCTGGACTTATATAATCTTCCTGCCTTGGCTTCCCAGAGTGCTGGGATTACAGGCATGAGCCACAGTGCCTGGCCCCAAAATTTTTTATAAGAAAAGTCACCATAAACAAAGTGAATAGACAAGCCACCAGTTGGGAAAAGATTTGCAATTTAGATAACCAGAACCTAGTAGGTGTAAAAAATTCATACAAATCAGCAAGCTATAAACAAGCCAACAGAAAAAATGAGCAAGGGATATAAATGGATAAAACAGAGAAAAGAAAAACTGAATAGCCTATATAGATGAAAACATGATTATTCACTAGTCATGAGAAAAATGATTTCTTTTATTTTATAGTCAAAAGTATCAATGAAGATGTAGAGAAATGGGAACTCACAAACTGCTGGCAGAAGTGTGAACTGACTCAGGACTTTGAAAGACATTTGGCAATAGCGGTTAAGGGAAAGATAAATATGTATCCTCCACCCAAGCGGTGTTGCTTTCACGGTTCCATGCTAGAGAAACTCTCACTTGATGGGACATGTATAGAAATACTCATTGTAGCATTGTTTATTTCAGAAGAAAAGACGAAAATCAAAATGTCTATTAACAGTAAACGGGTAAATTATGGTACATTTATACAGTAGAATACTATGTTTATTACACAGGAGTGCAACTTAATGAGCTAAAGCAGCATACTTCATCATGAATGAATGTCAAAAACGTAATGTCAAGTGGGAAAAAAGCAAATTGCAAAACATGTTAAACCAATTATTCAAAATTGGTATAATATGTCTTTTGCCAAAGGAGTCTCTTATTTCCTTTAACTTGTAAATCTATGAGTAGATAAGACTTCTCTTCAAAATGTGATTTTTTTTCACTCCTCATGGGTATAAAGAACTTTAAAAAAATCAAATTAATAATTGCCCACAAGAGAGAAGCTGCTTGCAAGCATCATTATTTTATGCAAACACTATTATATCCTGCTATATCTCATCAAGAACATTTGTGTGTCTGAGGAACGTGTCGATATTATCTATGGGAAAAGTACAAAAACATAATCAACCAACTTCTGTGTAGTTACTTTTTAGTGGAAGGAAGAGAATGATATCAGGAAGTCACAGGCAATTCGATTGTATCTGTAGTTCTCATTCCTTAAAAACTATCTGAACCTAATTTACTAAATCTAGGTGATGGTATGTTGAGAGTATATTATTTTCTGTACTCGTTGGTCCTATTTTAAATATTTTTTTATTAAGTGTCCCAACCTTTCTCCTTTCAACTAAGATACTGAAAGCCTTTTTGCCCCAGAACTACTATTGAAAGGCTTTTGCTCGAGAGATACTTTTGAAAGGCATTTTTAGGCCAGGTGCAGTGGCTCACACCTGTAATCCCAACATTCTGGGAGGCTGAAGCAGGTAGATCACTTGAGGTCAGAGGTTTGAGACGAGCCTGACCAACATGGTGAAACTCCATCTCTACTAAAAATACAAAAGGTAGCCAGATGTGGTAGTGGGCACCTATGATCCCAGCTAACTGGGGAGGCTGAGGCAGGAGAATCAAGTTGGAGGTTGCAGTGGGCTGAGACTGCACCACTGCACTCCATACTCTATCTTTAAAAAATAATAAAATAAAATAGAAAGAGACGGAAAAGCTTTTTGTCCCAGAGCTCATGCTTACACATGTCATTATTGTAGCTTCCAGCCCTGTGGGTTTTCACCCTAGGTGTTATCACTTGCTTTGATTATAGACTCTAGACCACAGCCCAGAGGTGAACCCTGGCCCATCTGACACAAAGATAGAAGACCATCATACTTTTGCCAGCCTCTTCTTTTTTTACACATCCTCGTAGTCAAGAAATAGGTGTATGTGTCCACTCCAACCCCTCTCTTCCCTCCACACTCACAGCTTGATGGTTGCCAGCTCACACTTGTGCCAGTTGTTGGCACTTACTCTCTGGCAAGTCTACAGCTGACCTTACTGCCTCTGGCTCCTCCTCCCTGTGCTCTTGCTCTTCCATCCACCAACTTTATTATACTCTATAACCCAGGTTACCGAGGAGATCTCAAATCAGGGTGGAGAAGGCACATCTGCGTACCACACTCTCCCTCCACAATCTCTCCTCTGCAGGTCAGTTAGTCATCTATCCACGATGCTCCTCAGACATGGCCATCCAGGCACTGTGGACCTCTCGTTGTGAAATACACTAGACTGCTATCTATTGATACATATTTTGATGTTTTACTACAGTGGCAATAAAAAAATTATTATTTGGCACTTTGAAACCTGCCTTTTGCCTTCATAATTTATTCTGGGCATTTTTTCTTCAAATCAACGATTTTTTTCTTTTTCTTTTGTTTTCTTTTTGTTCTGTTTTGTTTTGAGACAGGGTCTTGCTCTGTCACCCACGCTGAGTGCAGAGTGGCCTCACCTCTGCTCACTGCAGCCTCAATCTCCTGGGCTCAAGCAATCCTCCTGCCTCAGCCTCCCAAGTAGCTGGGACCACAGGTGTGCACCATCACACACAGCTAATTTTTTTTTTTTTTTTTTTTGGTAGAGACTGGGTTTTGTCACGTTGCCCAGGCTGGTGTCAAACCCCTGGACTCAAGCGATCCGCCTGCCTGGGCCTCCCAAAGTGCTGGGATTCCAGGAGGTCAATGACCTCAAGCTCCTCTATTTCCAGCAGCACTTCCGAGGTCCTGGCAGAAGCATATATTCAAGTGTAAGCATGAAAAGGAGGGTCCCCAACTCTGCCGAGGGTGGGAGTGGAGAGCCATGGTAGACTCCATCAGGAACACACCCAGAAACTACCAAAGGCTAAACATGGTGCCTTTGGCCTTCAAGATACCTTTCAGAAGACAATTATTATATTTTCTTAAGTGTGGGTTGAGATAGGGTGGGAGGAGCAGCTTCCAGGACCCTGCCCCACGGCAGGTACTCTCCGCCTGTACATCCCAAGTACTTTTTCTACATGCCCAGTATTGCAGAAGCCTTGCCTTGCCATGGACACTGTGGAAATGAACAGGCTTTCTGAGCGACTGGCGTTTGCACAGCGTTCACAAATAACACTAAACACCGTGATTTCCTCAAGACTTTCTGGAGCCCTCTTAGACTGGGTGGGCACCTTAGACAACACCCCTCTGTTGTGGGATGCACAAGCTCCCCAGGCTCAGGCTGCCCCAGGGGCGGGGCCAAGTGGCTGCTATCCTCACCCTCACTGCCCAGGCCTCTAGCCTGCCCCCTTCCCCTTCCTACACTCCCCACAGCCAGCTCTCATCAAGCAACTGCTTCTCCAAGTGCTTGTGACTAAACCCCAAAGAGACCTGGAACGAGGGTGCTGGATACAAGCATGGGAGCGCTTTGTGGAAGGCGAGGCCTGGGAAGCCGGCACAATTCTGCATGAGCAGAGGCTGTTGGCTGATCGGCCACTTGACTCTTGACCCGAGCCCCGGGGAAAGTGCACCCTCCTCTCTTTCATTTTGTTTATGGCTTCATGCAAGCTTCCAATTTCTGTGAACATTCTGACGATGAGGGCTCTCATTTCTCCAGATCCTGAAAGCGGAGAATTCCGTCCCCTCTGTGGGATCAGCAGCCTCTCGTGCGAGCCTATGACTCTGCCCGCATCGAAGGTGGGCTTCCAAGGCTTCCCACGTGGGCTTTTCTGCTTTAAATAAGCTGAGGTATTTGTGCGTGAAACCTCTGAGATGTGACTCCACGCAATGCATGCTGCGCCACACCCCTTTTATCATTCTTTATTGAGAGCAGAGTCTTGCTAAACCCATGTGACGGATATTTCTCCGTTTTGATATTGCACAGAATAAAGAAAACAGCAGACAGATGAAGTACGCCTGGTGGTGCTTGGAGCAGAACAAATCCTAAAGCCAGGTTAGACTAGCCGTGCACTGTTTGCCTCATCGCTGGATTTCTGAAGGACGAGCCTTTTGATTTGATTGTAACCTTCTTGAAAGAAAGGGGAGGCAGAGAAAGGGAGGAGCCGAGGTGCAGTCGGGTGCCCCCCAGGATGAACAAGAAACCAAGTTCCTAGAGCCCAGATGGTATGAGTGTGAATGAACTTGGCCTGACTTCTCTGCTGTGTCACATGAACCAGGAGACAGCCTAGATAGAGCAAGCTTGCTCCTTCCAGAAGCTCGAGGGCCCTGTGGCGGCTTTTGCTTCAAACACAGCAGAACGCAGAGCAAACCCCATGACGCCGTCCTTCAACTAAACAGCCCAGAGCAGCAAACCAGAGGTTTCCATTTTTAGATTGCGAGGGGAACAACTGAGCTTTCATGAGTTGGAATTTGCTAACGTAAATTGAGCCTTTGTAAAAGGACTGAAATTGACCCTGGAGACGGAAAGCACAGGAAATATTTGCTGTGGTCGGTGGGAGAGAACGCTCCGCAGACAAAGCTGCCAGCTTCTCCAGTCAGGTCTGCCTCCTCTCTAGGCAAATATTGGAGGGATGACTTTTTTATTTGCAGAGAGGATTTGGCTAATTTTGTTTTGTTTGTTTACCTTACATTCATGGAGCACTCTGCACAGTCTGTTGGATAATCTCTAATTACTCCTTTCCTCTTCACACCTGTGAGGCTGATGCTCAGCATGTTTCGGAGGAAGCTGGCACCAGGGACAAGAGAATCTGCCCAAGCATGAGTCACCTGGAAGATTAAACTAGTTAGGACACACAAATGATCTGTGCAAAGAGGTTAGCAAAAGGAAGGATTCACTGCAATCTGTCATTCTGTGGTCATTGCCTGGCTTTGGGCCTCCACCCCTTCCCAGCTCCGCATTCCTCATCCCTCTTCTGCATTTGCAGGCAGCACCACGGAAGTGTGTTTGACAGAGAGAGCTGCTATTTTAAATCAACCCTCTGAGATGTCTAAATCAGCCTGTCAGACTTTGCTCACTCTATCACCTTTCCCAGTAAGAGGATCAGAGATAAAGAGAAATAGGGAAATTTGGAGTAAAAGGTGAGGATAGAGAACAAGGAAAAAAAAAGTGCCTTCAGAGGCTACAACAAAGGAATGCAATAAGATATAAGACAATCTGGTTACTAACTTGAAGTCAGAAATGTGAAGAAAATAATGTATCAAAATGTTACAGAAAAATTCAACCACTGTAGCCAAGTGAATGACACATTAGAGACATGATGAACAATTGCATAGGGAAAAAACTTTGTGAGTTATCAAAGAATTAAAATTTTTAAAGTGTTGCAAAAGTATGTCTCTATTGTTTAAAAATAAGCTTTCAACATGTTTCCAAATCTCATCAGTAAAAGACATATCTAAATTTCTAACCCAGGTGAGAGTTTTGAAATATGAAACATGGAAGCAGTCCCTTTAGAAGGAAAAAGAATGCCTTTCATGTTGGATTTGTACCATTTCCCTATGTTTTAGTAATCATGAAGTACCGAATCCCTTGAAATGTGCAGAGATTCAAGGCTAGAGCCAATACAGCATTCAGAGTTTTAAATAAACATACAATGTTTGGGAAAGCAATATTTTGGAGGTTAATTTTCAATCTCTAGGTATACCTGTCAGTCTTAAAGATGGAAACTTGTGCTTGTCAGAGTTTGAGGCCTCTGTGAACTTGCAGGGGTGGAGTCCTGGCTCAGCCCACTCAGTGATCCCCAAACGCTGGTGAGCAAGAAACTCAAACAGCTGTAACCACTCACATAAATATACCATGGCGTTCATACAAATGATTGTCGACTTTGAACCCGAGAGCTGGGGTCCCATAGGAAGACAACTCCAAATCAGGCCTTAAAAATCTGGTTTCAGAAGACACATGGCTGCCTTGCCTTTGTAGGTTTGTTTATTCGGCAACTGCATGTTAAAGAAGTGGGAGTAGAAATCACTTATTTGGACGCTTATTAAGCTGGTCAAATTCTCCTAACTCCAGAACCCAAAGTAGAGACTATGGAAAAATTGAGGGGATAAGCGTATAGAGAAGGAAAGCATCCTGTATAAGACTTACTGTCTGGGGGTGCTAGACACATGAGTTCACCACCCTCCCGAGCTAGCTTCATTTCACCTCGCCCCCGAAAATTGCTCAGTTTCCAGCTTAGAAAAGATTGGACATAACATGAAACCTTAGAGTTTTACCCAATAGCCATGTTTATAGATGCTGAGGACCTGAGACCCTGCCTAGTTAGAAGCTAAACCCCAAAGAGGCCTGGAAAGAGGATGTTGGAAACAAGCATGGGAGCGCTTTGTGGAGGCGAGGGCTGGGAAGCCGGCACACTTCTATATGAGCAGAGGCTGTTGGCTCATCGGACACTTGACTCTTGACCCGAGCCCCGGGGATGACCATCCCCGGGGCTCGGGTCAAGAGTCAAGTGGCCGATCAGGGATGAGGTGATCCAGTTTGATTCTCTTCTGGAAACCGCAGGCATAAATAGTATAATCTAAACACTAACATGCCGTGAATCATAGTTTATATTTTTAAATGTTAATTGCAAAAATACATAATTGAAGTAAATTAGTTGTCCCATTGGTGAGCAAGGCTGTCTTAGAGCAGGCACGCAAGATTTCTAAGTGGACCGAATCAGGCCATGACAACCATACATGGCTAGAAAGCCCAGGTTATGCTTTGTATAAATAGGATCCATGTCTTATTGTTCTTTATTCTGGCGCCTATCACAGTGGCTGGCCCTAAGCTAGTATCAGTAGTTATTCATACAACTAAATTGGGGAGCTTCTTAGCTAGTCTAACTTGTTCGCGGTTCATTCTGTACTTTGCTACCGTGTTAATCAGCCTGATAAACTGTGTACAAGAAGAATGTGAACCCAAGCAAGCCCCCAGGGTCCCTGTTTCAGCCCTTAGGCCCTACTGTTCTTTCTTATGTATCCCTTCATGAATTCTGCAAGGGCCTTCTGAGAATCTTCTGCTACGTACCTATAGTAGCACCTATTGTATTACTCTTTATACTGTAATTGTGTCTTTTTTTTTTTTTGGAGACAGAGTTGCTATTTTTGCCCAGGCTGAAGCACAATGGCATGATCTCAGCTCACTACAACCTCCACCTCCTGAGTTCAAGTGATTCTCCTGCCTCAGCCTCCCAGTAGCTGAGACTATAGGCATGTGTCATCACATCCGGCTAATTTTGTACCTTTAATAGAAATGAGATTTCACCATGTTGGCCAATCTGGACTTGAACTCATGATAGCAAATGATCCACCCACCTCGGCCTCCCAAAGTGCTGGGATTACAGGCATGAGCCACAGCAACTGGCCTATACATACTGTGTCTTACATATCCCCCCAAGATATATTTTTTAAAGACTCTATTTTGCCTTCTGGGCATTCTAGTCTGTGCTTCTTGCACTGCGGCTGTGTCTGTTTGCACCAGGAGGGCGCCACTTCCTTTGCCCAAATTCAGGAGGGCTCAGGGCCTGCTGGGGGCACCTGCGTTTTCTGCTTATGCCCTGTCTAGATCCACAAAATACTGCTTCACCACATGCAGTAGCACCTAGGAAAGGTAGTGCCTGCCCCCAAGGGACCTGCCTTAGACTATTAAGCTGATGATTGCAACAGTCCCGGGAGGGGGGAGGAACACACGAGGTGAGGGCAGACCTGGGGGGCGGCAGGAACCATTTCACCCAACTCGACAGCTCCTCTCACCCACAGGCTGACCCAGATTCCTTTCTCAATTCCTAGCCTTTTCAAGGATAGTTTGGGAGCAAAAGTAGTATATATATATGTATATATATATATATAGTAAAAATATAAAGAAATGCCAGGAATGACCAACACCAAAGTCAAGATGGGTGCTTTCCTCCCATCATCTGTGACACCATGGATGAACCTTGAGGACATTGTGTTGAGCAAATCAAACCAGGAACAGATAGACAGGTACCACATGATCTCGCGTTTATGGGAGAGCTGAAAGGGTTAAACTCAGAGCAGCCAAGATAGAATGGTGGCTCCCAGGGCCTGGGTGTTGGGAGATGTTGGTCAAAGGATACAAAGTTTCAGTTAGACAGGAGGCACAAGTTCAAGAGCTGGGTTGTACCACATGGTGACAACAGGTAATAAAAATGTATCGTAGGCCAGGCGCGGTGGTTCACGCCTATAATCCCAGCACTTTGGGAGGCCGACGTGGGTGAATCATTTGAAGTCACGATTTCAAGTCCAGCCTGGCCAACATGATGAAACCCCATCTCTACATACAAAAAAAAAAAAAATAGCTGGGCGGCAATGGTACACACCTGTAATCCCAGCTATTTGGGAGGCTGAGGCAGGAGAATCACTTAAACCCGGGAGGCAGAGGTTGTGGTGAGCTGAGATTGCACCACTGCACTCCTGTCTGGGAGACAGGGTGAGATCCTATCTCAAAAGAAAAAAATAATAATATGCAAAAACATATTAATTTGATATTTAAATAAATAAATATATATTTTTAAAAAGATGGGTGCTTTCCTAGAGAGAGATAGAGGAGAGGCTGACCTAATGGGTTGGCAATGATTTGACTTTTAAATTACTGGTAGGTACACAAGCTTACTCTGTATTACTCTTCGTAATTATAAATAAGTTATGTATCCCATATTTGTGTCTTAACACCCCCCGCCAACCCAGGCTGTATTTTTTAAAAGACCTTATTTTGCCTTCTGGACATTCTAGGCTACGTTTCTTGTACTTGCGGCTGTGACTGTTTGCACCAGGAAGGCGTGGCATTCTTCGCCCCAGTCCAGGCCAGCTCAGCAACTGCTGGGGCGCCTGCATTTTCTGCTTATGCCCCGTCTACTTCAGATCCACAAAATGCTCCTTCACCACATACAGAGAAACAGCAGCTCAGTGCCTTCTACTTCCTTCTCACTTTGTCTAGAAATATTTTCTTTCCACCGGGCACCTGATTTCTTAAAGGGCCCGTGCACTTTAACCATTCATGTTCCCAAACCACACGAAACACTTTTTAGAAAACTGGTGCCTGGATCAGGCTCCTACTGAACAGCCGTCTCCTGTTCAGACAGAAATCTGCTCTGTCTGTGCCGTGTCTTGTTTTTGTTTCCAGTCTGGTTTCGGTGATGGGAGGATGATGGTTAATCCACCTTTATGTGGCAGTCCTCCAGTTCTTGATTACTATCCAGACTATTTTCATCTTTGTATTTTTCTTTAGGTATAGAAAATCTCCTACTTGGCATCACATGATCTAAGAGAAAAGGGCAGGGAGGTTAGGCCTTGATGCTCTGTCCTCAGCAATTCCTTTTCAGCTTTAGCATGGCATCAGGCTGATAACTTCAGAGGCCAGGTTTATATTTTTCCTCTTAACCCATCAGGAGGGACAACTAGAAGTCGCACAGACACCAACATCCCATTTGGATTGTTTTTCTTTGCCCAGAATGTTTTTGCCTCCTTGGACATTGTCTCCTGCCTTTCTGGACATCCATGCAGTACGGCAATATGCCTTAGAGCTGAGTTTTGTCTCTATGTGTGGTATTTCTTTCCTGGAAAGGCTCACACCACCTTGGAGCTTTGCAATTTCAGCTCATAGGACCTGACTTATAAACGCATTCGTCCCCAGACTCTACCTTATAGTGGTTTATTTTGCTGTCTCTCTACTGCTGGCTGTACCCCTTAAAGGAGGGAGCCGGCTTTACCATGCCTGGTCCTGCATCAAGTACAACCTGATGCTTAGTACATATTGACTAGGTAAGCACAACCACTTCCAGAGCTCAGTCCAGCCTTTCCCCCCACTCCTTGATAACTCTACCTTCATGCCAGGACAGCGTTCTCAGAAATCAATTTAGCCACAAAGACTTTTATTCAAATGAAACATAATAAGTATAAACTGAAGTGCAAATATATAGACAACTTTTAATTTTTCTAAGTAATCACCCAAACCCTGGCCTCATCTATTAACCAAAAATGCTGGTATGTTTCCTTGGTTCATTTCCTCAACGTTCAGAGATGGCCTCCTGGATGGTTACTCTTATGTGTCTATGATTTGGTACTGGCTGAAACCTAGACTTATCCAGAAAACTGCAGAGCGCTAGCTGTGGCAAACATTTCTTGTTTAAGCCCTGGAACAATTTCCTCTGCTACGTGAATACCAGTATCTTTGTGGCTTCTTTGGGGGGGGGGGGGGAGAGCAGCTCTGATTTGAGTTACTGAGTTACTGGCAGAGTTGTTAGAGGCCAGGATACAGGGATGGGTCCTTCAGCCTCTGCGCTCCCAGTCATCCTCAACCAGCTGTCAGATCCCCTTGTCTTCCTAGATGCTCCACGTTTTATTAAAGTAGCCAATCACAGCATGCTCCATCGTCCTCAAGTGCTGGATCATGAACGCATTAAAAGCCATCGCTCCAAATATCCACACTCCAGACTTTGTGTAATAAACAGTGTGGAACATGGGGAGAAGGATTTTCCTGACTGTGCCGGGCCCCACCAGCATACTCAGTGGTCTCGCTGTCCCTGAGCACACTTTCCCAGGCCTGGTCCCACTTCTTAAAGTAAAGCACAGCCCTTTGCTCCATTGTGAGGGACAGCAGCTGGGTCTTCCACTTGGTGAAGCCCACCTTAATCTGCAGACATCAAGAGGCATCCAGGACCCCAGTGCTGGGAAGGCCTTTTATTGCTCAAGATCATGCAATCGAAACAGAGATATTGAGAAGATCCCACTTCGAGTGTGTCAGAGGACTCCCCTGATTCCTGGAAACCCACGGTTGTCAGGACCCATCAATGGATATCTTTTAAAAAAATTAATTCACTTGTGATTCAAGTTCATAATATTTTCCACCTGACTGTGTTCTAGGTCAGTGGTTCTCAGCCTTGACTCCCTTTTAGAATTAGCTGGCATTCTTTTTAAAACTGTCAGTGTCCTCGTCCCATTTCAGCACGAGCTGAGAACTTGTGGGAATGCAAACTCTCAGGCCCTATTTTAGAACTCTTGAATCAGATGCTCTGATAAGGTCCTACAATCTGTGTTTTGACAAGCCCTCCACATGATTCTAATACCCACCGAAGTTTCCGAACCTACCCCCACCTCAGAACAATCGATTCAGAGTATTTGGGGCTGGGTGGGGAGGCGGCCTTAGCTAAAAGCTCCCCAGCTGATCCTCAAGTCCAGTGAAGGCTGGGCTGGGGATAGCCCTGCCTAGAAAGAAGGGGGCTACTGGAAGTCAGAGTAAGGGGAATCGTCAGGTGTGAGAGATGGGAAAAGGAGAAATGGGAGGAAGCAGAGGAAATTAAAAAGCTGTTTTAAAAACTACCTGGGACTTTGTTACAATCACGTATAGTAAAGCATGACAGACGTGGAGAAAACGTTCTTGAAAGGAGAGTTTATTACAGTTCCCTAGAGCAGGGGGCAGGGCAGGCCATGGGATCACAGGAGGAAGCACTGGAGTCAGAGGCAGAAGGGGTGAGGAAGAGCAAGGGCCAGAGCCTTGATTGTGGTTTTCATGGGAAGGAATGGGTGAGGCAGGGTAGGCATGCCAAGCACGCTTAGGATTGCAGGTCTGAACAATTTAAGCAGAGCCTGGGCCACAGGAATAGGCTGGAGTTGTCTGGTACCTACTTGGCCATGGGGTGATCTGGGGGAAGAGGGGAGTATGGGCTCTGGATTGATCGATCTGTACATCACAGTTATGCGGTGGCCAGTTGTTTGTTATTGCTGGGAATTAGCTAACCGTGAGAGGGATAGTTCTTCCCGGACTCCACAAGGCCCCGATATATATGTGTCTATGGTTTAGAGCCTGCTCCAAACATAAATTTAAAAAGAAAAACATGAACAGTACAGAAGTTAAGTCACTCAGACCCAGGTTTGACTCTCAGGCCTGCTACTTACTAGCCATGCAAAGTTGACTTCTTCCTCTCTAAAATGGGGATAATAACACCTACATAATTTCTACACAGGGTTTGTAGCAATTATACGAGATAGACTACCATCTGGCTCAACTGGCAAGTGTTTAATAAATGAGAATGATGATAAAAATGCACAATAGAACACTGGACTTGGAACCTGAAGTGAGGAGCCATGAGTCAAATACTGCTCACACTTTGGAGCTTAAGAAAATCATAGCTGGTACAGTGGCTCACACCTGTAATCCCAGCACTGTGGGAGGCAGAGGCAGGCAGATCACTTGAGGTCAGGAGCTCGAGTCCAGCCTGGCCAACCTGGTGAAACCCCATCTCTACTGAAAATACAAAAATTAGCCAGGCATGGTGGTGTGGGCCTGTAATTCCAGGTACGTGGGAGGCTGAGATGGGAGAATCACTTGAACGTGGGAGGCAGAGGTTGCAGTGAGCCAAGATTGCGCCATTGCACTCCAGCCTGGGCGACAGAGTGGGACTCTTTCTCAACTAAAGAAAAAAAGAAAATCATGGCTGGGTGCAGTGGCTTGCAACTGTAATCTCAGCACTTTGGGAGGCCGAGGTGGGCAGGCAGATCACCTGAGGCCAAGGGTTCAAGACCAGCCTGGCCAACATGGTGAAACTCTGTCTCTACTAAATACACAAAATTTAGCCAGCGTAGTGGTACATGCCAGTAATCACAGCTACTCGGGAGGCTGAGGCAGGGTGAATTGCTTGAACCCAAGAGGCAGAGGTTTCTGTGAGCCAAGATCGAGCCGCTGCACTCCAGCCTGGGTGACAAAACGAGACTCTGTCTCAAAAAGAACAAAAAAGAAAAGAGAAAGAAAGAAAATCATAGAGCCACTGGCAAACAAGTGGCAGACAAGAAGTGGTGGCTGAGTGGATGTGGAGGGCAGCCTACTCTGAGAGAGAAGGTGTGGACATAGCAGTGAAGGTCATACCTGAGGCCACGTTAGGGACTGGGGAGAAAGAGATCTTAGTGTGGGGGAGGTCAACAGTGCCGGAGAGGTGTCAGTTGAATCAAAGAGGTTATAATAAGAGACCCGAAACAATGGCGCTTCAGGAAGGCCAGGACAAAAGTCCCTAGAGAAGTCAAGGAGAGCAAAGTCCTCATCTGAGCAGGGCATAACACTTTGTTCTCTCTGAGCACCTTTGGAAAAAGACAAAGATGATCCTCTCCTGCTTCTTCTCAACCCACCTGGCTGATCTGCTCAAGGCGGAGGCCATCTTTTGTGTCTCTGTATTTACAGGACTAACATGATGCATAATCCAGTAAAGAATTTTTTAATGTAATGAGACTGAAACTTGGGGATAACTTAGGCATCATTGTGTTTAGAAAAGTGCTTTAACTTTTGGAGTGATATTAGAGAAAGCTTTTATCCTCTTTCATGTTTAGGGTGTGTGCATGTGGGTGTGTGTGTGCAATAGAAGCCATGGGACGAAATACACGAGGCAGAAGGTACTGAGCCCACCCTTTCTGAAACACAGTCTGACAGAGCCTGCAGCCCGAGTTCTGGAACTAGTGTGCCATCTAATTGACCACATGGCCTGGTGCGCATTCCCTATTCCATCTTTATGTTAATAACTTCTTTAAAAACAATTTGGGAATAGATACACTAAACTTACACTGCTTGGGCTTGGTGATTAAGCATTGACATTTTCTGGGGCTATAGCTACCTTTTACAAATCTTATTATTGAACAGATTTTATTAATTTCATCTTGGAGGAGTGTATTCATTCCCTATGGCTACTATAACAAATTACCACAAATTTAGTGACTTAAAACAACAGAAATTTACCATCATACAGTTCTGGGGGTCGGAAGTCTGACATGAGTTTCAGCTGGCTAAGATCCAGATCTTGGCAGTTCCTTTTAGAGGTTCTAGGGGAAAATCTGTTTCCCCTCCTTTTCCAGCTTCTAGAGGCCGCCTGCACTCCTTGGCTCATGGCCCCTTCCTGCATCTTCAAAGCCAGCAACGTCTGGCTGAGCCCTCCTCCTGCTGCCACCTCTCTGGCTCTGTACTTCCCTCGTCATATCTCTCTCTAACCCTCCTGCCTCCTTCTTGTCCCTGATAAAGACTCTTGTGATATTTTGGGCCCAAGCAGGATGATCTCCAGTGTTGTTAATGTAATGGCATCTGCAAAGTCCCTTATGCCATGTAAGAAAGGTACTTACAGGTTTTGGGAATCAGAATGTGGACATTTGTAAGGGTCGAAGTAAAGAGGGCATGATTCTGCCTACCCACCAGGAGGAAGAGATGAACACACCACAGGCACAGGCTTGTTGTGGGGAGCCTGGACTTTTCTCAAGATGTGCAGAGAGATGCAAAGACAGCGTCTGCAGGATTCCAGCCTGATGGAATGTGGGTGCAGCTGTTTTGTTACTGGCAGCTGGCTCTGGTTCCTTACTAGTCAGATGATTAGGGGAAGGAAAAGACAATGGCAGTCACTGAGATGACAGTGTGGTCATTTGGGTTGATGTGCTTCTGTGAACAGAGGAGGTGAAGTTTCTCTGGGTTTGGACAACCTTCCATCTCTCTTATTAATCCATAAAAATCAAGAAAAGTCATTAGCTCAAGAATGCTCCTCATCCAGTGCTCAACCTGTATATCCAGTCAAAAGATCGTAGATTAGAAGCACTGGAATCTCCTCCAAAATAGTGACCCCAGCCCCACAGCCTAAGCCCCACAGCTAAGACTGAGAGAGGTGCCATAAACTCCCCGGAGCTGGCAATGCCTGCCTGGTGAGTGCTTGGGCTGGAATGGAAAGCCTACAGAATTTAAGAAAAGTGGTTGGAGGCTTTTGTAGAGAGAGATACGGCAGAAATAACTGTTTTAGTTAGAGACATCTAGGCAGAATGAGAAGAAATAAAACTCCATTTTCAGGTGATTAGTTTTTTATGTTGTTGCAATATGCTGTGTCTTCCGGGAAGAGGGTGTTCACAGGTCACCTGTAGGGCGTGCGGGTGTTCTTTTTGAGAGAGTGCTGGCGGTGCCAGTGCTACCTTGTTCAGCCCTTCTTATTCCCAAAGGACTTGCTTGAGAGACCACAGGCCACGGTTATGCACACTGTGTGGTGCTAAATGAGCCACTGACAGGGGGAGCAAGAAACTACTCGTGGTGTCTGTCAAGCTCAGCCACTTCCCCTCCAGCCCAGTGTCCTCCCCCCCCCGAGACTCTGCTCCCAAACCACCACTGTTCAACGTGCTTTCCTTTGCATTAAACATTACCTAAACGTTAAGCACAGTTAATGTTAATGTTAATGTTCTCTGAGTTGGAAACATTAGAACTGATTACTACTATCTGTAGAAGGAGGTGAGCACTGAGTCACTGGGGATGGGGAAGAAGTGCTGAGATCTGGAAAAATGGCATTAAGAAACTCATTTCCTGAAGGTGTTATATCGGCAAGGCACTGCTTTGCATGCTCATTGAGTCTTTTCAACAACCTTGTATTCCCAGGTGTTGTTATCTCTTTGTGCAGAGAAGACAGGCTGATGGGGGCCTCCCTAGCACTCACTCCTGGCCAGCAGATGTGGGGAGTGAGTCTGGGATCTGAGTCCGCTCAGAGAGCATCTGTAATTCCTAAGTCCAAAAGATTCCTCAGGTCTTGCTCTGGGGCTGGGCACTGAAGGCAGCTGAGCAGAGGTTCCTGGGCTCATGGCTCAATACTTCTCACAGAACAGGCCTGCTTGTGTTGGAACTCTGAAAATTCTCTTTTGTAGAAAATGCAATATGAACCTGATTCACATACACACCGTGTGTGGTGTAAGTAAGCCCCTTCTGCTATTTGAATGTTATTCAGATAAAGGATTACAAATCATCTCAGTAGCTTACATTACCGTTTCCAAATGCAAAAACAAAAAAGATCCAGTGTTTAGAATAGGGGATTTACTGTTGGACCATGAGAAACAAAGGCATGGTTTTCATTTTGAAATAATAAAAACTCAGGTATGGAAAGTACTAAAGAGAACATTCTAGACTAATCCCTTCTCTTTGCCCAACCTCCTACCCACACAAAAATGCAAATCTCTTCCAAAACATCTCTGACAAGCAACCTCAAACTCCTTCAAGTGGTGAGAATAGCCCTCTGCTGTGCAGCTAGCTCCATTTGGTTTGATGGTAGATAGGCCCACAATTCACATTGTAACAATGTAGAAGGAAGCAATGTTTGTGGGTTTGATCCTCTCTTTCCTCTCTCTACCCACCCTGCAGGAAAGGAGACCTGTATTGTTTTCCTGTTGCTACTGTAACAAATTAATACACACTTACCAAATTAAAGCTGCCCAAGTGTACTTTCTTACAGTTCTGGAGGTCAAAAGTCTGAAATGGGTCTAACTAGGCTAAAATCAAAGTATCCACAGAGCTGTGTTCCCTCCAGAGGCTCTAGGGAAGAATATTTTCTTGCCTTTTCCAGCTTTTAGAGACCACTTGCTTTTCTTGGCTCGTGGTCCCTTCCTCTGTCTTAAGCCGGCAGCACAGCATCTTCAAACCCCTCTGACTCTCAGCCCTCCCTATTTCATTATAAAGACACCTGGACTTACATTGAGCCTTCCCAGATAACACAGGATAATCTCTCCATTTCAAAATCCTTAACCACATTGCTAAGTCCCTTTTGCCATATAAAGTTACATATTCACAATTTCCAGATATTAGGACATAGATGTCTTGGGGAGCCACTAAACCTCCTTTGTTTATAAATTGCTTTGCCTTGGTTTTAAAGGCAAGTTGAGGGAACACCAGGTGGAACCCTCCCAGGAGCTGAGGAAATAGAGGTCAAGCTTGCAGTGGTAGAGGAAGAAGTGGATGCGACACCCCAGTATCCTGGGAAGAGCCAGGAGATGCTGGATGTTCCACAACGCAGGCGGAAAGGAACCCTAGGCCAAGGGCTCTCAACCTAATCCCAAAGAGTCCTATTCCAAACTTGGCACAGAAGCAATACAGACTGTTTTTAAGGGATGCCAGAACTTAGACAATGAAGGTATCAACAGGGCTCCGCGTGGGCTAGAGAACAGGGAACACTGCCAGAAAAAGTTCCAGGGCTTCTGCATGGCTCGGATGGTGATGAGGGAGCCCCACTGATGGCTGGAGTGAGACTTCTCTGCATCCTAGTAACTGAGACTTGGGCACTGGGCAGAGGGTTAATATGATTTAGAAAAATTACATAATGCAACATTTCTTTACCTGAGTATGGAAATCCCTAATCTACAATTGTGCGTCCTTAATGTTAGAATTGTAGGTAAGAATCAGCCTAAGTAGTTTCTTCCACTGACAGAAGCAGAGGGGCAATTGAAGACCCACCTCCAACCCCACCTTCTCTAAATGTCTTCTGTACAAGTCGAGCTAAAGCGACACCTCCCTCTCCCTTAGCATTTACTGACTCTCCTTGTATTTGGCATTTGGCTCATATGCCCTTGTTCTGTAATTCTATTGGATGTGGACACACTCAACATCCCACCTTCCCAATCTAACTATAGACATTGAGAAGGGCAAGTGTACACATCGTGCATCCCTGAGTCCCCTTTCAGTGCCTGTACCACCACTAGCATGGTAGATCCTAGAAAAATGTTTATTGACATTGAAGATTCCAAGAAAGCTCAAGAGGATCGCAACCAGAAAGTACAATCCTGTGCATTAGAAACAAGAAAGTACATGGAGTGGGTTGGGATTTGTGGCTTTGGGCTTCATGACTTTTGTCTAGTGTATAGTTTTTCCATTGGCTTAGATTCCTCTATACATTAGGTCATTCTTGCATGGCTATAGAGAAATACTCAAGACTGGGTAATTTAAAAAGGAAAGAGATTTAATTGGCTCAAGGTTCTACAGGTTATACAGGAAGCATGGCACCAGCATCTACTTGGCTTCTGCGGATGCCTCAGGGAACTCATAATCATGGTGGAAAGTGAAGGGTAAGCGGGAAGGTCACATGGCAAGAGCAGGAGCAAGAGGGAGTGAAAGGGAAGGTTCTAGACTTTTAAACCAGATCTCACATGAACTAACTGAACAAGGACTCACTCATTACCAAAGGGATGGCACCAAGCCATTCATGAGAAATCTGCCCCTATAATCCAATAGGTCTGCTCCTAGCAGACCCTATCTCTAATATTGGGAACACATTTCAACATGAGATTTGGAGGTGACAGACATCCAAACCATATCACGCACTATGTTCCATTCTCCATTTAAATCTTGGCCTGGATTACACAGTTTGATCCCTCCTTCAAGCCATGCCCTCTCCCTTCTCCTCCACTCCCTGCTCCCAGTCACACAGCATTCCCTCATCTGTGACAACCCCTGCACCTTCTCACAACCCCACACCTTTACATGCACCCTCCCTAGAAAATTCCTATTGGCCATTCATTCAAGCTCCTCCTCCTGGGGAAATCTGTAGCCTCTCCCCTGGATAGTCATCTCTCCTGACTCAGTTATCAGTCCTGCCCCAGTGCTTCTCAGATCTTAAGAGCATGCAAATCTCCCAGGAGATCTTAAAATACAGATCCTGATCCAGGTAGTCTGTGGCTGCAGGGAATCTGCATTTCTAACAAGCTCCATGATGTGATACTACTAGTTCAAGGCATGCTCTGAGTAGCCAGAGTCTACAAAATAAACAATGACTTAATGCATTTTACTAGCATTTGTTTGTATGTAAACTTCTACCAGAACAGATCCCCAAGGCAGAAACTCAACCAATATCCTGAGTCACTCAACCAATATTTGTGAATGGCAGAGTGAATCCCCGGGTCTCCAATGTTTAGCTCAGTGCCTGAAACACAGCAGGTACTCATTAGATGTTTATTAAGTGGATGAATAGACAGACTCTGTAGAATTTTAGGAACAGCTGACTTTAAAATAATTGGTTAAATCCATTATCATTTTTCAAATAAAAATATCTGGGCGTACACTTGCATATTAGACTATCAACCCAGCTTTCCATTTCAACAAGAATAAAAATAAGACCAACTATTTGACTAAAGAAACAGGATATGTGGGGTTTTGCTATTCGTTTGAATGAGAAGTGTTGCGGGGGGGTGGGGGGGGAGATCCCTTAAGAGCCCCAGGCAGGAGCCAGAAGCCTCAACCTATTTCCATATAAATAATGAAGAAAGTAACTGGAAATATAACCATAGCAGTTATTAGTTATTCACATGTGATCTTAGCTATTCATAGGTGAGCCCAGTTCTTTTACTAATGCCTCTCAGGTAGGAAGTGTGAACCTGGGGTGACATTGTGAAAGAAACGACTCGAAGACAAGATGCTTTAAGCCCTCCGTCATGCCCGTGTAAGGGCTGCCGGAGGGCACCCCGGCTGTGCGGCAGCGCCAGCGCCAGAGCTGGGAAAGTGCCCGCTGTTTAGCCAGCTAGGGAAGGAGATATCCAAAACAGCCGAGACATCTTCTTCCTCGAGGGTGTTAGGAGAAAACTCCACTTCTCCAAGCTCTTGCGGTAGGTCCGATGCTGTCAGGTAAGCCCGCAGACATCCGGGGGCTTAAATGTCCCTATGTGATGCTGTGCTTCAGCGGTCATGTTCCATGTCAACCTCATGACCCGCTTCTGCACCTGGATCCTTTTTTGCTTAGAAGAGATAATCAGTAAAAGTAATATAAATCTTAAGGTCTTTGTTCTTTCTTAACAAGTATGGAGAGGTGCTGACACATTATGCTCCTTACCTCATCTTGGCTACTAGAAATTCCTGAGCCCCTACCTGTGTGACACGTGATATACTTGACCCTATCACTGCCACACCCTACCTACCCTGCTCCCAGCTTTGTGCTCAGTAAAAGTCAGAGCATCCAGGCATTTGGGGCCACTGCGCTTTGGTTGACAGTCAACCCCGTGCCCAAACTCTCTTTTCTCTATCTCTGTGTCCTGTGTCTTTTATTTCTACAATTTCTTGTCTCCACACCAGCAGAGAGGGGCTCACAGAACCCTGTAGGGCTGGACCCTGCAGAGAAGCAGTGGGTAACAGAAGCCTTGCTTTCCTCCTCTGGAGTAGGGCATTAGGAAAGAAGAGGATGGGATCCTTTCTTTACAGAACCTTCTATTTTCTACCAGCAGCTGCCTAATGCCCTAAGCGCCTCTGATAGCAACCTGAGATCTGGCTCTCTGTGGCTGTTGAGGTTTCACTGCCAACAAATGAAGCTATAGGTGGCCTGACGGATTTGCATATTTCTGTGTCCTTTTCCACCAATGGGTATGTTATAGTTCAAAACAAACAAACAAATACCAAGCATACACATTAAAACGGGTTAGAAATTTCCCACAATTTCCTTTTAATAAAAGAAAACCTTCCACTGAATTAAATGTAAAGAAATTTAATTGAGCAATGAAGGATTTGTGAACCGAGCAGCCCCCAGAATCACAGCAGGTTCACAGAGATTCCAGCGCAACCACGTGGTAGAAGAAGATTTATAGGCAAAAAAAAAAAAAAAAAGAGGAAAATAAGTACAGAAATCGGAAGTGATGTATAGAACAGCTAGCTTAATTAGAAGTTGTTGTTTCCCTTATTTGAACAGTTTGAACACTCAGCAGTGTGTAATTGGTTGAAGTACAACCACTGGGGTTGGTAAAGACTCAGCTAAGCCAGGTTTTCAATCTTGTCTACCTGTTAAGCTACCTTGCAGTTTGTCCAGAAGGACTCAACTATAAATGTGAGGAGTCCTTCTCAGGACATATTTAGTTCACTTTGAACAATTTGAAGACCACATTCGCTGGCCCTAAAATGTGTGGCTAGGAGGATCCTGCTTTTCTCACTTAGCTTCTCCCCAATCCGTGAAGAGAAAATGCTACAGTAGGGAAGAAGGAGTGAAAATGAAGGGCACTGGCTGAGAAATGAGTACAGCTCCCCCTCCCCAACCATTAGGATGCACCTTAGTCCAGTTGCTTTGGTCAAAATCAATAGAAACGGAATCTGGCTAACTCGAGCGGAACCGAACGGAAGACTGGAGGTAGCTAATCTGGGAGGAAGCAGAAAGGATGCAACCCAGAGCAGACGCTGGGATCTAGGGTGTGGGAACCAAAGGGCGGTCTCCTCCAGGGGCTGCTGTCTGAATGAATCAGCCCCCACAGGGCTCCACCCTGGCATCACTCCGCTAAAGACCCCCATTCCCTGGCAGGCCATTCTGATGGGTGCAGCTTGGGTCACAGGTCCGTCCCCGGAACAAAAGTGAGCAAAATCCTTGACTAAAATGCCATGAAGCACACCCAATGCAAGGTAGGAGTTTCCCAAGAACTGGCCAATATTATCAGAAAAAAGAGGCGCAAGGCTGAAGTGACGATCGTCTTTCATCACGCACAGAGCTGGACCTCACTCCTGGTGCCTAGAAAGAGGCAATGCTGAAGTAGGGTGCTTACAATACAGTCAGTCCTCATTTTTCATGGGTTCTGTATTTGTGAGTTTGCCTGCTCAAGTTTGCCTGCTCACTAAAATGCATTTCCAACACCAAAATCAATACTGTGGGTGCTCTTTAGGTTATTCACAGACGTGCAGGTGGTGAAAAATGCGAGGCGCCTTATCACTTTCCCGGCTGTGGCGGTGCAAGGCAACACTCTGCCTTCTTTAGCTCTCCTGCTGTAAAGTAAGTGTCCTTTTCACCGTCTATTTCATACCACTCAATGTTTGTAATTTTGGTGGTGATTTCACTGTGGCCCCCAAGTGTAGTACTGAAGTACTGAGTTGAGTCTAAGTCCAAGAAGGATGTGTTATGCCTTACAGAGAAAACACATATGTCTATTAGATAAGCCTCATTACAGAATGAGTTATGGTGCTGCTGGCTGAGTTCCATGTTAATGAACCAACAATACTTATTCAATTAGGTGTCTTTAAACAAAAACACAATGTCATGTATTGACCTGTTTATGAAATTGTGGCCAGAAGCTTGAAGGAACCTAACCCTGTATTACTCCTGGGAGCAATGGATTAGTATTCATTAATTCAATGTTCAAGTAGCTTTATGGAATCTAAGTACTGTGAATAATGAAAATTGACTGTATATATGTTTAAATTCTTGGTCTTTGATGTTTTACTTTCCATGCTGTGTTTTCCTCAGATTTAGATTTATTTCATTTTACTTCAAACCAGCTACTTCTCACAATTCTTGCATATTTATGAATTTATTAGCATTTAATTAAATGCCATGTCAACATCTTGAGCCTTCTCACCCTAGGGTAGGGAGGAGAAGAGTTGATTGGGGGGACAGGCATAGTCTTCCTCAGAGAGTGAGTGTCTTCCTATCAGGTTTAAAAGATGACAATTTTTTTCCCATTTAAGGAAAGCAATCATCTCCGCTCGCACAAATGCTGCATTTCCCTTGCAAATGAGCTTCATTACCAGCTTGTTTTATGCTTTTTCTCTTAGCTAGAGTGAGTTTCTTTCTTACGGCTCTGTGTCATAGTAGAAAATGGTCTCAGCCCTGAATTATGTTCCCATCTATAGCCACGTTTAATTATGGGTTTTGCCAGGAAAATGTGCTATGAATTCTGTGTGTGTGAGCACTTCAGAAGGAGCTCTCTGGTCCTGTGAGACTTCTCTCAGGATTCTCCTGGATTTATAGAAAATATCCTTTTTACATATTTAACTTATCTTCAATGTTAAACCTATTGATTCCAGGCTTATTAAGAAAGATTAGCAAGTGGCTTGGCTTGAACTAAAATCAAAACCAAAGAGAGACCAAAAGTCCCAAGTAATTATTCACTAATAGTACCATGTGACAATTATTAATACTGTATTGTAGGCATAGACCATTATATAAGATTGCTTGTTTGCTTAGGGGGAAATTTTCCTACAATGGTATTGATAGAAAAATTTATTTTAAATACCAATATTTTCTATGTCCTAGCTGTCTCATTCTATACTCAATATAAAAACAGGTAACAAGACTGTGTTAGTAATTTACAAAATAAGAACACAGATAATCAATCAACATACAAAAACATGACTGAGCTCGCCACTGACAAAATAACATTCAAATTTGAACAGGCTATAATTGTTTACCTATTAAGGGGATTAATACTGTTTATTAAATAATATTAAACCGGTATTGATGGGTGTGCAGGCAGACTGACACACTTAGAAGCTTCCAGGCAGCAGAGAATGGTACGCTTTTCTACAGGGAATTAGGCAGTGTGCGTAAGCACTGTGAGTAATGTACATCCCCATACATTTATCCTTGAGAACTATCATCAGCCATTTGCTTAAATAATTTTGTTCAAGGATATTCAATGAAGCATTGCTTATATAGTAAAAATTTGGGAACACACCACATGTATGAAAGTAAGGGAAGAGTGAATAGATTGTGGTCTGTCCTTATAATGGGATATTATTCAGCCACTAAAACTGTGCTTTTGAACAATGGGTAAGCACTAATTAAAACCACAATGACCTTTACACATTGTATGAATGTATCACATTAGCACATAAACCCTGAAAATATCAACATTTATTGTGTATCAATAACAAGAACACAGTGATACGTCATTTTACCCCTGTCAGACTGGTAAATATTTAAAAGCCTGGTAATCTTGTGTATTAACAGGAACTGAAAGCAATGAGAATTCCATGCACTGCTTGTGGGAATCAATCTGTTACAACCACATGGAGCTCTGTTGAGCAGAAGCTAGTTAGACAGAAGATGCACCTGCCCAAGAATCCCCCTCTAGGTATGTTCCCTGGAGAAACTGTAGCATGTATGTGGAGAAGGAAGATGAGTCTAAGAATGATAGAAGCAAGGGTGTCTGCACCCGAATGAACACAGGGAACATCGAGCATGTGCATGAGCAGGATGGTGGCAACATTGCAGCACATTCATACAATGGCACACCGCACACCCGGAAGACGAATGGCAGGAACTGACACATGTCCACACGGATCCACCTCCCACACAAAATAACGGGCGACAAAAAGCACACTGAGGAAAATATATAGAATAAGACATCATTTAAGTTAAAGAC
The DNA here is from genome assembly GCF_048565385.1 of Saimiri boliviensis. Lineage (NCBI taxonomy): Eukaryota > Metazoa > Chordata > Mammalia > Primates > Cebidae > Saimiri > Saimiri boliviensis. Next base: position 94,240,978 of record NC_133449.1, on the reverse strand, counting down.
CAATGCTGTGTCTTGCTTAGGAATACAAATACATGAGGGAAAGGCATAAAGAAATATTTAGGATGATCACCCAAATCTAAAAAGAGGTTGCCTCTTGGTTGGGGAAACTGATGCCAGCCCGGAAGTGCACACAAGGACCTTCAAAAGTGTTACAGTATTTTCTTGCTTTACTGGAGGGCGGCTACAAGGACATTCTTCCTCTTTTTTTTGTAAGCACTAAACAGTGGATAATATTTTTAAAAGAAGACATAGTGATATGAGAAGATACAGTATAACTAAAATAGGCAAGTACATTGCATAGAATTTCACATATGTGTATAAATATATATATGTATATACACAAAAAATATGTCCACAGTTATTACTTCTAGATATTGGGCTTATTACTCATGTTCATTTTCTTTTTCTCACATTTATGCATTTCTGAGTTAAATATATTATTTCTATCACAAGAAAGAAAAAGGTATTGAAATGTTTTAAATTTAACACTCGTATCCTCTTAGGACCTTGCTCAGTGTGTTTAGTCATAGGCTTAGGTTAAATTACAAGCTTCCAGGAGCACTCAGCAACTGTCCTGCAAGGTCCAACTCCGATACTGTGGAAGCATGTCGGAAAGGCTCTTAGTGACAAGACACTATTCCCCTCCGAGATGAAAATAATCCTACTGGTCAGGACTGGGGAAAGACACCTATTAGTAGTTATAAGTCTTAGAAAAGCCATTTATTGGGAGAGGGAACAACTACATCTGGGGAAAGGAAAGAATGCTGACCCCAGTCATTTTAAATCCCTGCACACTTCCCCAGGAAGCTTCTAGAAATGTGCCCGGACTGGTTAATAGCTGGTGCTCTACCAACTGAAGGAAACCTTCAAAATGCTTTTCAACCTGGTTTTGTTTTTCTCTAGTACCTCTGCTTCAAAAAGTGTTCACCCAGGACAGAGGGCTTAGAAACAGAAAGGAGTGACTCAAAGCCACACGCTGTTAGGGTAGAAAGAGGTCTGATACCCACCTCCTGAGTATCATCGGATGTCGGGCATGGGAGATTGGGGGAGTTTCCAACAGAGAGGCTGGGACTCAGACAGATTAAGTGATCCCTTGTGTGCGTCTGTTCCTCACAGACCCTCCCTTCGGAATTCTGTTTTAGTATATGTAGGTCACACAAACAAGCAGAAGAATAGGGTTCGGTTAGCTCTGCTTATAAACTGCAAAATATTTCCAGTGGGCTAAAAATGCAACACACGTAATTGAGCGAGCGCTACTTTATTTTCAGATCTGTTCTGATGATATCTGAAACTAGGAGTCTGGGAAAACTGACAGTATTTTCCTCTCATTTGTTTTCTCCAGTTCTTTTTGACCTGAAGTATACACTCAGCCATTGTGCCCAGGTAATGGTGGCTGGGAACTTGGCAAACCAACACATTTGCCCATCCTGAACATGAAGGATGGGCAAAAGGTGGACACCTTGTGCTGTTTAGGGAGACTTGAGAGGTCCAGTGTCTAGTTAAAGAACAAGATACGGAAAACCCCCAATTTTTTTGAATGCTGGTGATGCTATGATTTGTAAAATGTGATGCTATGTTTATATGTCAACATTTTATTGAAGAATAATAGATACAGACAATTGTGAAAATCATTAATGTATGTCACAATACGTTTTCAAATAGTAGAGCAGGTTTTAAATGAGGATATGAGTGGATAAGGTAGTGGCTCATCTTGCCTTTTGTTTTCAAGGGAAAACAAGGACTCCTTAAAATCATGCCCATGCAGCCCGCGCCAGAGATGAAACCAAAGCAACACAGAGCATTTCAGCCCAGGAGGCTCAGTGCAGCCTCTGCAAAATGTATCTGTGAAACTGTCTTTGGCAAATCCCCTTAACCCTGAATGTCAAGCCAGATGGAGTAGCCACTGCCTCCTGCAGACTCTAGGCTCTTGCAGGACAGCTCCTGGCCAGGCCCCTCATCTCTGCTGCCTCCCTCCACTTGGACCCCGGCTTGGAGACCTGCAGGAGAGAGCAGGATGGTTTGAGAGGAGATCTGACTTGTGTGCCGCCATCGCCCCAGGGACCGTGGGGAGGGCGTAGTTGAGGAGCTGGGCAGGGAACAGCACTTGCCCATTCCTACCCATGCTGGACATCTCTGCAGCTCCTCTCTGGCTGCATTTCCCAGTGTTCTTTCCACATCCTTCCTTCATGGCCTGGGCAGAGAGAGCCAAATGACAGTGTGGCTTCTGAGCCTATGATGACAACCCTAGGGGACAATGTTGAAGGCAGCAGGGATTTCACTTCTTTCCATTCCCTAATGCAGGCATTGGGTGAAGAGAAGTGGTTGGAAGGGAGGGAGGGAAGGCAGGAGGAAGTGGAGCATCATGAATGGATGGACAAATGAACACAGCGCCTGCCGTGTGCCAGCCCTCAGACTGCTCCAGATGGCACCCGAGGCATGATTTTGCCTTACCTTAAAATGTCACCTGTAGCAGATCTACCAGTGCTCTGCCTAATTATCCCCTCCGTCCTAGGCCCACGAAGATTCTCCATAGCCCCTGCTGCGGAGGCTGCCTCGAAGTGCCCACTCATAACCAAGGACTGACAGCCATGGGGATATAAATCCTGCAGGTTTCCTGCTCCTGACCAGGGCATCTGTGGGCGTGAGCCTTGCTGGCCAGAGATCTCTGCGGGATTGAGTGGGCATAGCCCTGCCTGCATCTTTGTTGACATTGCAGCTGGTTGGGCTTTCATCCCTCCTTGCTCCCCAGCAGTGGGGTTTTCCTGTGAATGCTCTCTGAGAAACTCCTTTGAGATCTCGCCTCAGTGTCCACTTCTGGGGGAATCCAAACTTAGACAGTGCTACCCTGATTCCTCATAAATATTTCAAGTCCCCCACTTTGGATTCGTGAAGCTCAGAAAATGAATCTTAAGTAAATGTATGCGATTGCGGCATGCGTATGATCTCCAGTTTGACTTTCTTAATGATTCTCATGGAAACCCTGCCTTGAGGCAGAATTACCAGACGTGTGATATTGAAAAGTAGACAATCTATTTTACACATGACCACCGTAACCACATTGCCTTCTAAGGTATGACTCAGGGTCTCTCAAAGCGTGAGAACAAATTTGAGTTCTTGTCATCTGTATTAGTTCACCAAGAATGAATCCTCAAATGATACATGAAGGGTAGGAAGGTATGTACAAAGGCAAGGCTGCTCTCTCAGCCCCACAGGGCAGTGTCTGCGCTGTACCAAGAGACCCTCTCACCAGGCCCTACCTCTGCAACCCCTGTTATCTCCTAGCAAATCCCCTATCCTCACCATCAACTCCCTGTACTAGATAGAGGTGAAGGCAAAGCAGAGGGGAGCAGGTCCTTCTCCAGCCACCGTGCACATCTGTGATCTTTGACCTCATCCTCTGTACCACCCTGAAGCTCAAGAGAGGCCCAGATGCCATTGGTTTCCATGTGCTGATGTCTCTTTGGTACAATAGTCTACTTAATATATACAATTCATAACTTAAAAAAAAAAAAAACCAAAGCTAAATTTATAAGGTGAATTTGCCCAAATCTCTGTTTTTTAAAGTATATTTATAGTACTTTCAACAATATATAAAGTATATTGTTGCCATGAACGCCATGGACTTAGGCTTTGTGGTGACGACCTGGAGGTGGGTGAGTCAGTCCAGAGAAGGTAAAAGCGACAAGAATTCATTCTGTTGAGTTTTTATACTTAACGTTTGTCATGTAAAATTTGTAGCGAATTCTCTGTGTTTTTCTTCAGAGTACATGTGACACATTTCCTGATACCTGCGGAAAGTTGAGTTTTAACAGAGTAAAATATTTTGGAAGGTAGCGTGGAGTGTCACGTAAAACTGCACTCCAGACACCCACACTTGCTGGTTTGACGTGTGTATTCTACCTGATTATGGAAGTGGCGTGGGAGTGTCAGTTAAACATTTGGGGACATGTGATGCTTGGGAGGTGTTTGTTTTGTTTTTCCATATATCCCTGCTTTACAAGGCAAAAAGCATTTTTTGTACCTCCAGATTATTGTTTTTCTCCATTCTCTTCACCCAATTTTTTCTACTATTTTTTTCGTTTAAGCCTGCCCATATCTGATATATGGACCACCAAAGCATTTCCACTGCAAATCACCTGAATTCACTGACTTCCTAGCCAACACATGGCTAGGCACTTGCCCCTTTGACCCACCACACACATGGTGACAGGGTCAGTTTTTTGATGGCCCCATTCTGGAAGACGTTTTCTCACTCATCATTCCATAGGCTCTCAAGGGGTCTCTGAGAAATATGCTCATCTTCTGAAGGGATGATTTTTTTTTTTTCCTTGTGATAACCTGAACATCAGTCTTTGGATAGCAATTGTGATTTTTGTGATTAACATATTTGGCAGCTCATCCATTTATTCATTTGCTTATTATTCATGCAACAGACCTTTATGAGTTTGCTGCATATCATTATTAGACTTTACAAATGGCTGTCAAAAAAAAGCCAGAAATCTTGCTGGAGGACAGCACCAAATAGCTCATAGGAAAAGAATAGGAAGTGTGAATTAATCGTCTTCCTAACATTTCAGGGTAAGGCAAGAAAAGAAGAGATGAAGACAAACCTAGGATCACATCCCTCTTCAAATATGATATACAAGAGACGCTCTTAGCCCATCTCCACTCAACGAGCTGGCTGTACCAATCATCCCTCATGCTTTATTGCCCTGGAAAACACACTGACTCAGGCCCAGCATTGGGCTTATGGATGAAAGGGCCCTTCCAGGAGACCTAGGTCTGTCAGACTCTGCTTGTCTTATCATATGTGTCCCATAAGCAAATGCGTTCATTCCCAAACTCATTTACGACCTTTCTTAAAATTGTTCCTCTTTCTTTCTTTTCTTTCTTTTCTTTTTCTTTCTTTTCTTTCTTTCTCTCTCTCTCTCCCCCCCTTTTTCCCTCCACCCCTTCCTTCTTTCTTTCTTTTTTCTCTCTCTCCCCCTCCCTCCCTCTCTCTTTCCCTTCCTTCCTTCTTTACTTCTTTATCTCTTTCTTTCTTTTCTTCTTTCTTCTTTCTTCCTTCTTCTTTCCAGAGTCTCACTCTGTCACCCAGGCTGCAGTGCAATGGCATGATCTCGGCTCACTGCAACCTCCAACTCCCAGGTTCAAGTGATTCTTGGGCCTCAGCCTCTGAGGAGATGGGACTACAGGAGCACACCACCACACCTGGTTTGTTTTGTTTTGTTTTGTTTTGTTTTTTGTATTTTTAGTAGAGAGGGGGTTTCACCATGTTGGCCAGGCTGATCTCAAACTCGTGACCTCAAGTGATCCACCCACCTCAGCCTCCCAAAGTGCTGGGATTACAGCCGTGAGCCACTGCACCTGGCCTTAAAATTGTTCTTAAATGTTAACTTATTCTTAACATTGTGTAATTTGTTTAAACATTATCTCAACTTATGAAATGTGAGAAGAAAAAAAAAGAGGAAATTTGCTTGAATGAAAAATAAGTTTAATACTTTGGAAAGAATCACTAGCACTAACCTCCATAATCCACAATTAACGTTAAATACAGACACAGTTTGTAATAATAATAATAAAAAACTCTGCCGTTAATTTTTAAAAGATCAACCTTTTAAGTTGTTTGAAGGTTAATATAGTTCACAACGTGGGCAAATGACAAGAAGAAGCAATTCATAAAAGAACCACTAAATGTTACAGGTAAAAACTTTCATCGTAAGTAGTTACTTGAAAATGCAAATTAAAACTGGATTTACTGATAAAACAGGCAGATAAAAATTAAAATATAACTCAGTGCTACATTCTCATTCACTCTTGATGTCCTGGAAAGAGTTTTCTTATAAGCAACTGGTCCATATGTATCAAGAGCCTTAAAAACCATTAATTCCTTTAAACACAATTATTCTACTTCCAGTAATTTATTCTAAATCAATAATCAGTTATTTGGCCAAAGACGTATGCACAGACATTCATCATAGCACTATTACAACAAAAGATTTAAAGTCAACCAAATCCACTAAATTAGGAGACATATACTTATGTGTGTATATAAATATGTATTCCATATCAATATATATTATCTCTCTATACACAGATGTATACAATATGTAAATATGTTTTTTGAAGATATATATGAATATTACATAGTCATTAAAAGTTGGACACTTAAACAATAGTAAATGATATGTGGAACTGCTCACTTTATAATTTTTAGAGAAAAATAGTTTCTGAAATTATATATACAAAATGATACTTTTTTTTTTCTGAGATGGAGTCTCACTCTGTTGACCAGGTTGGAATGTAGTGGCATGACCTTCAGCTCACTGCAACTTCCACCTCACGGGTTCAAGCAATTCTCCCTGCCTCAGACTCCTGAGTAGCTGGGATTATAGGCACCCACCACCATGCCCAGCTAATTTTTTGTATATTTAGTAGGGATGGGGTTTCACTGTGTTGGCCAGGCTGGTCTCTAACTCCTGACCTAGGTGATCCACCTTCCTTGGCCTCCCAAAATGCTAAGATTACAGGCGTGAGCCACCATACCAGGCCAATGATGCCATTTTTAATTTAAAAGTTGCTCTAAATATTTATATTTCTACATTGAAAAAAGAGTAAGAAAATATACCAGAATGTTGACTAGGATGTTGAGATTATTTTTCTTCTTTTACATTTTAATTTACTTTTCTAACTTTCTGCAATGACTATACATATGACATTTAAGAGAAAAATATTTTATTTTGAAGAAGGTGCTAATGAAAGAACTCTCTCTCTCTCTCTCTCTCTCTCTCTCTCTCTCTCTCACACACACACACACACACACACACACACACACACCCGCATTCCAGGAACAGCTGGTGATGCTTCCCAGTCCAAAAATCCAGCCATGGTAGTTAGAAATGGCAGGTGTCAAGGAAAAGGCTCATTTTTGTGCTGGGAAGAACACTGGGTGGTTCCAATCTGGGTGATCACATGATTTCACAAATATTTCCAAGGGCCTTTTCTAGATTAATTTCACTTTCCGTAAAGAAAAACATATGACCAGGTTTACAGAACAACCCATTTAAAGCCAATTGTTGGATGGTTGAATAATTGGATGCTCCCTTGTATTTCACTGGCACTGCAGCCGTAAATTCCACTGGCTCTCCTGCCTGAAGCATCCAAGACTTGAGCCTCTTCCTTGTGACTAACACAACTCTATCTCTGGTCTCAACGAGTTGAACTAGCAAACTGGAATAAACAGACCTTCATCTGCATCTCAAAATTAAATCCAGCCTAGAGTTAATAATAAAGTGCTGGGTTGATTTGTTTCTACCTAACAAGTGATAAATCACCAAACAAGAAATTTATCAAAAAGTACAGATGGATTTGAAAATGTCTGAAAATTCCATAACTGAAAAAATGTAATCTGTGAATCTCATAATTAATTTTGTTTCCAGTTAAGCAATCCAGAAAGCAGCTGAATGCTCCTTTCAATCAACATCTCACTTAATTACGTAGAGTTCCTTTGTTCGAATATTCTGGTGTTTTCAAACGTGAAAGTCTGAGATATTTGAAATAATATACATATTACAGAATGAGAAATGGGTGAATAGAATATCAATTCATCTTGAATTCATATTTCCAAAGATATTAACTCCCACTTATCCACACAGATATACACTGATTTTAGAAATGGAAGTAGTAAACATTGTTCTTTTTAAAATTAAGTTAAAATATTATTCAAGCAACATAATATTCAAAAGTATAAAACAGTTCATACCAAATTTCCCAATACAAGGTAAGCAGATTTTTCAATAAAATATTCAGTAGAAGCTGGTCCATTTGATTCAATAAAAAATTAAATTAGAAAAACCTCATGCCTGTTAATGGAACTGAGAAGACAACTTGCCTTTTTCTCTGTAAAGGACACGGGGGCTTTAGATAACCATATGTTTGCTTGGAGTCAAAAATCGGTCATGGCTGCCAAAAAAAGCCAGAGCAATATTAAGCTGTATTAATAAAAGTGCAGTGTCCATTGCGAGGGTGATAATAGTCCCTTTGTGGTGTGCACTTGTTGGAGAGCAGCCCATCTCGGGCACTGCAGCCGCTCTGACAAATGAGGCTGCCCGGGCAGAGGCCCTGGCGTGCTGGCTGCCTGGAAGGCAAGTCAAATGGCGAGCAGATGCGAGGGCTGGAAAAGGCAAGGGGAAGCAGGGTGGCATGTGACATCCATATTCTAGCATATGAGGAGCTGTCATGGGGGAGGCGGATTCTGCAGACTGTGTGGTTTCCAGGGCAGAACTAAGAGCCGAAGGATGGAATGTACAGGGAAGAAGATTTCGGCTTCCCGTAACCAGGCCTTGCAGCTATCAGAGGAAGGGAAGTACTGAATCCCCATCGGGAGAAGCATGGGCGATGGCGGGATCTCAGGATTGCAAATGGGAGGGATTTGGATTCTATAAACATCATCTTTTCTTACAAGGAAGAAAACGCAAGTGTATATTAGCAAAATATTAGTGTTGGAAGATACCTTTTTATGTATTTTATTTTTTTTAAGTTCTAGGGTACGTGTGCAGGAATGTGCAGGTTTGTTACCTAGGTAAACGTGTGCCGTGGTGGTTTGCTGTACCATTCAACCCATCACCCAGGTATTAAGCCCAGCATGTACTAGCCCTTTTCCCTATGGAAGAGACCTTTAAAGGTCTTCTGAGACAATCTCCTCATCTTACAAATGAGAATAGTTTGTCTGAGGGCTGCTAAGACAAAAATCACACACAGGTAACTCAGAGGGTTGAGAGGGGACTGGGACCACCTGCCTCTGCTGCTGGTGAAGGCAGTGACCTCCCATGACTACATAGCATTACCACTTTATTTCATTGAAAATAGACATTTGTATCTCCACCTCACATGTTCACATGGAATGTGGGTTGAGTTGGAGATGAACAAATTATCCATGTCTCTAATATTTGTGAAGAATGCTGCTTATACATAAAATGTGAATGAAAGGTATATTAGACTAACCCTGACAGTGAGGAGTCTACCATCTGGTTGAAAAGGAGAGAAACTATATGCTAATGAAAATAATCCCATCTCAAGGCAGTCTGTAAGAGTCAAATAGTCAGTCTGGATGCCAGATGCCCTAGGTTTTCGGAGGAGAAGAGACTGGGCTGGATGGGGGTGACATAGGACTTGAAGATGGCATAGGTGCAAAGAGCAGGTGCAAGGAAGAAAGGCTTAGAGGAGGGAATGTTGGATAGGGTGAGGAAGACAGCCAGCAGTCAGGCCCAGGGCAAGTACTTCCTTCCACTATCATTACACAGTCCTGGGGTCATTAAGTAGAAGTGTCCATTAGAGAGGAGTTAACTCATGATGTCAATAGCTGGGAAGATATACCTCCATCCACATCAAACCCCTCCTTAGGGCTTGCCATGATGTGACCCCCATCAGGAGTTCTCAAGCTCCAGGAGCTGGACATCTCTTGCCCGTATGGTTTGGACAGCACACCATGATCCACTGGGACCTACATGCAGCAATGTCCAATTAAAGAGAGACCAGCGCAGGAAAGATATATTCACTTTACCCAAACTCAATCAGGCAAGAGAGGAGGGTTTATGATCATCTGAAAAAATGTCTGTGGGATTTTTTGTGTGGCTTCCGAAACTCCAATTGCAACCTCAACTATTCTAGCTGAAATGTGAAGCCTGTCAGGATGTGACACTCAGTTTACAGGTGTAGCCAAAAGGAGGCAAGTAGGATGCTGTGTGTAACTAGACAGATTTGTCACGGCAAAGTAGAGAGTAAATGATGCAATCCAAAAGCCAAGGCAAACGGAATGATCAAGAACCATTAGAGTCCTTCTTTCCCAGAATTCTTCTCTTTCCCCGAATACTTAGATCGAGAGCAAGATAGTAACTTTGGGACAACACAAGCTGCCTCTCACGCATAGTGAATTTTCTTTTTTCCATACTGAGGAGACAGTGACTGCTAACCCTTCATCATGTCATAATCACAGGGAGCATAGCTCTGTGTAAACATTCCAGTTGATTTTCCGAACAGCCCATCCCAGGTGCCTATAAAATAGCTGCAAGCCAGAAGGAAATTCTTGCAAATGAATAACAAACAACTCCAGGTGTTCAAATGAGGAACATTCCCTAGATGCTACCACCCAGACAAGCTCGGGTCGTTTTTTTTTTTTTTTTTCAGGCAAAGTTGGTATTTTTAGTTTAAGGAACCAATAAATAAAAAATGAAGGTCTTGTTCACACCCCTGCCTGGTTCTTCGCTAGATCCTGAAAGGGGCGGCTGCGGAGGTTGCATTTTAGGGACCCTGAGCTCTTTGAGAAAAACACTTTCTCCCCATTTCAAAGCACTTGTTTGTATTTATCTCCAAATGACACAGTGGCGGTTTATTCAGTGACAATCAAAATCGCAGTTTCTGAAGGGTCCTGACTCCAGGGAGAGAGAGCTCTATTGTAGTCCTCTGTCCACATGCCTGACGGCTTTGAGAGAAAATTAATGACTTTGGAGACTGACATTTCTGCAAACCCTGAGAAAGGGACAATTTTCTCTTTCTGCTGACCAAAAAACTCTGGCGTGAGATTTCTGTACCACAGATGAAACTTCCAAACAAGGATGCTACTTTACCAAGCCTGGGATGGTGCATAACCCACACGGTGAAGGAGGAGGACTCTGGCTTGCTAAGTGTTTGTTGCATTGCATTTTCTTGCAAAGATGAGCCGTCCTAGTTATGGTTTCCCAGAATACTGAAAGACACATCCTACTTACTCATGCCTAAGGAGCACGAGCAAACTCCACATCCTTTATTGCCTGGAATGAGTTACAGCATGAGAAATTGGAGGGGGAAGCAGGAGCGAGGCGATGGGTTTAAGGCAGCTGTGTCTAAATAAAAAATTCACTAGACTTGGCGTCGGAAAACCTGAGTGCGAAACGGTGCCTGGCACGCAGCAGATGTTTAATTCAAACAAAATAACCTCAACAATGAAGGCACAAAACTCACATTTTTAGAGAAAAACAAACAAAATACCAAACAGAATGACTCGAGTAAGATTCGGCTTCCTTCCTACAAGATGTTTCTTTTTTATTCAGCTTTTCCCAATTTTGAACACAACGGTGTTGAACCACCGCAGCCCTTTCTCTTTTCGGACGAATCAGTGTGCGCTTCTGTGGTTGCTATCTGGTCTCAGCTGGTTTCAGTAGAAAAAAACCTGCATTCAAAGCCGGACTCTGCCACCTCCCAGATGCGTGCCTCTGGACTGCTAACTTCTCTGTTTGCTACAAAGCGGGTAACACATTTCTAACAGACAGGGCTGCGAAGAACCACTGAGATAATGTGTAAAATGGTGCTAACTATGTGCACGTAGGAGTTCTTCTATGAAATTATAAAATGCAGGAATAGAAGAAGGGGAAAAAACGGCCCACCCGTTTCTGGCCTGACCAGGTACCATAGTCCCCTCTGAGCAGAAAAGAAGGTCCAGATTTTACTCAAGCTGATGGGCATCTTGAGAGGTGTTGCGAGCCCAGGGCATCAGCCTCTTGCAGCCCTCCCTGTATGTTATTCTGAGGGCATTTATTTAAAGTGGGTCATTATTCAAGCCAACTTTGCTTGCAAGGCCTTGAGAAACACTTTGTGCTGCCTATGCAGCAACTGCAAAGAGAGGTCCCATGAGGACCGTCTCAAGGTCCCCAACTCCTATATCCAAGGAGGCCCCCTGAAAATCAGAGGGAGGGGGTCCCATTCCCTCCCCTCCCACTCAGGCTCACAGGGAGCACTCACCCTCCACTCCCATCGTCCCCATCCGCTTTAGCAGAAGTGTGGGCATTGCTTCTGGGTCCTGTGACCATCTGCCTTGGAAGCAGAAAGCCCACCGCAGGCTGTGAGCATGCTCAGTTGCCAGCACATCCACCAGCGTCCCAGGGTCCTACTCCTTCACAGATGGCTCTGGGGACACAGGGAATTTGCTCAGAAAGTAAAATTCTGTCGTCACACTCTGTAAAAGCTTCTGGGAAAATCGTATTTGCAGTTGTCTTTAGTTGTCCTTTGGCTCCCTTTTAATCCGGGAGCCTTCCATGTTCCTTGTCTTTCAAATCCACATCACAGTCGCAACTGCTTCCTTCATAAGAAGTCATCAGCCTCACACGCCAGACCGCAACGTGCCCTGGGGAGCACAAGGGGTTTTGCAGATGCTCTCAGCCACTCTCCCTGCTGCAGGGAGCCAGGTTTACAGGGCCAGTGTCCCTTTCAGATGACCAGTTCCTGAAAGACTGGGTGGCGGGGAGAGGATTCTTATTCATCGTTTGACTTCCATTTTCTGTCGCACGCCTGCTACACAGGAATAAATAATGAATGAATAAGTAATGCAATACGTGAATGAATAGGGCTGTTGTGACACAGATCCAAACAGCTAGCAAGCTGAAGTCCTTGTCCATCAAGAGACAGGAGGCATCGCAGCAGTCCACATACTTCTTTAATTGTGCATCTACTACATGCAGAGAATATTGCAAAAAGTAAGAAAGGAAGAAAAAAAACTTCTTCACCAGATGTCCCTTATATAGCTTAGACATATGTTTTCCAAAAATAGTTGTTCTAAAGCATTTCTCTCACATTGCTTTCTCACTGTAGTCTTGGAGAAGGTATTTCTACAATGTTTAAGGGATGGGAGAGAGGCAGTGAAGAGAGAAAAAGGAAAACTGGAAGTTACTCATCTGATAAAGAATCTATTTTAAGACTCCCTTGGACTAAATGAGGCTGCCTCTCACCAAGCTCCTAGCACACCTGATTTGTTCTGTGAAATGAATGTTGCCTGCCCTCTTCAGCTAGTCGTGAGAGTGTTAGGATTTGTTCTGCATAGGGACACAGCCACGTAAACTGTGATTTCATGTAAACAGATCAATGGCATGACAAACGCCACAATAAATTTAGTGCCTTTAAGCCATACTACGAAAGACAGCAGGGAACTCTAACATCTCTCCACACCTCGGAGATCATTGAATTCTAGTACCCAGATGATAAATAAAACCATAATAGTTAAGATGGGGCAGATAGGACTCTGCAACCTTGCTAAATAAGTATTGGCAGCGATCTGTTCCCAGCTTGTGGAGAAGGTCTGTGCCAGAGAGGAGAACATTATCGATCTATTTGGAGAGAGTATGGCTTTCACTTATTTTAGGTCCTTAGCTATTAATCTTCAGGCCTGGCTTGGGGCCAGTAAGAGAGGGACTGGCATGTAATGATTAGAAAGAATTACTTGGCACGAGCGCTCTGGGCTCAGCCCCAGCCTCTGCCTCTCCTCCTTCTACTTGCACGTTGGAGAATCTCTCAAGCCTCTAGGTGTACAGTGGTAAAACGGGAGGAGCAAAATGGTTCACACACAATGTGTATTTGTTCCAATGATAAAATGCAATGATTCTGGGGGTGCCGAGCATCCCAGATGGGGCAGCCCTATAGTCCAGTGCAGTGGGTCTCTGGCTTGTGTTGAATGGAAACCACACGGGGTGCCAGCTCCCTTCTCCTTGGGCTTTTAGTGCAGTAGATCTCAAATGGAGCCGAGAGCCTGCATTTCAGACGAGTTCCCAGAACTTGTTAGAACTTGTCTGCACTGCTGGTTTAGGAACCACTTTGAGTATCCTCAAGTCTAATGGCTTCAGTGACCCTGGAGTTGGGTAATCCCTGATTGAAATCCCAGCTCTTCTGCTTCCCGGCGGTGAGATTTTGGTCAACATTCTCATCCTCTCAAAGCCCAGATTCCTTGTATGTAAAATAGGTAGAACCCCCACCTGTCTTGTAGGGTGGCTTTGAGAATTAAAGACCCATGCCCATGGTATTCAGAGTTCAGTATTGTGTTTGTTGCTCCTGTCTGCCATTCCGATGAAAAGTTAGGAGGCTGAGAGATTTGATCAACTTTGATGTCCACAGTGAAGTTCAAATGCTGGTACAGAATTTTGTGTGCAAGGAATGAATGAGAAGGAACGGAAGTCAGGGTCTCTATGATTGCTGAGTCTCAGGATAAAGAAGATCAAATGCCAGGCAGGATGACAACGGAATTTTCCAGGAGCCAAGTAAGCTGCCCAGCGCGAGTCTCTGGGGACCCAACCTTGAGTTGGCAAAGGACCTGCCTCAGGGGTCAGGAGGCCAGGCTCTGGTCCCAGCCTCAGCGCTGACCCGCGGTGTGACCTCGGCTTCCCTTAATATCTCTGGGACATGATTTCCTGATTCACAGAATGGGAGGTTGCGTTAGACGACCTCTTCTGCCTCTGAAGTTCGAAGAATCAGACATGGAGAGCACGGCAGGAAGGAGTGATGCTCAAGAGGGGAGGAGCTGGTACAGCCCACGCCCTGGAGGAGGACAGAGGAAGTGCTGGGGTGGGGAGAGAGCGGAAGGACACAGAAAGGGGTGGGGGAAGGGAAGCTGCCTTGTAATTCTTCCAGCCTCCAAGGAAAAGGAGCACATCATCTTGTCTCAAGCTGGAATTGGACTGGATTCTGCAAATGGCTCCCATGTCTGGTGGATGCTCAAGCCTGGTGCAGCTAAACCCAGGATAAGTTAAGGCTGCCAAGTTACCAGAAAATGAGAGGGACCAGAGGGACCACACGTCAAGGCCAATGTCCTTGAGAGGGTTCTTTTTGTTCCAAAAGAATAAAGAAAAAGGACTGAGGTTCTGCCAGTCCCTGTGATACGTGTGGTCCCTGCAAATCCAGCACCATCCATGAGACCCTGAACACTTGGTGAAATGCATGTTCTGAGACCACTAACAGTTGAGATGTTGCTAGTCTTAAAAAAAAAAAAAATGCCGAGTGCAGTGGCTCACGCCTACAATCCCAGCACTTTGGGAAGCCAAGGCAGGCAGATCACCTGGAGTCAGGAGTTTGAGACCAGCCTGGCCAACATGGTGAAACCCCTTCTCTACCAAAAATTACAAAAATTAGCCCAGCATCGTGGCAGGCACCTATAATCCCAGCTACTCAAGAGGCTGAGGCCAGAGAATAGCTTGAACCTAGGAGGCAGAGGTTCCAGTGAGTCAAGATTGTCCCATTGCACTCCAGCCTGGGTGACAAAGAGCAAATCTCAGTCTAAAAAAAAAAAAAAAAAAAAAAAGCTGGGCTTTTTGAAAAAGATTTCTATTGTGATTTCAGTTTTGCTTTGCCTTAAGGAAAAAGGCATGCAATACAATGTGCTGAGAGCATACAAGCCGCAGTGCTCCTGCAGGCCGCTGTGCTCCTGCAAGCCATTGTACTCCTGCAGGCCGCTGTGCTCCTGCAAGCCATTGTGCTCCTGCAGGCCGCTGTGCTCCTGCAGGCCGCTGTGCTCCTGCAGGCCGTTGTGCTCCTGCAGGCCGCTGTGCTCCTGCAAGTTGCTGTGCTCCTTCCAATGGATTGAGCTCCAGAAGGCTCTAAATTCACAGTCGGCAGCTCTTTACCCTCCAATCTGATGAGGAAAGTTGGGGCTAGATGATAACAAGAGATCTTTGGAGATGGTAAAGGACTAAAGCAAGATTTCCTTCTACTTCCGAGGGAAGCCAGGCTTAAGTCAGGCTGGGTGTTTCCTCCTGGCCTGGTGAAGGGCTTGCAACAGAAGACAGCCTCACCTGGAGAGGAAGGGAAGGTGCTAGGGAAGGTGAGGTGGCTGGCAAAGCTCTAACAAGCCCACTGAGGGGACACAGGGATCAGGAGGAGGGGCAGCCAGAACTGCAGACAACAGGAAGTGTGGGGGTGGGTGGCAGAGTTGATTTCCAAATCATTTGCCGCCTCCGCTTACCCTGAACTGAGCCTGATGGGAGAGAAATAGCTTGTCCTTCGTGTGGGCTCATACGCGTATCACAAGCACATGGGATCCTCAGAACCATGCCATCTTTATTATTCCCATTTCATGGACAAGGGGATGGGGTATAGAGAGACGAGGGGCCTTGTCTAAGGCCATACAGCTGGGGAGTCACAGGCCTGCTCCAGGGCCTCTGCTTTGAACCACCAAGCTGGACTCTTGTCCTTCTAGGTACATCTTCTCTAGCAGGTCGCCAGGTGGGAAGTGCAGTGGCAGCAGAGAGAGAGAGAGATGCAGATGGCGCAAACCTCTCTCCTTCCCTCCTGGCCTGTAGCAATGATGAAGCCCTTGCAAAGAGGCTGGGTGATGAGCTAGGGGATAGATAGTCGGGGCTATTCCAAGATGCAGCTTTGGATGCCAATCCATTTGTTTATTTTTTGTGCAGAGCAGAGGTGGACCTGTGAGGAGAGGCAATGTGAGCCAGAGCTTGGAGGAAAACACTCAGTGTGGGACCTGGTGCTAAAGCACAGGCAGGGCGGGCAGCAGAATTCAAAGAAAGCAAATCATCATCTGCAGGTGAGCGTCTGCCTGCACTGGGCATTTATCACGAAAATCACCCAGAGAGGCTTTCTTAATAAGTAGCATGAGGAGGACACTATCCCCACTAGGTTCTTCCCCAAAGTGTTAGAGGCAGGAAGGTTGAGACCCACCAGGATGGAGAGTGACAGGAGGGAGGCTGCGTGTGCAGCACGTGCTGCACATGGTATGTTGACCTCTTCCTAGGGCTCCCGCACTTCTCTCCCAGCCTGCAAATAACGACCGCAGTCGCCCTCCCAGCATTGGGTTCTGCCACCAGCCTGCCTTCCCTTCTGGAGGGATGAGGGAGGTGTGGGTAGGTATTACAAATAGGTGTAAGAGTGTGTGTGTGTCTGTGTGTGTGTGTGTGTCTGTCTGTCTGTCTGTCTGTCTCTGTTTCTTCCTATGTATCTATCTGCAGTGGGGACTCATCCCCATCCCCACCTCTGTTTCTGCTCCACCTAGAGCACCAATTTCTACATTTACAAATACTTCAGACCAATTTGTCTTAAGCAATTTCACCTCAAGGGGGCTAAAATCCAGTTATGTTCATCATAATCTTCCCACATGTCTATCATACTCCTTCTGTCCCCTTTCCCTTTCCAGCAATTGGACACAATCGCTTCCCACCTCCCTCATGGAAAGGCCTCTAGCTTCGTCCTTAGTCCTTGGAGACCCTCCGCCTCCCTGACCCCACTGCCCTGCAGGCCAGATCTGTCTTTCCCCATTCCTGTCACTTCATGGTGGCATCACATGTGTAACTTTCCCCTTGCTCACTGTCTCCCATTCCTGAATGTTTAGACGAGACAACTTAGAAGTCCTGTCTATTGTGCAGGGACTCTGCCTTCTAATGCCCCTCTCTGTTTCCTAAGTTCATCTCTCATATTCCCTACATTTGTTCTCAGGCATCACCTGCCTCAGTTTCACACCTTGTCTCCACTTCTGGCCACCTTCTGGCCACCTCCTGGGACCCAGCAGCCAGCACCATCTCCCTCCTGTATGCATCTGCTCTCCATAGCAACTATTAGCTCTTTATTATATTAATAGATTGTCCTGTTCCCTCTCTGTGCTGCCTGGTGTAGCACACTGTCTGATGTAGTTAATTATACGCATAGTTAGTTACATCAAGGTAGAATAGCTTACCGTCTTGTCCCATGGTTATAACAGGTGCATGTGTGTGTTACCTAGCCAGCTTGTTTAAGAGTTCTTCCAGGGCTGGCTGAGTGTGGTGGCTTACACCTGTAAACCCAGCACTTTGGGAGGCCAAGGCGGGTGGATCACCTGAGGTGAGGAGTCTGAGGCCACCCTAACCAACATGGTGAAATCCCATCTCTACTAAAAAATACAAAAATTAACCAGGCATAGTGGTGGGCATCTGTAACCCCACCTACTCAGGAGGCTGAGGCGGGAGAATCACTTGAACCAGGGAGGCAGAGATTGAAGTGAGCTGAGATGGTGCCATTGTACTCCAGCCTGGGCGACAGAGCAACACTCAGTCTCAAAAAAAAAAAGAAAAAAAAAAGAGTTCTTCCAGGGCTATATTTTCTAAAAGCTAGCACAAATGTGAAAAACATAATTAAAAGAATAGCTGGACTAATAAACTGGTACATTCAGACAATGAAATAGTATTCAGCCCTGAAAAGAGTCTACCAAGCCACGAAAAGACATTTAGGAACCTAAATGCATATTACTCAGTGAAAAAAGCCAATCTAAAAAGACCACACACTGTATAATTCCAACTATATGACATTCTGGAAAAGACAAAACTATGGAGATAGTAAAAAGATTGGTGGTTGTTAGGAGCAAGGGGGAAGGGAGGGATGAAGAGATGAAGCACAGAGGATTTTTAGGGCAGTGAAAATATTCTGTAGGATCCTAGAATGGCAGATACATGTCATGATACCTTTGCTCAAACTCATCAAATGTACAACACAAGAGTGAACCCTCAAGTAAACTATGGACTTTGGGTGATAATGCTGTATCAGTGTTACCTTCTCTAATGCAGTAAACGCACCACTCTGATGATGGATATCAATAATGGTGAGGCTGTACATGTGGGCAGGCATCAGGTAAATGGAAAATCTCTATACCTTCCACTCAGTTTTGCTGTGAACCTAAAACTGCTCTCAAAATAAAGTTTATTCAAAAATGTATAATTAGCCAGGCATGGTGGCTCACACCTATAATCCCAGCACTTTGGGAGGCCGAGGTGGGCCGGTCACTTGAGGCCAGGGGTTCAAGACTAGCCTGGCCAACATGGCAAAACCCCATCTCTACTAAAAATAAAAATAATTAGCTGAGCACGGTGGCACACACCTGTAGTCCCAGCTACTTGGGAGGCTTAGGCAGAAGAATTGCTTGAACTTGGGAGGTGGAGGTTGCAATGAGCCAAGATCACACAGCAACATTCCAGCTTTGGTGAGAGTGAGACTTCGTCTCAAAAAAAAAAAAAAAAAGTGTAATTATATAACGGCTAGCATGTATTGAGGACTTTTCCATGCCCTCTTGTAAAGCACCCTCTCTATATTATCTCATTGAGTCCTCGCAACAACTCTCTGAAATAGATACTATTATTAACCCTGCTTTATAAATATGGAAAATAGGGCCTGGAGAGGTTTAGAAAGTTGTTCAAGTTCACACAGAAAGTACTGGCTCCAAGAGCTAGAGAACATGGCCTTTGTTTACAAAAAAGAGCATCTGAGGTAGAGTTGAGTTTTCAGCAGATCCTAGAGAATCTGCCTCTGTTCTGCGTGGATGATGAGCAGCTGACTGTGCTGTCTCCGTGTGGATGCAGCTGAAGTTTGTTACAGAAAACTGAAAGGGCCGCTCCTTGCCATTGGTAAGCAAACAGTGAGTCACTGACTGGAGCATGATGGAAATAAGATCACCCAGCGCTTCTACATAAACAAGTGTGTTTCTCTCACCATGACAATGATTCACTTTGAGCAGAGAGCTAGAATGTCTATTCCCACCAGGCTTAACCTGTATTTTTGTGTACTGTCTGCTTCTCCCCTGTTGTTCAGGATAAACAGCTTCTTAGGTGGTTTAGCCTGGCGGTCCCTAACCTTTTAGCCCCAGGGACCAGTTTTGTGGAACACAATTTTTCCATGGACCAGGGAGTTGAGGGAGACAGTTTCGGAATGATTCAAGTGCATTAAATTTATTGTGTACTTTATTTCTATTATTGTTACATTATAGTATATAATGAAATAATGATACAACTCACCATAATGTAGAATCAGTAGGAGCCCTGAGCTTGTTTTGCTGCAACTAGAGGGTGACAGATCATCAGGCATTAGATTCTCCTACGGAGCATGCAACCTAGATCTCTTGCATGGGTAGCTCAAATAGGGTTCCCACTCCTATGAGAATCTAATACTGCTGACCTGACAGGAGGCGGAGCTCAGGTGGTAATACTGGCCATGGGGAGTAGCCATAAATGCAGATAAAGGCTCACTTACTTGCCTCGCCAGCAGCTCACCTCCTGCGTGCAGCCTGGTTCCTAGCGGGCCACAGACTGGTACTGGTACCAGTGGGTTGTCCAGGGATGAGGACTCCTGGTTTAGTTAACTCTTGATTATTCCTGGAAGGTGTTTTATGTAGTACATTGGATTTTCTTTTGAGTTTTTCTGGAAAGTTCTTTCCCAGTTTTTTAATTGTTAAAATGCACTCTGTAAAGTTTAAAATACTCATTCCCTCTTTTCAGGTTTCAGTTGAACATCAGCTGGGTAGCCAGTCTGCGGCTGGAGAAGGGTGTAACCAGGCATGTCGAGTGGAAGCTCAGAGGCCTCCTGCTCCAGCCTCACAGAACGGAGGAACTTTGGGGAGTGTGTGGTATGAGCGCCTCACTTGTTGATGAGGGCCCCAGGGAGGTTTTCTGACTTGCATAGCTCTCCTCAGTCAGGGACAGAAATGGGTTTAAAACTCAGGGCTGACCAGTTACTGTGGCTCATGCCGGTAATCCCAGCACTTTGGGAGGCCAAGGTGGGCAGACTGCTTGAGCCCAGGAGTTTAAGATCAGCCTGGAAAACATGGGAAAAATCCTGTCTCTACAAAAAAATACAAAAATTAGCCAGGTATGGTGGTGTGTGCTGATACTGCCAGCTATTCAGGAGGCTGAGGTGGGATGATTGCTTGAGCCCAGGAGGCAGAGGTCGCAATGAGCCAAGATCACTCCACTGCACTCCTTCCTGGGCAACAGAGCAAGGCTCTGCTTAAATTAAACAACAAAAACAAACAAACAAAAAACCAACCAACCCAGCGCTGCTAAATCCCATGCTATGCTCTTTCTCTTTAGTTCTCCTCTCAGTCTATCCTGTCTTCTCTCACTGTGCCATGTGAGTTTAAATTCTGAGCCTTTCAACTACACCTGGGCACATCTGCAGGCCCAGCCCAGTGCCTAGCCCTCCCCGTCTCATCTCAAGGCCTGCCTCCAGCTCCCTGGCTTACGAGTGCAGCTGTTTTCAAACTGCTCGGTGCTGGGAAGTGAGTTCTCACCAACTACTAGGTCAGCTCCCAGAGAAGCAGCCAAGTTTTTTGTGAACAAATTAAATTGAAACCTGGAAAAGGCCTTAGCTGGCCATCCAGTATATTTGCTCCTGGTCTTCCTCTTCACCACAAACCCCAGGAGAGGGAAGTTTATTCCAGTTAAGGAAAAAAAAAATAAAGTATCCACCCCAAAATACATGTCTCAAACAGTGACACTCACTTGCTTGAAAGATCTTTGTTTCGCTTAGATGATAAAGTGCCTGGGTGAGCCAGCCAGCTGAGGCTGCGTCCTGGGCAGCTCAGGGAGCCACAGCAGGACCAATGGAGATGCCTCTCTGAACTGAGTATCAGCTAAGTGGAGACAGGGGTTGCCTGGGTAGAGAGGGCTGTTAGTGATTCCTACTTTCCAGGAGTGGTTTGGTCTTAGATGAACCTTAAGAATTTTTTCCTCCCTGACCTCTCCCTTAGAACAGGATGGAAGCAGCTGCTCTTCCACTGCAGGGCTGGGTTCCACTGCTTCTCTCCCACCTTCCCTGACTCCTTTCCCAATCCCTCCAGTGTAGGGGTCCCCACTGGTCCGATTTCAGTTCAAATCTCTCCATGGCAGAAACATACATTCTCAAAGTTCCCTTCTACTTTTGAAGCCCTGCTCCATGTCACTAAAGTTTGCCATTTGACTGCTGTGGCCTAGCCGCCACCCTCTTATGGACATCAGTATGGGCATCTTCCTTGGCTCTGCAACTTTCTACTCTTTTTTCCATGTTTCAACTCTTTGGAGATGTGGGTAGTAGGACGAAGCATTGAAAGAAGCCTCGTGGCCCATTAAATAAGGCACCACAAGTTCATGACTCAGATCTACTCTGAGCTACCTCTAAACACTATTTGTATTAAAAGGGCTGGAGGTGTGGAATTTCAAATTACATCCCAAGGGTGACTTGAGGATTGTGATTGCGACTGTAGCACTTCAGAGATGTGTGTTCTACAGATGGGTCCTTGTTTTCTATGCTGAGCATGGTAAGGTGTGTATGTGTTTGTGGTACCCATGGTTGGGTGGTCGGTAAGTGTATAGGGATGAAAGATTAGTGTCACAGCCCCCTGGGAAATGGATTTCTGTAACTCCGAGCATGCTCCGTGCTGGAACCTAAGACTTTTGTCTGCCAAAAGGTTGCAATGGCATAAGACCAGGAAAGATAAGATATTCACATTGAATATGCTCCTGCTCCTGGGGTAGCCAACTGCGTGGAAGCCAATGTGGTTTCTGTAGATAAATGAAACCAGATCCTGACAAGATGACCTCTGTAAGAAAATCTGCAGAGAAGGAAAGTGAACCAGCTTTAAAAAAGAAATGTTCTGAGAGTTCTGAGTTTTCAATTCCCCTGCCAAAGCAGTGGTAAACTCCTTTCTTCTTCCTCTTCCTCTTCTCTTTCTTCTTCTCCTCCTTCTCCTTCTCTTTCTCCATCTCCTTCTCCGTCTCCTTCTCCTTATTCTTCTTCTTCTTCTTTTCTGGAGACAGGGTCTCTCTCTGTCATCCAGGCTGGAGTGCAATGACACTATGATAATAGCTCATTGCAGCCTCAAACTCCCAGGCTCAAACAAACCCCCCACCTTAACCTCCCTAGTAGCTGGGACTTAGGCACAAGTGACTATGCCTGGCTAATTAAAAAAATTTTTTGTAGAGACAGGATCTTGCTATGTTGCCCAAGCTGGTCTCGAACTCCTGGGCTCAAGAAATCCTTCCACTTCAGCCTCCCAAAGTGCTGGGATCGCAGGCATGAGCCTGGCTTGAAGCATTTTTTAAGTCAATTTTTAAGGAGGTACTCTCATCATCCAAGATATAGCCTATCAAAAACAAGACTCCAGTGTTAAGTTGGAAGAATATCCATGCAATGATAGAAAGCCACAGGTAAATGAGAAGGCATTTTGTTTATAAACATTTGCTTCATTGTTACTGTTTTTTTGTTTTTGTTTTTGTTTTTGTTTTTGTTTTTTTTAATGTGTACTTGTAGTGATTCTTCTTGATTTCCAAATGGAAGGACTATAAATACCAAATCTATTCTTAGTAATCAATACCAGAAAAATCTGTCTGCAGGCCAGGCATGTCTGTAATCCCAGCAGTTTGGAAGACCGAGGCAGGTGGATCATTTGAGGTTAGGAGTTTAAGACCAGCCTGGCCAACATGGTGAAACCACGTCTCTACTAAAAATAAAAATAATAAAACATAAAAATGAAAGATTAGCCGGACATGATGGTACATGCCTGTAATCCCAGCTACTTGTGAGGCTGAGGCAGGAGAATTGCTTGAACTTGAGAGATGGAGATTGCAGTGAGTCAAGATGGTGCTACTGCACTCTAGCATGGGCAATGGTGTGAGATTCCATCTCAAAAAAAAGATAAAAATTTGGCTGCTGAAACTAGTCTGAATTGTGGGATTACAGGACCAGCCTTGAGGAAAATTCAGATAAAATCCAGCTTTCTTTACACAAGTCTAACCGGCTCTTGAGAAAGTCATATGACATTATGATCACAGGCAGTAAATGGAATTTTCAAGATGTATCCTTTTGCTTAAATCTTAGTGTTTAAAGAAAGTCTTTGTGATTATATGATCAAAGAAGAGTTGCTTTGCTTTCATTATGGCTGAAAAGGGAATTTTGACATAAAAATTTCCATTGCACTCTAGCATGGTCCTATGTGGGTCGAGGGAGGGAAGGAACTCACCTCAGCCTAACTTGAGCTCAGTCTAACGAGCTTCTCTGACTTAAAGAATAACCTTTGTTCTAAAGTTGTATTGGATTTTAGCTGAATATTTGGTAAATATCTTTATCTATAGCATATCTCATTCATTATCTGAAAATTTTAGAAAATTCTTTAAAAATCAGTTAAATATACGTTTTTGGTGTAGGCATAAAATTATATATTTGAAAATAAGTATAACTTATAAAATGAGCAAAGTAATTATCTTCATAAATTTCTTGCCACATATTCCTTGAAAGGCACTTGAAAAAGAAATGCTATGTTTTAATCTAACAAAGGAATATAGAATGCAATTTAATAAAATAAATCTCTATGATCCTTAATTTAATATATTTTAAAAAGGCAACTTCTCAATCTACTTTACATGCATTTCATGCTAGTATAATATCATAATGACATGGATATTCCAATACTTTTTTCTTCTCATTAAAAAAAAAATTACCTTAACATTGTAATTAAAATTCCAAGGAAGCAAAAATCATGTTATTACAGATCATTGCCAGAGAAAGAATGACTCACACTTTTAAGTACAAAAACAATTTGAGTAAATCAATGTATCACATAACAACTGTATTCTAATTTCATGTTTTTCCATAATGTCATGCAAATAGAGATGGATGGTAAGCACTAGTGTATTTGTTGGGTTGGAAGAGAAGAGAAAACCAAAGTTCACATCCTCTGCTATTGCTTGTTAAGGAGACCTTTGTATTTTCAAAAAAAGATTGGAAAATTATCTTACATTGGTTGGGATCTAATGGCATTGTCTTCAATCTCCTCGTTCCTAGACATGGAGTTGCAAATGTTCTCAAGTGGGATGGAGAAACACAGTAATCAACCAGGCCTTGCCTATGTGTGTCTTCACTGTTGTTCGTGGTATGGTATAAGCATGTAGATACATTGTGAGTTTTGTACCTTTAGCCCCAGTCAATGTAGAGGCCAGGGAGAAGCTGCTGATGGAGCTGGTTCAAAAAAGATTCCACATCTATACAAATCTGTTGAACTCATCCAATTTCTTTAACTATAGAAGGTGGGTGACCCAGCACTGACACTGCATGGGATGTGGCCAACTGTGAGCAGAAGTCCAGTAGGAGACAGAAGACCTTGTTTCTAGTCCCATTTCTGACATTTAACTATCCATGAAACATTGGGTAAGAACTCAATTCCTTGGGTAACTTGGTCTTTTAATCTCTAAAATGAGGCGATAGGTCTAGATAGGTTTCTGTGGATTTTTCCAGTAGTGAAATTCTATTCTACTTTAAAATAGCTGCCATTCAAAATTATATGACAAATAAAGTAGACCCAGTTGCAGACCAATCTCTGATTGAGCAATAATTTCTAAACCATGAATGTATATCTATGTTAAACTTGTTAAACATTAATTTTCCTAACCTGAAGGTAGGAAAGGAGGTTGGAATTCTAGGAGTAAATGCAAGGATGCAAAAGTTGTACAAAGAAAGCTAAAGGGGTAAGCCATACATTGGAACATTAAGATTGAGGGTACCACATCTCATATTTTTAAGATAGACTATATGTTTCCATTGTACAGGTCATTGCAGCCTTTTAGTTAAAGGGAAAATGCGGGGGGCGGGAGTGGAGGGGGAAGGTTCTTATTGTTTCAAGTGTCTGTTTTTTTCAGTAACCACTGTCTTCAACAAAGAATTTCTGTCTTTAAAAAGCACAACTTTAACAGATTATACACCATGGCCAAGTGGAATTTATTCCTGGAATGCATTCAACATATAAAAATCAATCAGTGTAATACATCCCATTAACAGAATCAAGGAAAACCCCACGTAATCACCTCAATTGATACAGAAAGATCATTTGACAAAATTCAACACCCTTTTATGACAAAAATAATCAACAAACTAGGAATAGAAAGACTACTCAAACATAATAAAGGTTCTATCTAAAAAGCCCACAGCTAACATCACACTCAATGCTGAAAGACTAAAAGCTTTTCTCTAAGATCAAGAATAAGACAAGGATATTCACTCCTGCCACTTCTATTCAACACAGTACTCCAATCTAGACAGAGAAATTAAGCCAGAAAAAAGAAATAAAAGGTATCCAAAATGGAAAGAAAAAAATAAAATGGTATCTTTTGCAGACAACATAATCTTATATGAAGAAAATCCTACAGATCATACGCATACACACACAAACTCTTCGAACTAATAAAACAAATTCAGCGAAGTTGCAGGATACAAAATCAACATGCAAAAATTAGTTGCATTCCTATACACTAATAATAAATAATCTGAAAAGAAAATTAAGAAAATTCCATTTATAATAGCACCAAATAGAATAAAATACTAAGAATAAACAACCAAAAATACAAAACACTTGTACACTGAAAACTATAAAACATTGATGAAAAAAATAAAGAAAGCAAAAGTAATTGGAAAGACAGCTTATGCTCATGTATTGGAAGATTTAACATTGTTTGGATGTTAATACTATCCAAAGTGATAGACGAAGTGCAATCCCTGTTCAAATCCTAATAGCATTTTTTCAGAAGTAGAAAAAATCCATCCTAAAATTCCTATGGAATTTCAAGGGACTCTGAATAGCCAAAACAATCTTGAGAGAGAATAAAGTGAGAGGGCTCACAGTTTCCGTTTTCAAAACTATATGACAAATAAAGTTAAAAAAACTAATTATAAAGCTACAATAATCAAAGCAATGTTGTACTAGCATAGCCAGACATATAGAATAATGGAATAGAATAAAGAGCCCAGAAGTAAACCTTCACATACATGACCAAATGATTCTTGACACGGGTGCCAAAACCATTCAATAGGTAAAGGACATTATTTTCAACAAATAGTGCTGTGAAAATGGAATATCCACATACAGAAAAATGAAACTGAACCCTTACTCTACACCATATACAAAAATTAACTCAAAATGGATTAAATACTGAAATGTAAGAACCACAACTATAAAACTCTTAGAAGCCCACATAGGAGGAAAGCTTAACACCACTGAATTTGGCAATGATTTCTTGGCTATGACACCAAAAGCACAAGTAATAACAAAAAGATTATTAGGCAAAATGTACTACATCAAAATTTAAAACATTTGTGCATCTAAAGGACACAATCGATAGAGTACAAATGCAGCCCAGAGAACGGATGAAAAATATTTGAAAACCAGCTATCTGTTAAGGGCTTATGTATTAGTACATTTTTCACACTTCTATAAAAAACTGCCCAAGATTGGGTAATTTATAAAGAAAGGAGGTTTAATTGACTCACAGTCCTGCATAGCTGGGAAGGCCTCAGGAAGCCCACAATCATGGCGGAAAGGGAAGCAAGCATATCCTACATGGTGGCACGCAAGACAGAGCATGTAAAGGAGGCACTGTCAAAAACTTACAAAACCATCAGATCTCATGAGAACTCACTCACTATCATGAGAACAGCATGGAGGAAACCACCCAATCTCCTCCCACCAGGTCCCTCTCTCAACATGTAGGGATTATGAGGATTACAATTCAAGATGAGATTTGGGTGGGGACATGGAGCCAACCCATCTCAGCTTAATATCCAGAATACATAAAGAACTCTTACAACTCAACATCATCATCAACAACAACAACAACAAAAAAAACAATTTTAAAAATTGACAAAGTACTTGAAGAGACATTTCTCCAAACAAATTATACAAATAACCAATACAAACATGAAAAAATGTTCAGCATCACTAATCATTAGGGAAATGCAAATCAAAGCCACAATCAGATTTACTTCCACCCATTAGGATGGTTACTATCAAAAAAAAAAAAAAAAAAAAAACAAAAAATGAGTGTTGGCAAGAATATGGAGAAATTGTAATCCTTGTGCACTGTTGGAATTATAATATGATGTAGCCGCTATGGAAAAAGTATGGAGATTTTTCAAAAAATTAAAATAAAATTACCATATGATCCAGCAATTCCACTTCTGCATGTATGTCCAAAAAAATTGAAAGGAGAGACTTGAGAAGATACTTGCACACTCATTTTCATAGCAGCATTCCTCACATAGCTAAAAGGTAGAAACAACCCCAGTGTCCGTGAACAGATCAGTGGAAGAGCGAAATGTGGTATAACAGGCAATGGAATATTATTAAGGTGTAAAACGAAAGGAAATCCTATTACATGCTCTAACATAGGTGAACCCGGAGGACATTATGCTAAGTGAAATAATCCAGTCACAGAATGACAAATAGTACATACGATTCCACTTACATGAGGTGCCCAGAGTAGTCAAATTCATAGAGATGAATGTAGATTTTAGAAGGCACATTTTCATTTTAATAGTATTTAACAGCACTGAAAAAAATACTATAATCTATCAATCACATAATTCCACTGATAGCTTAGTTCAGCAGGCATCATAAATATGCAAAAATTACTGTGGAAACACTGACCAGAGATGCCAGAACCAAGTAAACTTTGAGGTCTGGAACAGTTTTGGGAGCTATGGTAGGCTTGGATGGGGGCCACTGCACAGGATTTGGAGAGTCATGTGGGTACTGAGCAGGAATATAAGGGCCAGCAGGAGAGAATGTTTCCAAAGGACAACTTCACCCCCTTCATTCCTCCCTACTTCTGTGGAGTTGCGCTTCCCAACATTCAGACTCCCAGCTAAATCGTTCTTTAATTCAGTGAAATCGTATGTTCAATACAATTAGTGTAATTCACCACATCTCCTTGTTATAAACCCTAGACTACAATGATGGAAAGCAGACGCATGGTTGCCAATTCACACAGTTTGTGGTGTCGTTGAACATCATTTGGATGGAAATGTGCACGGTATACACTCTCACGTCTTGCTCCTTTTGTTCAGCATCATTATTTTGAGAGTCATCGCAGTTACTGCATAAATCACTAATTCATTCCTCAATATTGCTGACTGTGAATGCAGAACAGCTTGCTTGCCCATTTGTCATTGGTTGATGAATATTTGAGTTATTAGGTTTTAGATATTGTGAATAAATCTGTTCTAAACATTTTTGTACAAGTCGTTCATGGAAAGTGGTTTTCATTTTTTTTTTGTAGGAACATACCTGGGAGTGGACTTACTGAGTCAGGATAGAGGTGTTTTACCTTACCAGTAACTGTCATAAACTCTTCCAAAGTGACTGCATCACTTTGCACTGTCACCCACAAAGTATGAGAGTTATGTTGCTCCATTTCTTCACCAATATTTATATTGCCATGCCTTTCAATTTTAGCCATCCTAGTGAATATGAAGTGGAGAGATTTTAAACTTACGTTTCACCTTTCCATGGACATCCTGTCCATTCATATATCTTCTTTTGTGAAGTATGTGTTCAAATCTTTTGCTTATTTTTTAGTTGTCTTTTTAAAAAAAAATTGATTTGGAGGAGTTCTTTATATAAAAATCATTTGTCAAATATATATATATATATATATATATATATATATATATACTAAATATCTTTTTCCAGTCTGTGGCTCACATTTTTATCTTTTTAGTGATCTTGTAAAAAGCAGGTCTTTAATTCTTATAAAGTTCAAGTAATAACTTCTTTTTTTTACAGTTAGTGTTGTTCATGACCTTTCTAAGAAATGTTTGCCTATGTCAAGGTCATGAAGACATTTTTATATTTTGTTCTAGAAGCTGCAGATTTTAGGCTTAATCTATTTTTCTTAGCTAACTTCTGACTATGATATGAGGTTCCTCCCCCACCCCCCTGACATGTTCATAACATACACATTTACCCAGCTGTTCCAGCATCTCTTTTAAAATAAACTATTGTTTCCCCATTACATTGTTTTGGCACATTTGTCAAAAATCAATTGACTACATAAGTATATTTGTCTGTCCTTATGCCAGTGTCACATTGTCTTAATTAATGTAGCTTTACACAAAGTACAAGCTAAATAATTTATGTAGCTTTATCTTGGAATCAGAGAGCATGAGTCTTCCATTGTTCTTTTTTTTTAAGAATTTGGCTAGTCTAATCCCTGTGCCTAGAATCAACTTCTAAATTTTAGAATAAGTTCTGTGGAATTTTGACTGAAATTGGGTTAAATTATAGATCAAAACAGCATCTCATGAGTAATGAGACTTCCAATTCATAAGCATGGAATATCTCTTAATTTACTTAAGTAATTAATTTAATTTACTTAAGTTATTAAAGTAATTAAGAAATTAATTCATTTTAGCAATAAGTCTGTGTACAGGCCTTACATATCTTTTGTTAAATTCAGTCTGAATTATTTTATGTTTTTGATGGAACTTAATATAGAAATAAAATAGAATCTAGGAACTAAAATTACGTAAAGAAATTTTATTTAAAAATGATTTTTTGTATATTGACTTTGTATATGTGATCTTGCTAAATTTTTTAGTTCTAGCAGTCGTTCTGTAGACTTCAATGAGATTTTTCTAGGGACACCGTCACATCATCTGTGATTAAAATCCGTTTTAATCACACCTCCTTTTTAATCTGGGTCGCTTACCTCATTTTCTTGTCTTCTCACACTAGTTAGGGCCTGCGACACAATGGTAGCTTGTTCCTGAGCACTCAGTGTCTCACCATTAAGTAGCCATAGAGTTTTCGTAGATGCTGTTTATAAGTTTAACAAAGTTCTGTTCCTAGTTTGCTGGGAAATTTGATCATGAGTAGTTCTGAATTTTGCTGACTGCATCTTCTGTCTCTATTGAGATAATTGCCTATTGTTCTCTTCTACCTTTGTAATATGATAAGTTACACTGATTGATTTTTTAATATTAAATGCAGATAAGACAAATCCCATTTGAACATGACAAATTCTTTTTATACATTGCTGGACTTGATTCATTAGTACTTTGTTTATGAGTTTCATTTTTATATTCATGAGGGATATTGGTCTGCAATTTTCTTTTCATGTGATCTGCATGTCAAGGGTGAGTATAAGTGTTACACTAGATCAGAAAAAAATTTAGGAAGTGTTTTCTTCTCTTCACTTTCTGAAACTTTGTGTAAGATTGGCATTATTTTTCATTAACTGATTGATAGAATTCATCAGTGAAATTATCTGAGGCTGGAGAGTTTTTCCTGGGAAAGATTTTGATTATCACTTCAAGTTCTTGAATTGCTACTAGTTAGAGCACTATTCAGAGTTTTCTATTTCTTCATATGTTAGTTATTTCAAGTTGTGTTTTGCAAGAAATTTGACCATTTCATCCAAATTATTGAATTTACTTACATAAAGTTTTCTATAATATCCCTTTATTATCCTTCAAATGCCTACAGGATCTATAATTATAAGATTCCTGATATTCATATTTTTGTGTTTTGTAGCATTTTATCATGATTAGTCTTGCTAGAGGCTGATCAGTCTTACTAAGCTTTTTCAGGAACTAACTTGTGACTTTGCTTATTATCACTATTATATTTATGTTTTCGATTTCACTGACTTCTGCTTTTGTCTTTGTGATTTCCTTCCTTCCATTCACTTTGGCTTTAATTTGTTCTTCATTTTTTACTTCTTAAAGCAAAAGCTTAGATAGCTGATGTTAAGCCTTTCTTCTATAGACATTGAAGCTAAAGGTTTTCTTCTGAGCACTGTGTTATCTACTTCTTCCCATTCAATATGTCATGTTTCCTCCAATTCAGTATGTTAAGTTTTCATCATTATTCAGGTCAAAGATTTTCTAATTTCCCTTGTGATTTCTTGTTCGATACATGGGCTACGTAGAAGTATATTACTTAATTTCCGCATATTTGTGAATTTTCTAGAGTATCATTTTCATATTTCTAACTTAATTCTGTTGTGCTTAGAAAGCATTACTTAATCTTTTGAAAATGTTTGAGCTTTATTTTGTAGCCCAGCGCATTATCTAGCTTCATAATCATTTTGTGTGTACTTAAAAAGAATGTGTATTTTGTTGTTGTTGTCAACTTGTCGGTTGATATTGTTGTTCAAATCTGCTATTAGTTTCTGAAAAAAGGATGTTAAAAATATTCAAATGAGATTGTGCATTGTCTATTTCTTTCTTTAGTTCTATTATATATGTTGACACTTTATCATCACATACATACATATTTATAAAATGTACCTCTTTATCTCTGGTAATAATCCATATGTTGAAGTCTACTTTGTCTGTGATTCTTCTAGCCACACAGCTTCCTTTTGCTTGGCTTTTGCATGGTCTATCTTTCATTCTTTTTCTTTCAGCTTATTAGAGTCTTTAGTGCATTTCTAACAGGTACCACTAGTTGTATCTTCCTTTTTTTTTTTTTTTTTGGAAAAAAGAAAGAGAAAGAAAGAAAGGGAAGGATGAAAGAGAGAGAGAAAGGAAGAGAAAGAGGGAAAGAGAACAGGAGTCTTTCTGTATTGTCCAGGCTAGAATGCAGTCTAAAAATGAGTATTAAAAACCTCTTTTATGCCACTAATTGTGCTTAACAATGGAGACAGGAAGGAATAAGGGAGGAAAATAACAAACAAGCAGCCAAACAATAGTTCATTTAAACCTGTGAAATGCTATGCAATTACTGAGGAGTGATTTACTTCCAATTATGTAGTCACTTTTAGAGTAGGTGTGATGTGGTACTGAGAAGAATGTATGTTTTGTGGATTTGGGGTGGAGAGTTCTGTAAATGTTTATTAAGTTTACCTGTTCCATGTTTGAGTTCAAGTCCTGGATATCCTTGTTAATTTTCTGTCTTGTTGATTTGTCTAATATTGACAATGTGATGTTAAAGTCTCCCACTATTATTGTGTGGGAGTCCCCTTTTTTTTTCTTTTCCTAAGCGAAAGGTGGATTCTCTTCCAGGTGCCCCAGTCGCCTGCCGAAAAGGCGCCAGGATCTATGCAATTTCCCATGGGGCGACCCCGCCGGCTGAAACAGCAGAGCTGACATTCGTGGTGCTTTTCTGCCTGGGAATTTCCCGCTTCAGTCCCCCTTTCAATCAGCTGAATGAGCGACTCTGTCTTCCCGGAGCTGCAAACGCCAGCCAAGAGGGCACCCACTCCCGCACAATCCGCACTGAGAACCGCCGTGCTGGGATGTCAGCAAAACAGCTGTGCCAGCCAAAAGAGTCGCGTTGGCAACCATGGGACTCCTCCGCTGGGAATCTCCTAGTCTGTGGGCAGCAAAAATTCATCTGGAAGTCTGGTGTCCACTCACTCCCTGCGCCTTCACTAGGCACTGCAATCCTGAGCTGCTGCTAGTCAGCCATCTTGGATCTCTCTGTACCTTCCTGTTTTAATCCAACTCAACAATCTCTGTCTTTTAATTACTGTTTAGTTTAACTGCATTAAATGTAATTAGTTACATGGTAGGATTTAGGCTCACCATTTTGCTATTTATTTTCTATTTGTCTTGTGTGATTTTTGCCCTTTGTTTCTCCATTCTTTTTTTCTTTCAGGTTAATTGAATATTTTTTAACCCTCAAATTTAATTATCGAATTTAATTATATGTTCCTCTACTGTTTTTAATAGTTACTCTAGAAAGTACAATACATGTCCTTTGCTTATCACAGTCTACATAGATTTAATATTTTGCCACTTCTCAGAAAAATGTGAAATAGAATTTTACATCTGATTCCAGATCAATTTTGCGTGTTGAATCCAGGTGATCAATAGACTTCCATGTTCTACCTTTATTTGTGCTATTGTTGTCATGTACACATCATAAAATCCTCACAATGAAGTGTAATGATTTTTGTTTTAAATAGTCAATTCTTTTAAAGAAGAAGGAGAAAAATGTAGCCTTTTTAAAAAATGTATTAACACATTTACCACTTCCAGTGTCCTTCATTCTTTTCCATAGATGTGATGCCAGTTTCATCTGGTATCATTTCCCTTCAGCATTGAAGAACTTATTTTTATATTTCTTGTAGTACAAGTCCATTAGCAACAACTTTTCTCAGCTTTCACTTATCTCAAAATATTTTTTCACTTCATGTAGTTTGTAAAAGATATCTCTTGCTGGATATAGAATGTTGAGTTCACAGTTATCTTTGGGTGTGGAGATGTCTTTTAGAAGATGTTGTTCCACTGCCTTCTGGGCATGGCTGTTTCTGATGAGAAGGCATCTTCATGTAGTGTGTATTTTCAGCTGGCTGCTTACAAGATTTTCTCTTTAGTTTTGGTTTTTAGCAATTTGACAATTATGTGCCTACATGTGGTTTGGGGATAGTTATCCTTAATTTTCAGTGAGACTCTTAGAACTCTAAGTTGATGTTTTTGAACTAATTTGAGATATTTTCAGCCATTATTTTTTCAAACACTTTTCCTGACTAATTTTCTTTCTTCTTCCCTTTGGGGACTCCAATTATAGGCATATTAGATTCCTTAATTATGCCCCATAAGTTAATGAAATTCTATTTTTTAAAATCTTCTGTCTTTCTATTGTTTAGAGTAGGAACTGAATTTTTGTCTATCACATGCTGCTGAAAGCATGCATTGAATGTTTTGTTTTAGATATTGTACTTTCAACTCTAGAATTTCCTTCTTGTTCTTTTTTTAATTTACATTTTTCTACTGAGTTCCTCCATCTCTTTACTCAGGAAAACAATCTCCTCCATTAAGTACCTTGAACATCTTTAGGCTAACAGCTTCAAAGTCCTCTACTACTATCTCCAGTCTGGTCATCTCAGGTTTGTTTTCTATTGACTATTTTTATTCTTGACCGTGATTCACATTTTTCTGTTTCTTCATATGTCTAGTTTTTTTTTAATTTTATGCTTAACATTATAGACAATACATTGTAAAGATTCAGCATCCTTTGTTCTTGTTCTGAAGAGCAAAGAATTAAATTGCTGGCCAATCAGCTCAAATTTATTGAGAATTTGTTGTATGCTATGATAGGGCAAGTCTATTGTTGGTTTTCTTTTAGTACTAATGTGAATTCTTAGTCCTGGGGCCCAGTGTTTACTTCTAAGGCATGGACTTTCTGGGCTTTCAATGTAAAGCTCAAAATATTTACCAAACCTTGCCAATTTGTCAGGACTCAAATTCCAAATTCTGTCTCTTTTGAAGAGGGCAGCAGGTAAAATCTCTGGTCAGTTCTTTTAGTCTTCCAGCTGTTGCTTCCTGTTGGACATTTCGGAGCCTCCCCTCCCGCAAGCATTAACTGTTGTTCAGCCAAGGCTTTGAGGGGCATTTATGTGCAGAATTTAGAATTCTGAGACAAAGAACAAACCCTGGATATTTCAAACCCAGGGAATTGATCGTGTGGGTGTTGGACGACCGAAAAGGAACCAGGAGATGCTACCAATAATATGAGAAGCAACTCATGTTCTAGGACTGAGGGAACACAGGAGAAGAGTGAGGTTATCAGGAGCAAGAATGAGGGCTTCGGTATGGGAAGCTCCAGGCAGCTGTCACTCAGGACTCTCAGGAAGGCACATGACCCAGAAAATGTGAGAACACACCAAAGCTTGTCTTGGTAGCTCTGAGGGGCCCCAGTAAGGTTGGGACTGGCAGTACTGAGAGAAGCCCAAGGCTGGCACCTGGGCAAAGCGGGCTCCTGGGCAAAGCGGGCATCAGAAATAGAGTGGAAGTCCCTTCTCCCTCCTCTCACCTGCTGACCTCCCATTGGCAGAAACCAACTGGAAGACCTCTGAAAGTAGTGTCTGCTGTTTTCCAAGGCAGAGGATGGGCTTGTAGCTCAGGGGTGCTTGGTAAAGGAGCCTGTGCAGTAGCTGAGACAGCAGCTTATCCTGTTGCTGCTGTGACTGTCTCCATGAGAATATGTGCAAAGAGAGGGGATAAGGATCCTCCATGTCGTGAGAAATGATCCTGCCACTGTAACTTGTAGGAGCTGGCTGCACACACATAGATTTCCATATACATAGGATCTGATGAAAAGGATTTGCACATCATGCTAAGAGTGCTTCCCTGTGGACAGCAGGGAAGAAAGGCAGGGGAAGTAATGCAGTTAAGCATCATTGTGTAGTGCTTTGTTTTCACAATAAATATATTAACGTTACAACTTTTAATAACCTCAACAATGTCTCTAGCAATGCACACCGAGGCTCTCTGACTCATGCTGGCAGCTCACAGTCACAGGGTGCCATGGAAGGTGCGTGGCAGCCACCTGGGTGCTGTGGTTTGGAGCCAGTAGTTCCTGAGTCTCGCCACAGCTGTGCATGCACCTTCATGCTGAGAAGGAGTGAGACCTTGGCGCCTCCATGGTGAGGATGGGTGAGACCTCAGCGGATGTTCTGTTCTGTATGACATGCTCACATGTAGAACCTTTCAGAACATCTGCAGGAGCTATGCATCCGTTGATGTTCAGAGAGTTTGTTTAATGAAAAAGATATGTGTTTGAAAGGAAATATTGGGCGGAATATCATTTGCCAGCTTTTCTTCACAGCTCACAGTCACAGGGTGCCATGTCATGCCCTGCCACCTCTCTCTGTCCATGGTAATGGACAGAGCCTCCCAGGGTAATCTTGTATTTTATGTCGCTGAATGAACTCAGAATCCAGAGTACACCACTGAAGACTTGCTTCTCAGAGTTTCCCGAGCATGAGCACCCCCTCCACCCCCAACCAGGAGCTCGTTTCTAAATGAAGATTCCTGGGCCTTTCCATGGAGATCTCATAAAGGAAGAGTAAACGGGCCTCTGAAATCTGCCTTTTAGACACCCTAGGTAATTATAAGGCCACATCTGAAAAAAACGGCTTCAGAGAGGAGAAAAGTCTAATTCAGGAGTCATCACACTCTGTTCTAATACACGGCCAACACAATTATAGTAGGGATCCCAACTGTGTTGGTTTTATTTCTATGGCCTATTTGTTATTTTTAAAATAAAGAGTATTTAATAATATATTTTGGCCCTAAACTTACGGCTTAGTCAACAGATTTGAGCTAAGTGAAGAAATTGCCGAGCTGGCTGATTGCAGCTCACATTCCCTGGGTCCCCTCCGCCTCCTCAGGCTGTGCTTTGTCAGCTCCCTGGGTCACGTCGGGCAGCAGTTCTGGAAGTGGTGGCTGTGACGGGAGACATCATGCAAGAAGGTCTTTCCAAAGTGTCATCGGCAAACGTGAGTGTGCTCCCCTGCCATCTGCATTTCACATGTTGCTTTCCCTCTTGCTGACACTCACAAGAGTTTGTCTTTTAAATTACAGCTTTTTATCTTGCAGTTAATTTTCTCCTTTCATCCTGTGCTGAAGTTGTATCCCTAGAGTGGCATCACTGAATTATGGCTGCTTTCATCCCAGCTGTCCATGGCAGTGGATACACTGAACTGTAATTTTCCTTGAAGGCTGTGTGGAGGTCCAATGAACCCATGCCTGCAGCACATGGGGTGCTATTGCTCTGCACTGTTTGAGCACCCACAGCATACAAGGCAGCAAGGAGGCCCCGGGGAGGCACATCCACTCTTGAAGAAGACTCCAGTCAGAGCAACACTGGTGAAGAGAAGCCGGGGTTTCAGGAGAGAAGGAACCCACTAATCTTGTCTGGCTTTGGTTTCCTTCCCGATCAAGTGCTGGGGAGGAAGCCCCCAAGCCAAGCCTTTCATGGCAACTTGTTCATAGAAGAGACTCTGCAGAATTGCCCAGGGAATATTCCAAAGCACCAGCTACACGCCCAGCTCAGTGGGAAACTTTCAAGTGAGTGACCCAGGAGTCTTAGGTATAGTCTTTGTCTTACAAATATGGAATGTGTATAAAACCAAGCTGCCCATATGTGAAAGTAGGAATATGAAGCATCACATATCTAAGTCTGGACAATAAGATTTAAAGTGCCAGGGGAAAGCAGAATGGAAAAAGTCCTTGTGGGCTAGAGAGGGAATGCTTTGTGGAAACGGAAGGAATTCAAGACAGCAAAGAGTGGATGTGACCAACAGAAGGAAGGGGCGTAAGTGAGGTGTGATAAAGGTGTCAATTCACCTGGAGCCACAGTAGTCTAACATGCTGGGCAAATGTACCCCCACAGGCAAAACTGTTTTCTCCCATTGAGACCACTGAGTTACACATAAAGGAAACACACAAGCAGCGCTTGAACAGGGAAGGGGTTTCTCTTTTCACAAAGCAAAGACTTCGGACATCAGAAGTCCAAGACTCCATTTGAGACTGTCTCCCTGCCTGCTTCAGCATCCTGTTCTCACAGTCACAGGATGGCTGCTGGACCTCCGGCATCACACCCACATTTTCTATGTATTTTTGAATGAGAATACAAATGAGAGGGACGTCAAAGACAAAAGGTACGTGGTAGCCAAGTCTGTCTGTTTTTAATGGTAAGAAGACATGGCTTTTTCTGAAGCCCCACCCTGTGATCTCCTATACCATCAGATCTATGGGATCCTGTTCCCAGGCAGCAGCCAAGCTGGGGAAGGGAGTGTTTTCGCTGGGCTACTCTGAACAAACACAGAGCTCTGTTAGCAAAAAAAAAATGAAAAATCGGCATTGGATGCCCAACTGGTAGTGTCAGACATGGCCGCCATCCACTTTCTGCTTTGCTTTCACCAAGTGAATGCTCTGTCTCCGGCACCGGGCTAAGGACTGAAAATGGAAAGATAAGAACAATACTGTACCCACTATGTGTTGAGCGTTTAACATGGACTAAGCTCTGTACTCAACCTTTTGCTCACCTTAAAGCAGGTGTGTCCAATCTTTTGACTTCTCTGGGACACACTGGAAGAAAAAGAATTGTCTTGGGCTGCACATAAAATAGGCCAACATGAACAACAGCTGATGAGCTGGGGGGGAAAAAATCACAAAAAACTCTCATAATGTTTTATGAAGGTTTATGAATTGGCTGGGTGTGGTGGCTCATGCCTGTAATCCCAGCACTTTGGGAGGCTGAGGCAGGTGGATCTCGAGGTCAGGAGATCGAGATCATCCTGGCCATCATGGTGAAAACCTGTCTCTACTAAAAATACAAAACTTAGCTGAGCGTGGTGGTGTGTGCCAGTAATTCCAGCTACTCAGGAGGCTGAGGCAGGAAAATAGCTTGAACCAGTGAGTCGGAGGTTGTGGTGAGCTGAGATCACACCACTGCACTCCAGCCTGGTGACAAAGCGAGACTCCATCTCAAAAAATAAAATAAAATAAAATAAAACTAAGAAAGTTTATGCATTTGTGGTGGACTGCATTCAAAGCTCTCCTAGGCCACATGCGGCCCATGGGCTGTGGGTTGGACAAGCTAGCCTTAAAGCCTGCATTGTCTACCTTTATCTACCTAGTAAGATTTTATCCTTACAATGAAAAAAAAGATTAGAGCCCAGGTCAATCTTTCTCCCAAACTGTATTCTCAATATAAAACACTGTCTCCAAGACAAATTCCTTGTTCTCAAGATGCTGACCAGGGAGTTAGTGTAATTTGCAATAAATACTAATATATGTTCAAGAAGTAGTTGGCGACAGAGAGGAACAGTCTTTTGCTCAAGACATTGTGGGGAGAATCTTAGGGGACATTTAGTCTTTTTTTTTTTTTTTTTTTTTTTTTTTTGTGAGACGGAGTTTCGCTCTCGTTACCCAGGCTGGAGTGCAATGGCGCGATCTCGGCTCACCGCAACCTCCGCCTCCTGGGTTCCGGCAATTCTCCTGCCTCAGCCTCCTGAGTAGCTGGGATTACAGGCATGCGCCACCATGCCCAGCTGATTTTTTTATTTTTAGTAGAGACAGGGTTTCACCATGTTGACCAGGATGGTCTCGATCTCTTGACCTTGTGATCCGCCCGCCTCGGCCTCCCAAAGTGCTGGGATTACAGGCTTGAGCCACCGCGCCCGGCCCAACATTTAGTCTTAAAGGAACAACAGAGGGGACCCATGAGGGCTGGAGGGGGAAGATATCTAATTTGCTAAGGATGGGACAGTGTGTACACGAGTGGGAAGGCACAAGAAGTGCTTCTCATCCTGCAGCTGCAAATAGTTAATTGCGATTAGTCTGAAAAAGAAATGTGGGGAGGTAGCAAGAAATAGCTTCCGGAGGCCAGGTCATCACCCAGCTGGCTCTTTACAGGAAAGAAATAATGAGCCAAGAGACAAGTGAGGAAAGAGGGCCATGGTGAGAGCAGCAGGCCTGTGCCTTAGGGCAGGGGGTGGGGGAGACATTAAGAATAACACATAATTTGAACCCATTTTGTAGATTTCTAACACAGGTGGCTGGAAGAATAACATCTCTAAGTAACCAGTTGGACATAAGATCATGAGAGAAGATCATGATCATGGAGAGAGGACCATGAAATCCATGTCTTATCATGGAGTTAGGCTGACCAGTACCAGCCACCAGGTGGCCCCTTAGATGTGTAGAGCACTGGAAAATTCTGTGTGTGTGTGTGTGTGTGTGTGTGTGCCTGTGTGCCTGTGTGCGTGCGTGTGCATGTGTGCATATGCATGTGTGTGTGCGCGTGTGCGCGTGTGTGTTGTCTGTCCCTTCATGTTCTTGATTGTCCAGCGTGCCACCCCTGCCTGATTTTGTACCTCTCTCAGTGTCCTGCCCTGCAAGGCCCATTTGCACTGGGCACCATGCACTTCCTCCCTTGTAGCTGTCCCACACCATTTACTCAATGCCAGCTCCACGGTGATCCAACGCTGCACCATCCACCTTCCCTGCACTCATGAACACTGGCTCCCATGACCTCGACGGTTTTGCTGCGCTTTGTTGATTACGGCCACTAATGCAGGGGTTACCCAAGCTGGCAGGAAACTGTGAGTGATTGTTCTTTTTCCAGTCATGTCACATTTGCCACTTGGTATTTTATAGCATAAATGGGAAACCATGTATCTTCCCACCACGTGTTTTCTTGAACTCTCTGGTCCACCATCACTGTGTCCCCAGAACAAATGTCCTTCAGTAATGACTGCACCCCTGCCTCCCACACAAGCTACCAGTGGAGAGGGCAGGCTACTCTTGGATCACTCAGCCGCTGCTTTTGCTGCAGAAGCCTTTGAAGCCAAACAGTCCTCATCCCCGCCACGTGAGAAGAGAGGTGTTTTAAAATCATTTGCTCCAGGATAGGAATAGATGATAGTAACCTGTTAAGTCCTAGGATGTTCGTTCCTTGCTCCTCTGAGGCATTCTTAAAGACAAATCCCATTTAATGTTGGTTTACTCCTGAATATTCAACCAATCATGTTCTAAATGCCCGGGAGAGGAGTGTAAATAGAAAATACTCCGTATCGCCAACGTCAGGACATTTAAAACCCCATATAACTGTCTGTGCTCAGGATGCTTTCTTCTGTCAGAGGCTGTTGGAACACAGAATCAACTCCTAGTGCTCCCAGAGAGGACTCCTGGGGGACACTGTGGGGCCACCACCACCTCTGATGGTCGGCCATGCGTAGTTTTATTTGGGGCACCTGCCCTGTATGGGAATATCCATATAAGCTCATCCCACCAGCCAGCGCGAGGCACTGGGCTCCGGCAGTGAAACCTCCACTCCTCCAGCTGCTGACTTGGAGTCCCCACTGGGGTGAATAAATGCTTTGTCTGTGTGCGCAGATGCCTACTTTTGTCTTTTCTTTTCTTCTTTATGAGAACCCTGTCTTCTAGGCATTATACTTAAAAGCTCTCTTCAGGATCATCTTCCACCCTATCTCCAATAACTGAAGGGGAAATGTGAGACGAGGTTTCAAGATAGTTGCTGCCTTTACAGCACTGCCGATTTTTCAGCCAATGGGAAAATGCCTGTATCTTGATTGAAATAGTCTTTGGTTTCATATGAAGGAAACTGGAGCAAAAACAAAGCAACATATTCTCTAAATGCCGTTTCCAGGATTTTGGTCGCTAGGTCAGGAGGGGTCCTTGAAGCTCTGGAAACAGAATCCAAGAACCTCACGCTTCAAAAATTAGAAAACCAAGTCTCAGCTACTCAAAAGGATCACTTGAGCCCAGCCCAGGTGTTTGAAGTTTAAGACCAGCCTGGACAACATTGAGAGACCCTACCTC
Organism: Saimiri boliviensis; assembly: GCF_048565385.1. Lineage (NCBI taxonomy): Eukaryota > Metazoa > Chordata > Mammalia > Primates > Cebidae > Saimiri > Saimiri boliviensis. Next base: position 94,199,554 of record NC_133449.1, on the reverse strand, counting down.
TAAAAAAAAATTAAGTTAAAAGAAATTGGAAAACAAGCCTTGAGCTTCTCAATTTTAACACCTGAAGCATTTCCTGAACAAAAGTGTCTCTCTCTAGCTGTTAGCCCAGCACACATGGCTGCCATGGACGGAGGATCCCTCAGAACCTTTGCCTCGCAGCTTCACAACCCCACACTCTCAGGTTCAAGGCCACTTCTGCTGTCCACATTCTCCTTTTCTTTCTTTCTTTCTTTTTTTTAGAAACAGGTTCTCACTCTGATGCCCAGAGTGGAGTACAGTGGCATGATCGTAGTTCACTGCAGCCTTGAGCTGCTGGGCTCAAGTGATCCTCCTGCCTCAGCCTTCTGAGTAGCTGGGACTACAGGCACATGCCACTGTGTCTGGCTAATTTTTTTTATTTTTTGTAGAAATGTGGTATTGCTATGGTGCCCAGGCTGGTCTCAGACTCCTGTCTTGCTATAGTACCCGGGCTGGTCTTGAACTCCTGGCCTCAAGCAAACCTCCCACCTTGTCCTCCCAAAGTGTTGGGATTACTAACCTAAGCCACCTTGCACAGCCACATACACCTTCTCTTTGAAAAGAGAATTCAAACGCCTCCTAAGCACTTCCCTTCGGAAAGCTTCCCTCTTACTCTCCTGCAAATTTGATTCATTTGTACACAGTGGGCTTTATGCTATTCATTATTGTAAAGTCTTGTTTTAGCATTGCTACTGAAGAGAAAAGCATTGAACTTTGGCCTTTTGTATTTAAACTCTTTTTTAGGATCCTTGAGCTCAGTGAATGGAAACCTGAAGTCAACCTGGCTACCTTGTCTTTTTGGGTCCCCAGAGCAGACCCTCAACCAGGAGTCTAGGGAAAGTAGTTTATCTGCAAGGAGAGGAGAGAAACAGGGAAGTGGGACAGGGAAAAAAAGGGGACCAACAAAAGGTATGTGCTATGGATTGAATGCTTACATCCCCCTTAAATTCATCTGTGCACGCCCTAATCCCAACGTGATGGTGTTAGGAGGTGGGCTTTTTGGGAGGTGACTAAGTCATAAAGGCAAAGCCCTCGTGCTGGGGTAGTGTCCTCAGAAGAAGAGACGTGAACATGAGAGCTTGCTTCTCTCTCCCCTGTGAGGACAGAACAGAAATGGCCATCTACGAACCAGAAAGAAAGTGAGCTCTTACCAGGCACCAAATCGACCAGCACCTTGATAGTGGACTTCCGGGCCCCCACAACCATGAAAAATAAATGTCTGTGGCCTAAGCCCCCTAGTTCATGGGATTTTTGCTTGTGAGATTTAGCAGTCCACACTAAGACAGAATGCTCTTAAGCATTTTACCATTGAAGGTAACCAGTGCTCAGTGAATCTGGGGAGCTCTGAGAGACTTTCGAGAACATGTGCCTCCCACGGGGCAGAAAGGTGTCTATCCACAGACTCAGATCGGCGGGGCTGGATGGGGTATTAATTTGCTGGTTTTCTGGCTTGCTAAAGCTCAGGAGTTAGAGTCAGGGAAAGGCCCAGAGATGCAGATGCTGGCTGGCACTGTCCATCCAAGGCGCTGGCTGCAAGGGTAAGGGCTGAGGAGACTGGCAGGCCGCTGTTAAGTCTGTCGAACTTCCCCATCACCAACTCATCATGACATGCAGTCGATTTTCCTTTCTGAGAATTTGCAAGCTATGTAGTCCAAAAGCTTTCTAAATTCCCTGCTCTCATTCTGCAACATCATCTCCTAACTGAGACTGGCAGGTGTGTATGTGTGTCTATATATGTGTGCAATATATGCCTCTTTCTCACATATGCAGTGAGTTGTATAATATAAGTCAAGCAAATAACGTCACATGGCATTTGTCTGGAAAGCTCCTTCTCCCCAGAGGCCCTTCCCTCCCACTTCAGACAGGTACCTCCTACTCTTCCTGCCCGTCTTAGCTCAGTCATCACTTCCTTGGGAAGTCTTGCTATCCTTCCTGGCTGGGCTTATTCTTGTTAATATATGCTCTCAGCACAACATATGTCTCTCTTTTGCAGTACTTACTGGTCCTGTGATTTTTGTTTTTATATTTCCTGGATAGTTTTTTGTAACCTCTTGTTACATCACAGGTGACCCTTAATATCTGGAGACATGCAGGCATTTTGATTTTCCTTTATAGAGGTTCGAGGGAGAAAGCAGAAAGTAGAAAGATAAAAGTGGAGATGATCATCTTGCAGAAAACCAGGGAAATTGCTGATGGGTGTATTCATCCACATGCATGAGCGATATATGTCTGCTGCCTTTGTCACATGTGCAGTGTCTGTGTAGGTGAGTCCTCAGATGACTATTATAATATGGCTGTGTGAGTGCTGTGGGGCGGGGCACCATACTGCAAAGTGTGCTTACCTGTCAGGGATTTCATTATTTTGGAAAGTACTGCCCCAATCAACTGAACTGAGCAATTTCATTCGGCTTGCATTTACTCCTTTGTTCTTCTCAATTTTGTCTCTTTTCTCCTCATTCCTGGCTATCTTCTCTCCTAGAACATCTTTGCAATACTCTAATACTTGAAACCGCAAAAGTGATATGCAAAAACTGTGACACCGATTAGGAATCCTGTTTTTCTTCCTTGTAATTAGATAAACATACACTTGGGTTGCAGGACGCCATACATCCCGTCTTTCCAGGAGCAGACTGGCAGTGAGGGGTACCCACACATGCTCCTGAGCACCCACCACTCCAAGTGAACAGACATCATTGCAAGACTTGAGCAGAGCAGTGGACTGCTCTACTGCAGGGTTTAGGAAGAGTGCCTGCATTGAGACTGTGCCATAAGGAAGAAGGGGGAAAGCAAGAAGAACCCTTAGGAAGCTAGTGCAGGATGGTGCTTAGAGCAGGGTGTAGCTGGAGAGGTCACCAAAAGTGGCCCCATTATGGTTATATTTTGGAGGACAGTTGCTTCAGGATATACATTAGAAAATGCATGAGAAGCTTACTGGCTAAGTGAGCCCTGTTCTTACTTACGGGCAGGGGAAATTGAGGCTGGGATTGAGAACATCCACTGGGCATTAGGAGACCTGGGGTCCAGTCCCAGTTCAGCTCTTACCAAAGATTTTGGTGACATGATTTGAGCCAAAACAATTGATTGCTTTGAATTTCAGTTTTCTCTTCTATAAGATGAGCGAGGTCACTTTGACTTCAAAAACCCCACGGTTCTTTCTCATTAGTAGCATCATGAGTAAGGCCAAACCTGCCTTGGAATGTGTCACTGCTACTGGGAGTATCTGCAGTGGCAGAACAGCACTGTCCTTGCAGCCTTCCAGAGCAACTCTACGCCAACAACTCGGAAAACCTAGAAGAAATTGATAAATTCCTAGAAACATATACCCTATCAAGATTTAAAAGATGAAGAAATACAAAACCTGGATAGTCCAATGACAAGTAACCAAGTAACAAGATATAACGGAAGCAGCAATGGAAAGTTTGTAGGGGCCGGGCGCAATGGCTCATGCCTGCAATCCCAGCACTTTGGAAGGCCAAGGTGGGCAGATCACTTGAGGCCAGGAGTTCCAGAAGAGCCTGGCCAGCATGGCGAAACTCGTCTTTACTAAAAATGCCATAAGAAAAAAAAAATTAGCTGGGCGTGGTGGTGCTCACCAGTAATCCCAGCTACTCAGGAGGCTGAGGCACCAGAATCATTTGAACCTGGGAGGTGGAGGTTGCAGTAAGCCAAGATCACCCCCACCCTACTCCACCCTGGGCAACAGAGCAAGAGTGTCTCAAAAAAAAGTTTGTAGAGGTAAAACATTAGGCATACAAAGCCCATATTTAGTCTTAGCTATTTTTAAAGACCCCAGTTCTGGGGAATGAAAAGGACTAGAGAGGAGATGAAGGGAATATGGGAATAGGGGCCCTCTAATACCATGTCTTACAAAGTGGAAGATAAGAGATCACATCTGTGGTGGATGGAACAAGAAATTGAGATTGAAGAATGTTTGTTGACATGCAAAAGCTACCAACAGAAGAAAGGAATAGAGGGAGAACCCTCCTGCAGAGAGAGTGGAGGGAGACAGGTTGGGGTGTAAGTGAGCAAAATTCTTGTCGGTTGATAACAAAGAAAACTATGTCAAAGTCTCTGATTTAGAGGAGTAGTGGTGACCACATGGGTGACCACAACTGGAACAGGTCAAAATGATTGTCTCTGGGGAGTGGGCTGGGCCCTGGGCTTTTCCATACCTACACAGAGCTCTGAGAGTTGCAAAGAATGATAGATAATCCCAGCTAACATCCATGAGTACCCACTGGCTGCCAGGAGTGGTACTATGTACTTTCCATGGCATTACGTCTTGAGAAACCCAATGTAAATTGAAAATGTTGTAAATCGTAAATGCAGTTCATACACCTAATCTACTGAACGCCACACCTTAGCCTAGCCTACCTTAAACGTGCCCAGAAAAGCTACATTAATCTATAGTCAGGCAAAATCATCTAACACAAAGCCTGTTTTGTAATAAAGCCTTGCATATCTCATGTACCTTGTTGAATACAGTACACTGCAGAGCACAGCATCGGTGGTTTGCCCTCGTGATCGCTTGGCTGGCTGGGAGCTGCGGCTTGCTACTGTGGCTCAGCAGTGTGAGAGGGCATTGTATTGCACAGAGTAGCCCAGGAAAAGACCAAACTGCAAAGTATTGTAAAGTCAAAAAATCATGTCAGTTACCATCTGTATTCACTTACTTCATCCTTTTCCAACCCTAAGAGGTAGATATTACAGGCCCACACTCCCTTTTTGGAAACTCTTAGGGGCAAGATAGATTTCAGAATGCAAAATTTTTCTAATTTTAGAATGGAAACAGGATGCATATATTATGTTGTATGTTACCCAAGTCCCCCAGCAGAGTCTGGGGCAGCACTTCAGCCACACATAATAGATGGGGATTGGAACATATGGTATTTATAGTCACTGGGATAAATAAAGAAAATAAATAGCCTCTCACTGGATCCTGTAGGTTTTTCCTGCAGACTCGCAGTTTTCAAACTCTTTGGATTTCAAAATCATAAAACTGTGCCCCAAAGCATGAAAGAAACTGATGACTAACAGAAATTCTTGAGCTTCTTTTACAGGAAAGCAGATAGAAAAACATCTTATTGAAGTCCCTCTCACTTACAAAGCAACGAAGTTGGCTGAAACTGGTGTTTCCAAATGGCTGACTGGAGTCTGTGCAGAACGAGCCTTTTGATGTCACAGCCCAAATTCCCACCACATGTTTCACACTAAACCCTCCCCAGATGTACGCATGTGACCCATGAAGAGACATGATGAGATAACTGTGCATGCCCAGTAGACTTCCCAAACTTCCCCTTTTCCTTCGCCAATCACTAACCAACCCCAAACCCTTCCCCAGGCATTCCTCCCCTAAATACACAGCTTTATAGTCAGTATGGGGAAAGAGATTTGAGCCTGTCTCCTGTCTTCTTGCTCAGCTGCCTTACAATACATCTTTCTGTCTGCAAAAATCCAGTGCTTCAGTATTTGGCTTTCTGATGCATGCAGGCAAAAGGACCTAGTTTGGTCTGATAACAATCACAGGCGAGGAATTAAAAGTGATATTCGCATTTTACAGGTTATAAAATAGAGGTACAGAGAGGTTATGTAAACCAAGGTCATGATCACAGTTAGAAAAGGAATGGAGATTTGAGTCCAGGCAAGCCAGTTCCAGAGCTCACAATCCCTAAGCTCTGATTTCACACAAAATAAAACAAAAATCAAAAAGAAAACAGCTGAATTAACATTTATAAATATTTTATTAAATGTCTACAAAACATATCATTATGTCAATCTCATAAATTATTAAATTCAATATCCATGAAAATTTTAATACATTTGAAAACAATATGTAGATTTTTTCACTTTGCAATAATCCCCTAATAGGTATCATGATTTCTGAGTCACTTGAAGATAAATAATCTCAAAAGTAGAATTATAAACATTTTAAAAATATTTTAGAGCCAAAAGTTATATTTAATAGAGATTAGGGTATATTTTAATATTTCTGATACAATACATGTTAGGAATTCCAAAAATAATTATACCTAAATTCTGTAAATGTCTTAAAACTTCTTTTGGAAAAAGTGAGACAGAAAAAAAAATCTTTGATTATTAATTCTTTATTCTATTCATTTTGAAGCTATATAATATATCGATTTTTTCTTTTTTAATTTTTTAAATTTATTTTTATTTATTTATTTTTTTTGAGATGGACTTTTGCTCTTATTGCTGAGGCTGGAGTACAATGGCATGATCTCAGCTCATGGCAACCTCCAACCCCTGGGTTTAGGCAATTCTCCTGTCTCAGCCTTCTGAGTAGCTGGGATTGCAGGCATGTACCACCACACCCAGCTAATTTTGTGTTTCTAGTAGAGATGGGGTTTCTGCATGTCAGTCAGCCTGGTCTTGAACTCCAGACCTCAGGTGATTGGCCCGCCTCAGCCTCCCAAAGTGCTGGTATTATAGGCGTGAGCTACCACATCGGCCTACACCGATTTTTTTAAACATGACTAAACCCTACAGCAGAGTGCAGAATTGTGGTTGCCAGAAGCCAGCTGGGGGGAAATGGGAAGGTGTTGGTCCAAGGGTATAAAGCTTCGGCTATGCAGGATGAATGAATTCTGGAGACCTAATGTACAACGTAAAGCTATAGTTACCAATACTGTTTTCTATACTCCAAATTATTTGCTAAGAGGGTAGATTTTAAGTGTCCTAACTTAATAAACAATGAAACCAAATAGTAACTATGTGAGGTGATGGATGCGTTAATTAGCCTGATGTGGTCATCATTTCACAATGTATATATCTCTCAAAACTTCGTATTGAACACTTTAAATTTCTACAATATTTATTTGTCAACCGTGCCTCAATAAAGCTAGTGGGGAAAGTATATTCAAGGAATTATAAACTTTGAAAAATGAAACAGAATAGAGAACCCAGAAATAAATTCATGTATTTACAGCCAAGTCATTTTTGACAAAGTTGCCAAGAGCATACACTGGGGAAAGAATAGTCTTTTCAATAAATGATATTGGAAAAACTGGATATCCTTATGTAGGAGAATGAAAATAGATGCCTTTCTCAGTGTGTGCAAAAATTAAATCAAAATGGATTAAAGACTTAGTTGTAAGACCCAAAACTATAAAACTACTAGAAGAAAATATTGGAGAAACACTGCAGGACATTGGCCAGGCAAAGATTTTTTGAGTAAGATCTCAAAAGCACAGGCAACCAAAGCAAAAATACACAGTGAAGTTACTTAAATCTAAAAAGCTTCTGCATAGCAAAGGAAACAATCAACAGAATAACAAGACAAATTATAGAAAAGCAGAAAATATTTGCAAACTGTCCATCTGACAAGGGACAGTTAGTCAGATATTAATAACCAGAATATAATGGCAGGGCATGATGGCTCATGTCTATAATCCCAGCACTTTGGGAGGCCAAGGTGGGCAGGTCATTTGAGGCCAAGAGTTCAAGACCAGCCTGGCCAACATGGCAAAGCCGCGTCTCTACTGAAAATACAAAAATTAGCCAGGTGTGGTGGCGTGTGGCTATAGTGTCAGCTACTCAGGAGGCTGAGGCAGGAGAATCGCTTGAACTCAGGAAGCGGAGGTTGCAGTGGGCCAAGATTACACCACTGCACTCCAGCCTGGGAGATAGAGCAAGACTCTGCCTAAAAACAAAACAAAATGAACCGAAAAAAAAAAAAAAAAAAACAGACTATGAAAGGAACTCAAACAACTCAATAGTCAAAAAAATCAAATAATTTAATTTTAAAATGTGCACAAGATTTGAATAGACATCTTTCAAAAGAAGACATACAAATAACCAACAGGTATATGAAAAATTGGTCAACATCACTAATTCTAAGGGAAATGCAAATCAAAACCACAGTGAAGTATCATCTCATCTTATTTAAAATGGCTATTACCAAAAAGACAGGGAAAAATAGATGTTGGCAAGGATGTGGAGAAAGAGGAATGCTTGTTCACTGTTGGTGGAAAGTCACTGTGAAGAACAGTATGGAAGGTCTTCAAAAAACTGAAACAGGACTGCCATGTGATCCAGCAATCCCAGTACTAGCTATATATCCCAAAGAAAAGAGTATATTGATCTGCACGCTCATGCTTACTGTAGCATTATTCACAATAGCCAAGATACAGAATCAACCCAACTGTCCATCAATGAATTCAAAAATGTGTATATACACAGTGGGATATTATTACTATGGAATACTATTCAGCCATAAAAAAAGAGTGATATGCTGTCATTTGCCACAACATGAATGGAACTGGAGGACATTATGTTAAGTGAAATAAGCCAGGGGCACAGAAAGAGAAATATCACATATTCTGACTCATATTTGGAAGCTAAAAAAGTTAATCATGTGATAGAGAGTAGAACAATGGTTACTAGAGGCTGGGGTGGTTGGGGTGGGGAGATGAAGAGAGGTTGGTTACTGAATACAAACATCCAATTAAATGGAAGGAATAAGCTCTAGTGTTCAATAGCAGAGTTGGGTGACTGTAGTTCACAGCAATATAATGTATATTTCAAAAAGCTACGAGAGAAGCTTTGGAATGTTCCCGACACAAAGAAGTGAAAATTGTTTGAGGGGACAGATATCCCAATTACCCTGGTTTGATCATTACATATTGCATGTATCAAAATACCACAGTTACCCCGTAAATATGTACAAGTATTATGTAGCAACTTAAAATATGAGAAAACCTTAGCCTTCATATATTCCGTGATGACTCAGAATTACAACTCTGTTAATTAGAATAAATATTTTATAATCTATTTTGATAAAATATGTATTAACTGCTTTGTTGAATAACACACTGAATCTGAATGAAATCACACAACAGCTGATCTGTGCTGTCTGTGGAGAAAAAATGATTTAGGAATTTTTGTTTCTTTCTGCAAACATCCTGGCCACAGCAGTAACAGTGAGCTTCTGATTTGTGTGGTCACTCATTTGTCTTTCTAAGCAGCCTTAACTGCAGGCCTACAGCAGGTGGAATGAGTCGTGGTTTTAGAATATAAACCAGCATGTCTCTAGTAAATTAACTCTATAAATACTGGGAAAATTAAATCTTGCTGTCTGACAGCATATTGTCTGGTTTCAAAGTAGAACTTGACTATTCCTATCATGGTACGAATGGAGCAATGTTAATGTGTCCAGTTTATTTTAAATAATTTGAAACCCACACACAAAAACAATTTCATGGGTGATGACATAGAAGCCACCTAAGGGTGTATGCATGACAGAAATCTGGGGGTCTTCCTTGGCACCTCCCTTTCACATTCAATCTATCCGAAGAGCCACGTGTTCCTTCCCACCTCTGGTCACATCACGCCCCTTCCTCAAAACTTGCCTTCACATTGTGTCTGGAATAAAGATAAACTCCTCAAGAGGTCTGTGAAAGCCATGCAGAACCATGGTCCTGGCCTCAGCTTTCTCCCTGTGCTCAGGGCACACAGCCACCATGGCTTCCCCACCATTCATGGCTCTCCTTCAGGCCTCAGTTTACCAAGTACTGCCTCTGAGGGACTGCCCAAACCCCACCCTTCAGCTAAACCAAGCCCCATTCTAGTTTCCCTTCTCAGCCTGCACTGTCTCTTTGCTAAGCCACATATGGGAGAATCTCTGCTTCTTGGGGTATAAACATCTCATTTAGAGATGCATTTCTAGACAGCTGCAGTGGCTCACACCTGAAATCCCAGCACTTTGGGAGTCCGAGGCTGGTGGATCACCTAAGGTCAGGAGTTCAAGATCAGCCTGACCAATGTGGTGAAACCCTGTCTCAACTAAATATACAAAAATTATCTGGGTGTGGTGACAGGTACCTGTAGTCTCAGCTACTCGGGAGTCTGAGACAGGAGAATTGCTTGAAACTGGGAGGCAGAGGTTGCAGTGAGCCAGGATGGCACCTCGCATACCAGCCTGGGCGACAGAGCGAGACTCCGTCTCAAAAAAAAAAAAAAAGAAAAAAAAAAAGAAAAAAAAGGATAAAAGAAAAGAAAAGAGAGACATGCATTTCTAATAAATTATTCCTGTTTCCATTTATTTTAAAATGTATGCCAAAATCTATGATGTATTTACACTGGTCCAAACAGCTGCATCCTTGCCGTCATTATGACAAAAAATGAAATCAAACAAATTCAACCTTCATAGATTGTTTTTGCAGAGACTCGCAATAAAAAGACTCTCCGCATAAAATATTTTTTATTAGGATACAATTCTGTGGGGCAAATGGATTGGAAATGTGAGGCCAAAAGGGAAAGGCATTACATTTCTGAGTGTTAATTAACAGCTTGTTAGTGTGCTTTTGTAAAGGATGAAAGTAGGAATCAAACCTCAATGCGTTTAGATTCCATTGGTACATTTAAGACAGTGATGCTACAGCTTACTTTAAAAAAAGATTTACAAATGCTGGAGATGGAATCCTTTGCAACTATCCAACAAGATGAGAAATGAGGGGAGACATGGAAGAGCAGAAGTGTATCAGAGACCCCTGGGCTGTGAGGCATCCTTTAGGGGGTGGCTTCCAGCTTTATCTGAGCTCTCTGCCAGTGGGAACCCCCACCCAGGGCAGCTGTGGCCCCAGCTCAGCAGGGGTACTCCCAGCCTAAATCTGCTTGGGTGGAACGTCCCTGCTTGGCTTAGTGCCAGGCCCAGCACCCCGACTCTCCCAGCCTCTGAGTCCCTCATGTGGTACTGTGGGAAGTCTGGGTCCCCTCTACCTCCTCAACCCCACAGCATGCTGCCTGTGGAGCCCACAGGACTGGTGGCAGCTCCCCTTGTGTGACGTGGCTGCCCACGTTGTCTTTCCAGGCACACGGCAACCCCAGGACACACATCAAGCTGTTGAGAGCCTCCCTTAAGGGGCCCGCAGTTGCTCCGAGGGCCTCAGGCTCCACCTATGCCAACACCCTGCACTGAAATCAAAGGGCCTTGAGAATTCCTAGAGGTTCATCTCCAGCAGGAGACCAGGACAGGTCTCTCATGACAAGCCTGCACTCCTAAGGGGGCCTAGAATGTGCACATTCTGTGTGTGTGTAGTGCATGTGTGGATGCTTTGTATGTGTGTATTTATGTGTTTGATATGTGTTTTTATATGTGTTTTGTATGTATATTTTGTGTGTGTTTATGTGGGTTTGTGTAACTCATATGTATATGTTGAGTGTGTACATGTTTTGTATGTGTTTTTGATGTGTATGTGTATGTTTGTGTGTGCATGTTTTGCATGTCTATAATTTTTGTGTCTTGTCTGTATGTTTTGTACATATGTTTAATATGTGGTTTTGTGTGTTTATGTGTTGTGTGAATGTGTATGTATGTTTTGCATGTGTATATGACTGTGTGTGAGTGGGTATTGTGTGTTTATGAGTGTGTGTGTGTGCATGTGTGTTGAGGAGAATTGGGGCATTCTGCCTCCTATCCTGCTCTCAGCTCTAAGCCCTAACTTCTAACTCCAACACCAAGCAGCTCACATTCCTTGAAACACCTTAATTCTCTTCATCACAATTGTCAATTGTGTGTGTAATTTATCTATGTATCAGTTTGTCTAATGTACTTCCCCCAGTTGCTCCAGCAATGGATGGATGAGTGGGTGGATGGATGGATGAATGGATGGATGGATGGAAGGGGGGTTGGGTGGGTGAGTGGGTGGATGGATGGATGGATGGATGGGTGAATGGGTGGATGGGGGGGTGGATGGATGGGGAGGGTGGATGGTTGGGGGAGCGGATGGATGAAACCTGCATAAGTTTGTGTATAGATACCCCATGATTTTGTACCTTTTATTTATCAAACCAGTCATTGGTGAGGAGATAAATTTTAATATTCTCATCACTTAACAAGTATTAAGCACCACTCATTCTAGACTACTTTTATGACATTGAAAGTCATGACTTTGACTTCCATGTCTCTGCTTTAGAAAAATGTCAAAGAAATGAAAAAGGACCAGTTATTCTCGTTTTTAAGAATTTTTAAATGATATGCCAAAATTAACACATTGCAGTAAATGAGAATTCGCGTGTTTTTCTAGAAGACTTCATATTTCCTGCACTTACCTTTTTCATCATGTGTCTCTAAAGAAATTCAGACCCATTCTTCTCAGCATGCTTCTTAGCTATAGGCCTAATGACCCACACCTGTCTAGATGATACCAAGCATTTCTTCTGGGATGGGGATAATACTGAGTAACTGTGAACTGTTGGCACAGAACCCTGGTGCTGGAAGCCCAGAGTGCCCCCACTGTGATCTTCATGGCTAGGACCATCAGCAAAGCTTATAGTGAGCAGTCCCCAAATCTATGTGTAAGAGAAAAATGAGTATGGATTTCTTTAGAAATATATTTTTTTCTCTATATAATGTAATGGTACGATACCAACCAGGATAAGTTGGCCTGTTCAAGAGGACCAAGAATAAAAGATGTAAAATAATCTATTGCATATTTCATTTGTTTTATGTCCCCCAAAACTAGCATAAAGGACAGATATCAAGTAGGCCACTTTTGTCGTGGAACTTGTACACATATTGTATCATACCTGATGGAGATTCACATGCTAAAACAATTATGGCTTTAATGAAAAGAGAAAAATGACTTACCCTTGAGCCACACTCTGGATTCAATTTTGCTTGTAGCAAAATAGATTTAAAAGATGTGATTGGCATTCTGAAATAGGGAAGTCAACAGTGTGTTCACTCAGAAGTAAATGAATTCACACTGGTGTCCCAGATCTGATTTCTTATGGAACCAAGTGTCCTTCTAGTGTAACGAGAGCAGCAGACTGTGGCTCTCTGCAGAATTCATCTCTGCATTCAGTTCAGCAGTGTTAACTGAGAATCTACTCAGTGTCTGGTAGATGTTTGCAATGCCAGTGCAGACAGAAAACCCTTACCATTCGTAGAGCCTTCCTTTTAGTTGGGGAGGGAGGACAAATAACAATAATGACCATAACAAATAAAAATGCACTTGAGGTCTTATGTTAGAAGGTGATAAATGTTATGACCACCTTTTGTCAAAAGTAGGCCAGAGAAATTAGACATGGGGACAGATATGGATTGTAACTATTTAAAAATGGTTAGGATAAGCTTCAAGATGACATCATCTGAGTGGTGGCTTGCATGAGGTGAGCCAGCTTGCATGGATACCAGAGGGAAGAATGTTCCAAGCAGAGGTAACGGCGGGTGCAAAAGCACTAAAACTGAAGGCAAGGGCAACCAGGAATGAGGGACAGAGAGAGGATGCTAAAATCAGTGGATTGCAGGTTCTGGTGAGGGCAAAGGGTTTCTGGAATGTTCGAGGCACTGGAAGGAAAAAGCAGGAGAGACAGGAGGAAGTTCATGAGCCTGACCTCTGCATGAAAAAAAATGCCAGCCTTTGTCAGGATGCAACTACATTCTGTCCACCTTCTCTGCTTTGGCAGTACGAAGTCAGGATGTGCAGTTCTGCTTAGTTTGCATTACTGGCTGCTTATACAGGAGCCCATAACGATGACCTGTGTATCACCTCTTCCCTTTGGGAGAGAACAGCAAGTTCCCGCAGCCCAAGGTACAGGACACTGCCTGGCTGAGCACCTCTGAGCAGCAGCTCACCTCAAGAGCACTGAACTTCGCCGACAAAAACAGGCAGGTGTGTTAAACCATGATTAATCCCTGGAGGCTTGAAGTCTTGGAATTCCCCTCAGCAATTTCTTTACTTGCTGCTGATCAAAACAAAACAAAACAAAATGAAGCCTCAGTGTGAGCAGCCAAAGGGTGAAACTAACATCCATGTCATTTATCAGGAAACATTCTGAATAAATGCAGGACTTTCTGGAGTGTGTTTTACTGGTACTTCCAGATCCTGGGTGTGAAAAAAATACATTTCAATCACTACTTTTTAAAACAAGTCTTCTCACTGAAAATGTTATGGGGCCTGCTCCATGCCAAAAAAATTTTAAAAAGAAAAGGTATTTGCAATTATCACAAATTATTGCAACAAACCATGCTTTTCAAAATGATTTAATCAGGGCATATTTTAAAGACTTGGTCTTGGCTGTTTGTTTGAATTCAAGAAACGAGGCTACTCTGATGGACATGGGAACCCCTCAAATTAAGATTCTGTGGTTAATAGCATAGCCTCTCAGCATGTCCCTGTCGGCTTTGCAAGTTTCTGACATCCTTTAAATTGCTCTACCAGGCTGACAAAACATCATTCCCAGGGAGTATTTGCCTTCACATGGTCAGAAAAGATAGAGCCAGAGAGATCTGAATTTCAAGTATTTTTTTAAAAAACCAGATGCTACAGATTTAGAGGCAATTTTTTAAATTTTCTGAGCTTTGGACCTTTCACTACTTGAAAATGTGCATTGTGTTTTAATATAGTTTTAGGAGACATTTTCAAATGTCTTGATTTGGTCTCATTTTAAGTTCTGATATTCCAATATCAAGACTTTTGTGCCCATTTTTCATGTTAAGTTGTCCCTCTCGTCTTTTGGCATTTGATCCTGGAGATCAGAAAATTTCAGTTTATGAGTCAACATATCAGCTCCTAGATTGATATTTGGTCACACTAACCTTGGGAAGATTCCTGTGATAACAGAAGTGAAATGGCCTTTATCTTTTTGACAATCCCACCTGATTTTTTTTCTTGGCCTTCAAAGTGGATATCCAGACTTAAGAATGCTGAGTGAATTTTGACCTTCAAATTTTTAGATCAAATCAGTCCAATACTTTTCCATCATCCATGGAATTATTAAAGTATAGAAGGTAATCCTTCTAGCTTATCGAGGCTAAAATGCCATCCATTGAAAATTACTACGTGTGTGTGTGTGTGTGTGTGTGTGTGTGTGTGTACTCAAAACTACATATTAAGCATGTGTAGAAAAAAAGTTTTTAGATTGAGAGTAGTTATATATGAAATTGCCCATGGCATACTCTCTCTCTTGCACTCCAAGTTTCACCAGTCTGGTACCTTGTAAAGCAGAAACACGTGGCTTTTTCCCCCTAGAAATCAGAAATCCCATTTTGAACAAAACGGTTCCAAATACTGTGTGTCACTTGACATTGTCCCAAAGCAACCATCAGAGTATTTTCGTTTCGCCCACACCCCTGACATCTGCCTTTCCAATTAGTTTTCACTTCTATTTTGCCTTCCTCATTGAGTGCAGTGCTCACACAACAGGTGCTGTCTAACATTGTGCTTCACAGAGCATCTCTTTTCACACGTTAGCCATGAATGTGGAGTTAGGCTTTGCATCTAATTTTGACTATGACATCCTCGGTAGTTGAACACAGCTGACTCACACTGGGAGGAGGATGTTTTTTGGTTCCCATAATTTCATCCCTCAAAGATTTCTAAAGTGCATTCTCACCAAATGATCTATTCTGGAGGATGCAGAGTTTGTCCTGATCTCAATTGAGAGCCATCCTAACAGCAAGTATTTCATGGCAGGCTTTCCTAGGCTTGGTAGGCATGTCAAGGAGGTTTTTAACTGCATCTTTATGAAGATACGGGCTGAGAGTCAACCTCTCTGCCCTCCCCATTGCGCTCTGTTGTCCAATCTTGGCCCTAAGTAATACACAAAGAAGTGGAGGTTTGGCAATTAGCCAGCTGATTTGATTAATATAGACAGGTTACCTAAATGCAAATGGATTTTTTTAGACACTAAGCCACTCCACCTTGCTAGTCATGTACATTTATCAAATTAAATGGAACAATGCCAAGACTCTACTTCATGTTGTGTTGTGACGGTACAGCCCAAGAAATGGACCAGATCCTGGGTTAGCTGAGGTCTGCAGCAAGAATCGAATGATGATTTCAATTCTTGGTCCATACTTAAAATTAGGGCATTGTTTTTGGAATTTTGTCTTTTTATTTTTATTTTTTGCCCAGACCTTTCAAACTGAGTCATAGTTATGAAATCCTTTATACAAATGAAATTTTATTATTTTGTTTTGGGGTTTTTTTGAGATAAAGTTTTACTCTGTCACCCAGGCTGGAGTGCAGTGGCATGATCTCAGCTAGAATTATAGGCATGTGCCACTATGCCTGGCTAATTTTTGTATTTTTATTTATTTATTTATTTATTTTTTTGAGACAGAGTTTCACTCTTGTTACCCAGGCTGGAGTGCAATGGCGCGATCTCGGTGCACCGCAACCTCCGCCTCCTGGGTTCAGGCAATTCTCCTGCCTCAGCCTCCTGAGTAGCTGGGATTACAGGCACGCGCCACCATGCCCAGCTAATTTTTTGTATTTTTAGTAGAGACGGGGTTTCACCATGTTGACCAGGATGGTCTCAATCTCTTGACTTCATGATCCACCCGCCTCGGCCTCCCAAAGTGCTGGGATTACAGGCTTGAGCCACCGCGCCCAGCCTGTATTTTTATTTTTTAAGTAGAGACAAGGTTTTGCCATGTTGGCTAGGCTGGTCTTGAACTCCTGACCTCAAGTGAACCACCTGCCTAAAGGAGGTGGAGGACAACAGGTGTGAACCACCTGCCTCAGCCTCCCAAAGGAGGCTGGGATAACAGGCATGAGCCACTGTGCTCGGACAGAAATGGAATTTTAGAGAGTGGCCCAAGAGGTTAATGGAGCTATCTGATTAGCCACAGACAAAACTCCCCCTATCCCCACACCCACCTCTGAAAAGTGCATTTTGAAATGCGCTGATTTACACAAAATTTATCATTGACCAAATCCAGTCAAGCAGTTGGTGTGGGTCAGGAAAAACAAGAAGGAAAATAGATGGTGCACTCAAACAAGGATAATGGGAGGAGGTTTTATTTACAAAGGGACCCTTTTTGAAGGCGTGGTGAAGGGTAGAGAGCCATGAGGGGTGAGCACAGGAATTCAGGCTGACAGCGGCACGACTGCCATCCAGCTCCCCCCACAGGCCTGGTGGGAGGAGGGGAGGGAGACACCACAGAGCCTGGGAGGGGAGAGAGTGGTGCAGAGCAGGCCACCTCGGGAGGACTATTGTGCCTTTTTGTTAAGGTCGTGGGAACCAGGAAATAAATATCCTGACCCCCTCTCCTGCTCCTTCCTTCAAGTCCCCAGCTGGGCTTCTTCTTGGCTAAACCCAACCAGACACCAGAGGGCACAGAACCCCTTGATGCAACCCGGACAGATCAGCTTTATGGGGAAGCTAGCAGAATGACGTGGAGATGGGGCTGGGGAACCCACTTGTCTTCACTCTGTCTAGCTGGCCCTTCCCACTCTCCTGGCATAGTCTCATGAAGATCTGCAGGCTTTCAGCACTGAGATATTTCAATAGCCTCCCAACAGGCCTTCCCATTTCCATCAAACCAGATACCATTGTGGATGGTAGGATAGTATAGGATTGTCTTCAAACATCATGAAAGGACAAGGTTGCAAAGCTCCTTAAGATGTTCTAGTATATCTCACTTTCGATACTTGAACCATACTAGAATGTCCTCATGTTTCATTGTAAAGCCAGCACTTAAATCCCTCTTCACCCCAACAGAAGCCCATGTCACGAAACTTGAGAGTTTGATAGGTCCCCTAATGTTGAGCTAAAGTCTACTTCTCAGAACTTCTTGTTATTGTTCTTACTATAGAGATGCAGAGAAAAGCCAATTCTCTTTTTCACACAAGAGCCATTTGCTCATACATCCTAATACCCAGATAACCAGATATCCAGCAGCCACCTGCCTGGATAGTCCTGCCTGCCCTTCTGCGGAGTAAATCCGAGTCACCTCCCTTCAGTAGCCCTGCATTCTGCTAACAGACCGGTTGATTGCTTATGGCTTTGAATTGATGTTCTTGGCACACAGAAAGCCCATAATAGATATTCCTTAATGAATGAATACAACCTGTAAGTGATTTCTTCTCTGTGATAGCCTCCTATTTCAATTATTTAGGAAGCTAAGTAAAATGCAACTGCAGTCTTAGGCTCCTGCTGTTTTATTCAACACCAGGACTTGTTATCCTGTAGTGTTACTCTGAACTCCAGTGAATAAGCTTCTTTAAATCAAATCAAAGAATAGAATCTTAGAAAGATTGAGGGGGTATTCGCCAGACTGGATGGCTTAAATGACAGAAATATTGTCTCACAGTTCTGGAAGCTAGAAGTCCAAGATCAAGATGGTGACAGAGTGGTTTTCTTCTGAGGCCTCTCTCCTTGACTTGCAGATGGCGGTCATCCTCATGTGCCTTCACATGGTCTTCCATCTGTGTCTTAATCTCCTCTTCTTATAAGGGCACCAGTCACATTGGATTAGGACCCATGCAAAAGACCATATTGTAACTTAATTACCTCTTAAAGACCTTAATTTAAATAAAGTGACATTCTAAGGTACTAGGAGTTTCCGGAGCTTCAACATATGAATTTGGCATAGGAAAGGAACACAATTCAGCCCTAACAGAGGGTCACCTAAGCAGGTTGTTGCTCCAGAGCCCTGGCAGGAATGCCTTCCAAAATATCAGTCATGAAAGTAGCTGCCAGGTATCTGCTTGGGTCCTTGTAAGGATGAGGTGTTCACCATTTCACAAGACAGCCCTTTCCTTTGCTGGGCAGCTTTGAGTGTTGGAGTTTTTGCACACATTGATCAAAAACAAGTATCTCCATAATATCCCCTTTTAGCTTGCCTCTTGCTCCAAGAAGAACAGTGGAAGTTCTGCCCCATCTTCTACATGTTACCTCTTCCTTTATGAATAGACTTCGCCAGCACATTTCCGGCAAAAGAAAATGCCTTGATAGGATCCCCAACCAAGAGCACTCAATTTTGGTAATCTAATTCCCCAGTTCACAGAGGCTCATTACTGAAAAGCCTACAGAGGCATTTTTTTCTCATTCAAAAGTAGAGAGCCATATTGCTGGACCAGAATTCTCTTCCCAACACTGTATTTTCCCAGGGTGGCTTCAGTTGGAAAAGACCCCCCTCCCTCCCACATATCCCCCAAGGAACGATCCATTCCTGAGTCCCACGCAGGAATCCAGAATCGACATGTCCCTGTGTGTTTGCCAACATTTTCATAGAGCTTTCATGTTGATGAGAGATGAATCAATCCCATAAACCTTGGTTAATTCCCTTAGCGACTAGAAGAATAATTAACAGACAGGGCTTTGTTCTTGAGAATAGAGTATCTGCAGCAAGCTCAAACAGCACAGGCAGGCCAAGGTCAGGGCAGCTGCCAGCAGATCGCCCACACTCCCGGCCATCATTATCAGCCCTGGGGAGAGCCTCTGACCCGGCAGAGCAGTACCAAGGCTGGCATGCATGCAGAAAATCTCCTGCTTCCTCCTGGCCTTAATCAACCTACATACCAATATTTTCCCCCACTTACATGAATTTTAATATCATGACAGTTTAAACATTTTAAAAGCGTGGCTCTAATCACAATCCCACTCAAAAGCCTCCAGCGGTTTACCATTGCATATTGAATTTAGGCAAAACTTCCAACTGTGCCTTTAGTGCTGTGCTGGTTATCCTCCATTTGCCTCCCCCCACCCCACCCCATTCTCATCCTGGGGCTCCAGGAGCCTGATCTCTGAGGACCACCCTGCCTGGGCTTTCTTCCCTGTGACTTCCGGTTGGGCTCAACCAACCAGAAGCAGCAGCAAGAGATAGATGGACAAGAGGAGAGAGAGGTGGCTTTTGTCTTGGCCACACCTTCCCTGCTCAGTGCTACTGGGCAGTGACTGGATCCCCCAAGAGCACAGCCCTGCCTGCTGCCCCCTCCTCCAGGGTTCTGCCCCTTCCTTCCCCAGATCTAGGGTGAGGGGCTGCTCCCTGCTGACACTGTCCAGATGCCTTACTATCTCTTGTCGAGTCCCTTAATGTGGCCCACAACCTCTGTGAATCATCAGAGCCTCTTGACCTGACTTTTCCTTCTAGAACAAAATGAATATAAACGCCCCTGGGAAGAATGAACCCAGTCCACTTCTCTGTTCTGCTCTCCGATCTTCCTAACTGGTAGGCTGAACCTCAGTGACACTATTCTACTTGCTGTGTCAAAAGTCAGAGGTCTTTCAACTCTAACTGCAGATTAGAATCACTTGAAAAAAAAAATTAAATATCAATCTCATCCCCAGCGTCTGCGATATTAGGTCGGGTGTCTCTGGTGCCACAGCCTTGTGTCCTGCCACCACTCTCCAAATTAAAAAGGATGGAATTGATTCCAGTTCAGATTCTGAACTCAGCCTCCTTACATCTTCCTAGCTGTTTAACTTCGTATCCCTTTAAAATGTTTTGTAGAAAATCAATTCTGTAATCATGTTGTAGAACAGCAGTGTTTTGTTCAGCGGTTACATCTGAGTATTAATTAATTGTTACAAATCACAATCAATAGGTACAAATGCTGTGTTCAAAACAATTCAATATTTTCTGTGAAAATCCTGATTTACTTCGTTTTCAGGCCATACTGCAAATACGCAAGAATGTGTTTATTCTTTTTTAAAAACAGCTTTTCTGGTTCTGGGAAATGAAGCAAGATGACAATTCTTCACACTGGTCTACATCTAGATCCTTCCTCAGTTTAATGGTAAATGGGCAACTTCATCATCTTTTTTTTTTTTTTAAACCTTCCTTCTCCTCCTCAAACACTTCATATCCCTCTCACCTTGCATTGAAGCCTGTGTGCTAGGCTCTCATGCCATAATCATAATTAGCTGATAACAGTGAGTGTGAACGATGGCCACCTGCCCCTCATTAAGGTGCCCCCTGCTTTGCTCACTGGTAGTAAGTATTCATTCTTCATTACATCAAGGACACCGGCAGTTGTAAGATGCTTCGTTATTTTCTTTGCCACTAAGGAAGAAAAAAAATCACTGATAAATACATTGTGGCAAGCTGTCAACTAGAAGGTGGTGATCACAGCAACACATCACAATGTCAGAGATGTTACTACAGGAAAATATGCATGTGTTGGAATCTATGAAAACACAACATTCCACACCACCACTGCCTTCTTCCTGTGAGTTCCACAGTGATCTTTTTCTGCCTCCAATTATTGCCTAAAGTGGACTATGGATACCACGACACTTAATTGTGGCTGTGTCACCATCTTCCTCCTCTTACATTTGTAATATCTTGTTAGATTACCTTGCATCCAAAGAGAGATGTCTATTCTTTATGAGATGTGCTTTCATTGACATAAGAAGCTTATCCTGTATGGTTACAGCTTAGTTGAGGGAATAGAATACATTGCCTTTGAAATAGTCAAGTTCGTTGGCAACATCTTTCAGTCCTTCTGGGAGATTTCTGAACCACTCAATGACTTTTGGGAGAATAGTTAAAGTTATTTACTATGACGAAAATATTTATTACATTATTACTATTTTGAAATGCCACAAATTTTTTCTTAGTTGAAAAAGAGTAGCATATAAAAATGCATATTTATTCTCATGTTACTCACAAGCTGAAATGATTTTTTAATGTTCATTCAATTATTTTTATCTACACTTTTTTTTTGAAACAGATTCTTGCCCTGTTGCCCAAGCTGGAGTGCAGTGGTCTGATCTCAGCTCACTGCATCCTCCACCTTCCAGGTTCAAGCAATTCTCATACCTCAGCCTCCCAAATAGCTGGGATTACAGCCATGAACCACCACGCCTGGCTAATTTTTGTATTTTTGGTAGAGACAGGGTTTTGCTATGTCGACCAGCCTGGTCTCGAACTCCTAGCCTCAAGTGATCCATCCACCTCAGCTTCCCAAAATGCTGAGATTATAGGTGTGAGCAACCTGTGTAGAACACAATCTAAAATCTATTTTTTCAATGCCTGCAATTGTTTTCTTATAAGATTTCCCACCAGTTCTAAAATACCCAGAGACATTTAAAAAAAAAAAAAAACTGAGGACATAGGAATGTGTTTTATGTGATTTGACATGGAGGGGCCATTCCTAAAAATAGACCTTGATGCCTTTTCTAGGCAATATGCTGCATCAGATGCTGCAAGCAGGCTTCAGTGCTGAGACCATCACTTGGCAGCAAATTTAGATTTCTCTTTCCAAACTTAGGTCATGTTCTCTTTTGATGTTTATTATTTTTAAACTGTTTAATTTGCCCTCTACAGTGCTAATTTCTGGTAGAGGAAAAGTTTGAGAACTTGCAAATTAAGAACTTTTGTTATTGCAGAAGATACTAGTGAGACAGTGTATACTGTGGCTTGTAGTCAGAGACCTGGGTTCCATTCTGAGCTCTTCCAATTACAAGCTGTGTACCATTAAGCAAGTTGCTATGAGAAGCTCAGTTTCTACATCTATGTAATGGTGAAAATAATAGCTATTTCATTTGGTTGTGGTGGGCATAAAATGGGTTATTATAATTAGTAACACCTATCAACATGTTAAATGCACCTTATATTGGTTCAGTAATTCTTTTTTTTTTTTTTTTTTTGAGACTGAGTTTCACTCTTGTTACTCAGGCTGGAGTGCAATGGTGTGATCTCAGCTCACCACAACCTCCGCCTCCTGGGTTCAGGCAATTCTTCTGCCTCAGCCTCCCGAGAAGTTGGGATTACAGGCACACGCCACCATGCCCAGCTAATTTTTTGTATTTTTAGTAGAGATGGAGTTTCACCATGTTGACCAGAATGGTCTTGATCTCTTGACTTTGTGATCCACCCACCTCGGCCTCCCAAAGTGCTGGGATTACAGGTGTGAGCCACCACACCCAGCCTGGTTCAGTAATTCTAAATGTAGGAATTTGTATTACAGATATATTGACACAATTGCACAAATGGTATGTATGGAAAGGTTTGATATGCTTCTGAATGTGAAAAAAAAAAAACAAAAAACAGAAAGAGAATTAAAAGGCCAACTATATAGTGGGGAAAATCTGGAAAATGATATTTAATACATGAAAGCTCTTAAAACTAAATCAAGAAAAAAATATATTAGACAAATGGGCAAAGACTATAATTATTTAGATAATTCAAGAAGAAATTTAGTTGATTACTAAAAATGTGACAATATGTTAATATTTACCAGGAATAAACAAAAACACACGCAAAATATAAAATAATTATACCTGTATACCATTTGTTCATGATAAAGTTAGCAAGATTTTTAAAGAAAGTAATAGTCAGCATTTGCATGTGGAACTAGAGTTCTCATGCTCTGTTGATGGGGCTATAAACTGTATAAGCATTCTGTGTCATATTTGAACAATAGGTAAACATCTCAACTTTGTTTTCCCCCAGGAATGTAACCCCCTTCTGGGAATGTACCTGAGAAAATAAATACATATGTACTCAGAGAAGCATGTATTTCAAAACAGCATTGACAATAGAAGATAAAAAGAAACAATTAAAATGTGCAATAAAAAATTGGATCAGAAAGGATTATATCAATCATGAAAATACACGACAGTATAAAACTCACTGTTACAGCAGATAACAAATGAGAAAGAGGAGTCAAATGTTATCACTACAAAAATACTAACACTTGTAAGGTAAGCAATAAAAGAGAAAGAAACAAAGGATAAATAAAATAATCAGAAAAACAACAAAATGACAGGAGTAAGTCCTCACCTGTCAATAATAAACTTGAATGTAGATGGTTTAAATTCTGCAATTAAAAGATTTTAGACTACTAAATAGATTTGCTAAAAAGATCCAACTATATGCTGCCTACGAGAGACTCACTTCACCTATAAAGACACACATAGACAGATATTGAAGTGATGGAAAAAATATTCCATTCAAATGGAAATCAAAAGTATGCAGGGGAAGCCATACTTATATCAGACAAAATAGACTTTAAGTAAAGCAGCAACAACATAAAAATAGACAAAAAGATTATTATATAATGATAAAAGAATCAATTCAGCAAGAGGATATGACAATTATAAATATATATGTGCCCAACACCAGAGCACCCAGATATATAAAGTAAATATTATTAGAGCTAAAGAGAGAGAGGGAGAGAGAGGGAGAGAAAGAGAGAGAGAGAGAGAGGTAGAGAGAGAGGTAGAGAGAGAGAGAGACAGAGAGAGAGAGAGAGGTAGAGAGAGAGAGACAGAGAGAGACAGAGAGAGAGAGAGAGATCCTAGTACAGTAATCTTTGGGGACTTCATCATCCCACTTTGAGCATTGGACAGGTCATCTGAACAGAAAACCAACAAAGAATCATCAGACTTAATCTGTCCTATAGACCAAATGGACCTAACAGACAATTGCAGAATAGTTCATTCAGCAGCTGCAGAATACATTTTCTAATAAGCACATGGAAAACTCTCCATGTTAGACCATATGTTATCCACAAACCAAGTATCAACAAATTTTAAAATATTGAAATTGTATCAAGTATCTTTTCAGATCACAACAGATAAAACTAGAAATCAGTAACAAGATGAACTTTGGAAACCATATAAAACATGGAAATTAAACAACATAATCCTGAACAACCAGTGGATCAGTGAAGAAACTAAGAAGAAAATAAAAAAATTTTAGAAACAAATGAAAATATGAACACAACATATCAAAACCAATGGCATACAGCACAAGCAGTTCTAAAAGGAAAACTTTTAGCAATAACCACATCAAAAAATAGAAGCATTTCAAATAAACAACCTAATGTGGCACCTCAGGGAACCAGGAAAGCAAGAACAAACTAAAGTCAAAATTAGTAGAAGAGAAGAAAGGAAGAGGGCAAAACTAAATGAATAGAGACCCCCCAAAAAAACTTCAAAAGATCAATGAAATGAAAAGTTTGGTTTTTGAAAAGATGAACAAAATTTTAAAAATAATTAGATAGACTGAGAAAAAGTTTGGTTTTTGAAAAGATAAACAAAATTTTAAAAATAATTAGATAGACTGAGAAAAGGAGACAGAAGATCCAAAAGGAGATAGGAGACAATAAATAAAACCAAAAGTAAAAAAAATGAAACATTATAACAGATACCACAAAAATGCCAAGTGTCATTAGAAACAATTATGAACAATTATATATCAACAGATTGCAAAACCTAGAGGAAATGGACAAATTCCTGGACACATGTAACCTACCAAGATTGAACCAAGAAGAAATAAAAAACCTGAACAGACCAATAATTAGTTACAAGATTGAATCAGTAATAAAAAGTCCTCCCAACAAAGAAAAGCCCAGGACCAGATGGCTTCACTGATGAATTGTACCAAACTTTGAAAGAAAAGCAAACACTTCTCAGGTGTTAAAGAAGAAACAAATCTTCTTCAACTATTCCAAAAAATGGAAGACAAGGGAATTCTTTCAAACTCATTGAGCCTAACAATACCCTATACCAAAACCAGAGAAGAACACAACAAAAAAAGGAAATAAGTCAATCTTCCTGATGAACATAGATGCAAAAATTCTCAACAAAACACCAGCAAACCAAATGCAATAACACCTTAAACAGATAACACATCATGATCAAGTGAGATTTATCCTACAGATGCAAGAATGGTTCAATATCAGCAAATTAATAAATATATTATATTAAAATAACAGAATGAAGAAGAAAAAACAAAATCATCCCAGTTAATGCAGGAAAAAAATGATAACACTCAATATCCCTTCATGATAAAAACTTTCAACAAATTATTCATTTAAGGAGCATACCTCAACATGATGAAGGTCATATATTACAAAAGCCTATCCTCTAAGCACTGAACAAGACAAGGATGTTCACTTTCACCATTCTCATTCAACATAGTATTGCTAGTCCTAACCAAAGCAACCAGATAATGGAAAGAAATTAAAAGTATCCAAATTGGGAAAGAGAAAGTCAAATTGTCTCTGTTTGCAGAAGACATGGTCTTATAATATACAAAAACCTAGACTCCATCAAAAGAAAAAAATCTCATAAAACTTATAAATGATTTCAGTAAGGTTGCAGGGTACAAAATCAATACACAAAAGTCAATAGCATCTCTATTTGCTAACTGAACTATCTGAAAAGCATATCAAGAAAACAATTCCATTTATAACAGCTACAAAATGTAAGACACCTAGGAATAAATTTAACCAAAGTGATGAAAGACCTCTATACTGAAAACTATGAAACACTGATGAAATAAATTGAAGAGTACAAAAAGAAATGAAAAGATATTTCATGTTCATAAACTGGAAGAATTGTTATCAATAAAATGACCAGACTACCCAAAGCAATGTACCAATTTAATATGATCTTAATTAAAATGTCAATTACATGCCTCACAGAAATATAAAAAACAATCCTAAAATATGTGTGGAATCTCAAAAGACCTTGGATAGCCAAAGCAATTCCAAGCAAAAAAAAAAAAAAAAAAAAAAAAAAAGCAAAAACAAAAAACAACAACAACAAAAAAAACAAAGCTGAAGGCATCGCACTACCTGACTTCAAAATGTACCACAAAGTTATAGTAACCAAAACAGTATGGTATTGATATAAAATCAGTCACATCAACCAATGGAACAGAATTGAGAACCCAGAAAAAAATCCAAATATTTAAAGCCAACTTATTTTTGACAAAAGTGTGACTAACATTGGGAAAAAGCCTCTTCAATAAATGGAGTGGGGAAACCTAATACTCATGGAGAAACCTAATATTCACCCCTATCACTCACCATATTAAAAAATCAACTCAAAATACATTAAAGGCATAAACTTAAGACTTTAAACTATAAAACTACTAGAAAAAAATATGGGAAATGCTACAGGACATTGGTCTAGGCAAAGATTTTATACCTAAGAGCTCAAAAGCACAGGCAACAAAAACAAAAGTAGATAAATGAGGCTGTATTAAACTAAACCACTTCTGCATAGCCAAGGTAACAATTAGCAGTGAGAAGACAGCCTGTAGAATAGGAGAAAATAATTACAAACTATTAATCTGACAAGAAATGAATATTTCGAGTATTCAAGGAACTCAATTCAGCAGCAGAAAAAAGCCCACAAAAATTCCATTAAAAAGTGGGCAAAAGTTTTGAGTAGACATTTCTCACAAGGAGACTACAACTGGCCAACAGTTACATAAAAAGTATTCCATATCACTGATCATCAGAGAAATGCAAATCAAAACCATAATGAGGTATCATCTCACCCCAGTTAGAATGGATGTTATAAAAAAGATCAAAAATAACAAATACTGGGAGGAATGCACAAACATCCATTAACAGATGAATAAAGAAAATGTGGTCCATGTACACAGTGTGATACTATTCAGCCACAACGATGAATGAAACCCTGTCGTTTGCAGCAATGTGGATGGCACTGAATGCCATTATGTTAAGTGAAATAAGCCAGACACAGACAACTATCGCATATTCTGATTCATATATGGAAGTTTAAAAAGTTAAGCTCATGGAGGTAGAGAGTAGAATGATAATTATCAGGGACTAGGGAAAGGTGGTGGAGGATGAAGAGAGGTTAGTGAATGGATACAAAACATACAGTTAGACAGAAGGAGTAAGTTTTAATGTTCAATAGTAGAGTAGGGTGACTATGGTTAACAACAGTATATTGTATATTTCAAAATAGAAGAGAAACTTTAAAATATTCCCAACATAAAGAAATGACAAATGGTTGAGGTGGTTGATATCCTACCCCGATCATTACACAACATATGCATGTATTAAACTATCACATGTATCCCATATAAATCTATGTATAGCGTCTAGCACATAGGTGCTCAGAAACGTACCCTTTCTTGTGCGTTGCCGCACCTCAGTGATTCTGTAAGGCCTCACGCTGTCCTTTACCTAGATATGGAGTTTAGCATCTCCCTGTTCCTTCACGCGTGCCCAGATACGAATGAGTTAGCAAGAGCACCGAGAAAGGGAAAGCCCATGCAGACACGGACACGCGAAAGGAAAAGCGCAACTGAGAATCAGGGGAGGGATTCTGACGTTCCCACCGCCTCTGCCCAAGAGCTCATTCTGCCTGAAGGGACACAGGGGAACGTGGGGAGCAGACCCTTCTTCTGCAATCTTTGAAAATGAATTTGTCAGTAAAAGTCATTTTATAGAACAGCCAAAGACTCCCTGTAGATTCAATTATGTGGAATAAAATCTGCTGGTGAATGTAAGAAAAGTCTTGCATGAACTGCAGAGGGGAAAATAAATGATTTAATTCCCATCACCTCTCAACAGCTACCTTCTGTTTTAGAGACACTGGTAAAACGTCTGGGGCTCTTATTTGACATACCTATATCATATTATAAGCCTATTGGTTTCATCAGAATAATATCCTTTCCTCACTTAAGTTATTTCTTTCTGTCACTTGCTTGCAGTACAGATTTAAAGGGGCATTCAGGCAGCCTCCAGATGCCATGATGGATTAACTCTCATGTGTAACACAGTAATGTAGAAGCTTCTCTTCATTCTCAGAATTTATCTGACAACCACTCCCATATCCCCACTGCCAACTAAACTTCACCTGAGTCGTTTTGTTTCACTTGTTATTGTAGGGAAATAGACATAGCATAAAAGTTGCCATCTTAACCATTTTTAACTCTCCAGTTTTATGTCATTAAGTGTATTCACATTACTGTGCAACCATCACCATCATCCAGCTCCAGAACCTTTTCATTGTTCCCAACTGAAACCATACATGTTAAACCCTAACTCTCCATTCCTCCTTCCCCAGGCCCTGGCAGCCACCACTCTACTCTCTGTCTCTATGAATCTGACTGCCCTAGGGACCTCATACAGGTGGAACCATACCTCTTATTTGTTATTCTGTGAATGGATTATTTCACTGAGTACAATGTCCTCAAGGTTCATCCATGTTGTAGCCTGTGTCAGAATCTCCTTCCTCTTTAAGACTGAATATTTCATTATGAATATAGACCAGTCGACATTTGGGCTGTTTCTAGTCTTTGGCTACTGTGAACAGGCTGCTATGAAACATCACGTGACAAAAGCTCATTGGGTGACTGGTGTTTAACCACATGGGACATGGAAATGACCAAATGCAGAGGACCACTGGGAAGCGATTCAGCCATGTTTCTGAGCCTCTGTTTTCAGTCACTGCATGGACTCATCACTGGTCTGCCCCCAGTTTTATTTTAGAAATTATTATAGGAGGGAATTATCTGAGAGAGGCTTAATGGAGGTCTACTCATGAGGCGCCCACATAGCTGTGTACAAGCAAACAGCAGAATCAGCTAGAATTCACTGCAGAGACATTATCACATTTGTCACCCAGGAGGAACTGAGAACATTCAGACCAAACTTTAACAGGTAACATATTGGATATGAAATTCTCAGTGTGTTATACTTCGATTCTGGCCATTCACCATTGTGGTTTGGGTTGCTATTCTCTTTTAAAAGACAAAAATCAAGTACGTAACTGTAGTCTCCCACGTTGTGGTCTGGTCAAATAGTACCCAAAGCCAAAAAGCAGTATGAATATGAATCAGAATCCAAATGTTCCAGAAAAAGATTCCTGTTTATTAGGGTATGGAGATATGCTTAAAAGGTTGGCCATTTGGACTTCATTACATGCAGTTGATGCTTATATGGAGAGCAAAGTCTGGGGTAGCAGAGGTTTCATTAGTTAATATTTGTGTAATCTAGGCAGACTTTGTATCCGTGCAACAACTCTGCCAGGTGACACTCCTAGTGATTAAGTAATTTCTCCAGCTTTACACAGCTGGTAATTGGCAGCCGAGATTCTAGCCCAGGTTTGTCTGATTCCAAAGCCAATTCTTTTTCATCTTTAATCTAGTGCTACTGAATTTACAAAAGGTAAAAGAAATTCACAGTCCATGCTTACATGGACCCATGGTTCTCAAAGTGTGGCCTGCCTATGGGCCAGGAGCATCAGCATCTCCAGAGAATTATCAGAAAAGCAAATTCTCAGGCCTCGCCCCAGCATTTTGATTTAGACGTACAGGGACTTGGCCTAGCATCTGTCTTTGGTTTTTTTTTTTTTTTTTTTTTGGATTTGTGTGTGTGCGTGCGTGTGTGTGTGTGTGTGTGTGTTTGAGACAACTTTGCTGGCATGTGGTGACTGGAGCGTGGTGGCTCAGTCACAGCTTACTGCAGCCCCAACCTCCCAGGCTTCATTGATCCTCCCACCTCAGCCTTCCTAGTAGCTAGGACTTCAGGTGTACACCACCACACTGGCTAATTTTTGTATATTTTGTAGAGATGGTGTTTCACCATGTTGCCCAGGCTGCTCTCGAACTCCTGAACTCAAGTGATTCACACACCTCGACCTCCTAAAGTGATGGGATTACAGGCATGAGCTGCCATGCCCATCCCAGCATCTGTCTCTAATACGCACCACACCCGTCAGGGGTTCCAGTGGCCACCAAGTGTGAGAGGCCCTGGAGGGATGATCCCCTGTTAAGGGGGAGCAGTGAGTCATCTGCCATTCACTGCATCTGAGTACCAAACAGAGCAGATGGGAATGGCAGGGACTGCAACACAGGTAGTGTGATACAAATGCCGGCCAGACAGTATTTTGATCCCAAAGACTTTTAGCTCATTTAAGATTGCATTGTGAGTTTCACATGGGTAAGAGTGTTCACACTGATCTAAATTTTAATTTAGCCAATTTCCCTCCTCCTCCCTTCCCAGTCCAGCTGTCACTTCCTGCAGCAAGTTACCTCAGGCATCTGGCATTTATTGAATAGATACCACCTTCCACGTTTGAGGAATGTCCGTATCATCAGCAAACACTCCCCTGTGGTCTTTTCCTGTGCGTACTCAGGCTGGAATTTCTGGACACAGATTTTGCTTCTGTTTTTGCACAGAGCTTAAGGTGGATTCCTAGCCAAGGAGACAATGCATAGGGACTACTGATAGAGCCATTGAATTCCTGCTGTTTGTTGACACTCTCTTGAGCACCAGAAACAATAAGATAGAGGAGTTCAAATGTTTGAACAAGATTCAGAGGCAATTTTTAGTGGGTCGGATGTCAACAGTGGTAAAAGGGATGAATATGGGGCCTTGATATTTCAAAACCTTACAGACCTGAGGAGGTCCTTATAGAAACGCACTGAAATGTAACACCTTCCAGCAGAGCAGGAGCTGACTTTGACATCCTGACATGCTTCTGTTGAATGATTCAAGGTATTGACTAACCCATGCTGCTTAAGCAGAGTGGCCAGATGTAAGCTGGCGAGGTGCTTGGCAGAGAGCATAAATGATGAAATTGGAAAGAAAGCATTTTCTGAGATCACTCCATAAGGCTGGGGCTCAATAGAGCAGAAGAGGGGACCTTTGGATACACAATACTTGTCCTGACAGTCCCACTGCGAAGCCAGCTTCCAAGAACTATTTATTTCAATTGTGCCATGTGTTTGCAATGTCACTGTGAGTCTAACAGTCACACAGGAAGGGTGAAAATAGCTGCGTTACAGTCACAGTGAATTGAGATCTTTGCATGTGCCTAGTCAACAGGGCTGACTCAGCAGAGGCTACTTGTATATTTGGAACTGAGTGCCCTTTGATAGGGACGTTCACATACACAAAGACAGAGGGTGTATGAACAGATGGGCACTCACAGGAGGGTGGCATGATGCAGTGGGGAGAGCTCGGGCAGCACCTGCAAAACCCGCCTCTCCCAGTTACAGACTATGCCATGTCAGGGGCCTTAACTTCCCCTCTCCCTGACTTCTTCCTCCCTGTAAAAGGCAGGATGCTCACCTCCATTCTCACCTCCTCGGACTGTCAGGCAAATAGACACAAGGTGCTGAGGCTCCTGCACTCTGTAACTATCAGTTGTCATTACACAAACATTCAGCTCAGTTATTTGAGAACCAGGTAGGTGTTAAGGCATCTCTGAACAAAATCTTTTACAATCAGCGTGTGGATTGCTTGTATCAATAATACCTCAAATAGTATATAATATTCCAATGAGAAGAAGGGGAATTAATATTTACTGTGAGCATAGCGTGTCAGGCACACCTGTGTTCCAAATGTTCAAAGACCTTGCACACACGCACAAGCCCTGTGATGGTTTTGATTATCCCTAGTTTTAAAATAAAGACACAAAGGTGCCAAATATTAAGAAATTTGTCTTGGATCACAGAGGGCCACAATTCAAAGGCAGGACAACTCATGCTGGACACCCCAGAGTTCTACGCACTACCTTTGACATGTTCTCTTGCACATTTTCCCCCAGACCCACCTGCCACCCTGGGTCCCAACCAGCCACCGGACAGGTAAACAAGTTGGGGCTCAGACTTCTCTTTTCACCATATACTCAGAAACAAATTCGTGACAACCTCTTAGCTCTGATTAGGGGAATGGATCTTCCCGTCTAAGAGCTCCAGGTTTCATTTTGCGGAAAACACACCATTGTCGTTGTGGATTCATTTGTAAGTTGGCTCATTTGCAAATGCCATTAGAACATTGAGACCCAGCATTGCAGTGGAAGTTGGAGGAAGATAATCCCAACAGTACTTTTCTTAGAGTACATCTCTAGCAGTTACGTCGACTAAAAAGCCAACAGCCAGGTCAGACTGTTACAATCAAGCTCTCTGCAGTTAATTTGGAAGAAAAGAAAAAATAATGCCCTTTCTATATGTAAATATGGTGTTTGAACAATTCAACTCAACTATGGAATGCCTCAAAAATGCAAGAGATAAGCGGAAGCCCATCACCATGGCACAGCTTCTATCATTTGGTGATATTTACCTTCATGTGTCTTCAGTTCTTTCATTGATAAACACATAAGAAGATGAGGGAGGTGGCAGTCGGCATTAGGGGAGCCTGACAGCCTGAAGGAAGGCTCCCAATGTGGGGAACACCCAGGCTATTTAGAGGAAATGGGGGAGATGGGTCTGGGTGACTTGCAAAGGGTGCAATGGGGACAGCGGCCTAGATGGAGCTGGAAAGGAACTCAGTGGGAAGGGGGCACTGTTCACTCTGCCAGCCCATTTAATTGATACACCGTAGACACAGCACTCAGCGTATCGACTCAGCTGGAACTTTGAGACCCAAAACCGAAGAACTGTCTCTAAAAGAACAAAAGGAAAACTGCAACGGAAGCAAAGAACGTAACATAATGCTAACGAGTCAATAACAACTCAGCCTTTCAGTAGTTAAACATCGATAAGAACATGTATTCAAAATGCAGCACGGCTGTGTCTCATCCACCTCTCTACTCAACATCACCGCTGGGAGGTCTGGTAGACATGTGAACTTCACACGTCCGCTGCAGCTGGTGACAATGATGTCCTTCCAGTTACTCAAGCCAAAATGCCTGGAGTCATCCTGGCTTGCTTTCCTCCGCTCACACACATCATTAAAAAATTCTGTAGATCTACCTTCAAAGATAGTAGAAATCTGATCACTTCTTACCACCCTCGTATGAGCCACCATCTTTCACCTAGGTGTCTGGAAGGGTCCCCAGATTGGCCTCCATGGTTCCACCTTTGCCTGCTTTGTGCCACCCTTAGCCCAGGAGAGGAGCCCTTCCAAAACCCAAGTCAGAGCCCCTAAGCTGCTTAGACCCTGCCATGCTGCCCAGCTACCTTGGATCAGAGCCCTGATGTGCCTGCATGACCTGGCCTCGTCTGTCACTGTGCCCCAGCTCACTCAATCCACTGCAGCCACTGTGGCCCCCTGCGGTTCTTCCACATGGCAGGCACAGTCCCACCTTGGAGTTCTGCTCTGTCTGTTCCCTCTATCTGGAATGCTTTTCTCTCAAATAGTCACTTAGCTAACTCCGTCACCCGCCTTAAGTCTTTCTTCCAATCTCTCCTCAATGATTTCCTATTCTGACTGTTCTATTTGATACGGCGACCTGCCCCACCCCTCACCCAACTGCCCTGCACTGCCTTCTAACCTACTGCACAGTTTTTTTGACTCACATTTATTGTTTGCTCCCCACCACCCCACCCCAACTCAAGCATAAGCGCTGGGAGATCAGAAATCTTGATTTTGTTCAGTGAAGTTGCCCAAGTCTCTGGAACTACTTTCTGGCTGATGATTAGCACTCAATAAATATTTGTTGGATAAACAGTGAGCAAATTAATTTGGCAGAAGTGTGGAAGATTTCTTGGAGAAGGATAAAGCATACACAGGTAGAGATAGGTACCTGAAATTCAAGATTATGCTGAAAAGACAGAACTGGGCCGAAAATATAGAGTGGACAAAGTAGGCATAGACAGTGTGACAGTAAAATTCATGTACATGCAGTGTTGAATCTTGCTTTTTCCACTTAAAAAAAAATCAACCTTTTTGATATTTGTTGCAGTTTTCATAAATATTATTTTAAAAGACTGAATTCCCATAAATGGATATATAATAACCATTTATCTTCTGTTGAGCATTCTGATTCTAATTTTTCATTATTATTAATGGTATTGTTGTGAATGTCTTCACATATATAACCTTTGCTATATTTTGGATCATTTCATTATAATAGATTGACAAAATCTAGAAAAAAATAATTTTATGGTTCTCCTGAAGGGTTATACCTAATTTCATCATTTTAACCTTGTTGGAACATATGCATTGCACTGTATTATCAATACTGCCAATTAATATATGAAAAAGTTGACATGGTCTTTTCAATATGTATTTCCTTTTCTGTATGATTTTTATTTGTATCCTTCCCTCGTTTATTTACTTGAAGCTTATTGATTTTGTTTCATCGGTTCATATTATTTGCCAATCTGAGAGGTTAAAATGCTATTTTAATTTGCCTTTGCTTAAAAGAATAAATTAATATTCTGGTGTATGTTTAAGAGCTATTCCTATTCTCTTTCCTATGAACTGTTTGTATCTTTTGTCTGTGGCTTCTGTTTTTTATATTCAAGTATTAATTCTATTTCATAATTACTTTCCTATATGATGTCTAAGAGTTGTAACGGGAGAAGGGAGGGCAGGGCAGGATGGGAGGCTTTATTCCACAAGATCATCCAGGGATCCAAGCCCCTTCCCTGTAACTGCTCTGTCATCTCTCCAGGTTTTTGTCCTCATCCTCATGGCCACTGCTGGTTTGCCACTGGCAAGTCTGAATTCTGGGCGCTCTGCCATGGGAAAGCAGAAAGAATGAAGACCACACAGTTTCCTTTTTAAGAAAGTATCCAGGAAGTTGCACTGGTTACCTACCTGCTGGAAAGCTGGAGGAATTCAGCTGGGCATTGAGGTACCCTACTCAAACCCAGAGGGCTTATTGTTAAAGAAAAATGGAATGTATACTGGAAAAATTACCAGTCATTGCTATAAGATGTAAGTGAATTTCCCCCCACAAAGTGCCAAACACTTATTCCCACATTATTTATTAAATAAGACACTTTCTCCCACTGTTTACAGATGATTCTTTCTTAATATCTACTGATTCCAATAAAAGAGGGCTAGGCATAGTGCCTTACATGTACAGTCCCAGCCCTTTGGGAGGCTGACATGAGAGGATTGCTTGAAGTCAGGAGTTCAAGACCAGTGTGGGCAACAAAGTGAGACCCCCCATCTCTACAAAAAAAATTTTAAAATATAGCCATGTATGTTGGCATGCACCTGTAGTCCCAACTACTCAGGAGGCTGAGACAGGAGGAGCACTTGAGCCCAGTAGTCTGAGGCTGCAGTGAGCTATGATCAAACAATTGCACTCCAGCCTGGGTGACAGCATGAGATCCTTTCTCAAAAAAAAAAAAAAAAAGTCTTGTAGGTAATGAGGGGATGGAGTCAACAAACTACCATGGCACATGTTACCTATGTAACAATCCTGCAAGATCTGCACATGTACCTCAGAACTTAAAGTATAATTATTTTTAAAAGTCTTGTTTTCCTGGACAATATTCTTATTACACCATTGTCATTACTTGTTAATATTTATCAGAGGAATATATAGTTTGTCAATTTACCAAATTTTTCATAAGCATATTACTGTTGGGTCACCTGAATTAAATTATTTAGGTTGTCAAAGAGAGAACATTTATCTTTTCTTACAGATGCCTCCACAAAAGCAAAACATTATTTTAATCTCAATGGATAATAATGTAGACTTGAAAGACACTTTAAGATTCCAAACCTGTCTTGCCGAGAAAATAATCCCATTAATAAAATAAATGCTATACCATATTTAGGGTAGGTACTAGATCCTCTATTTGAGTCTTGATTCAAAAAAAAGGTGGAAGAAACAAAGACACGTGCAAATAGGCTACATTAACTTCTAAATGTGAGCAAATCAAGATCTCATTTCTCTTTACATTGAAAATTATATTAAGGAATGGTGAAAGATTAATAAAATTTAAAACTTCCATAGCAGAGGAGGTAAGGGTTGATAAAAATTAATAGAAAGTTGTGTTTCTCCTGCATTGCCAGGGTTCATGTCTGTCTCTAGTGGTTTCCATAGTTCCTGGAAAATGCCATCCTTGCCAATTCTTGCCATCTTTGCCTGGGATGGGGGACACACTGGTTCTGGAAATATAAAACATCTTGACATATTGGTTGGGTTGATACATGGGCTGAGACTGAACATTATCAGAGCTTTTTTTTTAATTGCATTTTAGGTTTTGGGGGACATGTGAAGAACATGCAAGATAGTTGCATGGGTACACACATGGCAGTGTGCTTTGCTGCCTTCCTCCCCATCACTTATATCTGGCATTTCTCTCCATGCTATCTCTCCCCAACTTCCCACCCCCCACTGTCCCTCCCCTATTTCCCCCTGACAGACCCCACTGTGTGATGCTCCCCTCCCAGTGTCTGTGTGTTCTCATTGTTCAACACCTGCCTATGAGTGAGAATATGCGGTGTTTGATTTTCTGCTCTTGTGTCAGTTTGCTGAGAATGATGGTTTCCAGGTTCATCCATGTCCCTACAAAGGACACGGACTCATCGTTTTTGATGGCTGCATAATATTGTATGGTGTATATGTGCCACATTTTCCCTGTCCAGTCTAGCATCGATGGGCATTTGGATTGGTTCCAAGTCTTTGCTATTGTAAATACTGTAGTGATACAATGAACATTCGTGTATATATGTCCTTAGAGTAGAACTATTTATAATCCTTTGAATATACATTATCAGAGCTTTAAAAGTAAGGGTCTATTACCTGAGATAAACTAAGTAAAATTTTGAAAAATGTCACTTTGCATACTTCTCTCTATATTAAGCCTGTTAAGATGATCCTTGTCTCCAGTCTGGACAAATGGCTTTCCAGATCCTAAAGTCGCTCCTTTAGAAAGACTTTCAGCCATCATCCAGTTCATCTCACTGCTGTAAGGCAGGATAGTAATTAAGCTGCTCAGAGAAATGGGAATCCATGTTCACTTTAACACTCTTCCCTGAAGCCTGGTTTGTGAGGGCTTTGTCCACAGGTCTCCTCACTTACGGATGCGTCAAGCTCCAGGCGGCTGGAATGAGAGACGGCAGAAAAGAGCCCTGAAGGACAAGGTCTGGGAATGTCCCCAGGAAGGCTTTCCAACTGTGTTCCTTCCTCAAGCAGAGGAAACAGCTCAGACATGAGGGCTGTGGGCCAGCAGGGTGACTGCCACGTGGACTGAATACTTTTCACAATGGCAACTCAGAAGACAATTTCCAGGCTAGACACATCACAGTTGCTGCAACTCCCTACCCCTCCCCCTGCCTAAATTAGAAAGGTGCCCAGCACTGCCCCAGAGCCTATAGATGGCTGTGCCAGAGTGTTCTGGTGTTTTCTAGCCTAACACTGTCAATGTGATCAGCTCTTAAGACAGCGTAAGAAAGGAAGGGGTGGTCACCCTGAGCGCTTCTCTTCCTCTACCTACTGCAGAATAGTTCCTGTCTCTGCTCAAATAAATGGATGAAGTTGGGCAGATATAAAATTGGATATGGCACAGTGGAGGTCCTTGAGATGGTGACAGAGGGGACAAGGGAAGAGTTGGAGGAGGAAGAAGGATGTCTTCACCTACTTTAGGTTTTATTTAGGTTTTATTTGAAATTTTAGAAAATTTAAGCAGCTAAACACAGAACCTTACATTAAATGAATATAATAATTATTAAAATCTTGACCAGGTATGGTGACTCACAACTGTAATCCCAGCACTAGGAGGCTGAGGCAGGTGGATCACCTGAGGTCAGGAGTTCGAGATCAATGCAACCAATATGGTGAAACCCTGTCTCTATTAAAAATACAAAAATTAGGTGGGCATGGTGCCGGGTGCCTGGAATCTCAGTTACTCAGGAGGCTGACACAGGAGAATCACTTGAACCCGGAAGGCGGAGGGCACAGTGAACCGAGATCGTACCACTGCACTCCAGCCTGGGCAGCAAGAGCGAAACTCTCTCTCAAAAAATAAATAAAATAAAATCCTGAGGAAAGAATAAAATCATCCCCATGTATACTCAAGGGATTGGTCCCAGGCTTCCCTGAATATAACAAGCTCAGTGCACACTCAAGTCCTGCAGATGGTCTCGTGGAAGCTACCTTAAGGAAGGGTCGGCCCTCCCTCTGCATTACTTAGGTTTCACCTTTCCATGGATCTCATATTTTCTATCTGTGTTTGGTTGAAAAAAAAATCCACCTGTAAGTGAATCCACATAGTTGAAACCTCTGTAGTTCAAGGTCAACTGTAGTTTTCTCAGCATGGAAGTAACACAGTAAATCATAAAAGGAGAATTTGACCACATAAATATTTAGCACTTTCTATGGAAAATCCAAGGCAAGAAAGCAAAGAGTAGGCTGGGGTGAATGATAGAAAATTGCTCAACATATTTCTTAAATAAAAAGAGGTCATATGAGAGCAGAAGAACATTGTAAACTTGGCAGTTAAATGCCAAAGAATACAAGCAGATCATTCATGGGCAGGAAAGCAGAGCTAATCATCAAAATATGGGGGAAAACTCAGTCATTCTCACTTGAAATCAATGTTTGGCAAATAAAAGCAACGAGGTGGCAATATTCTTCACTTTTTAAATTGAATTAAGATTATGTGTCCAGGCAGAATGTAGTGGCTCATGCCTTTAACCCCAGCACTTTGGGAGGCTAAGGCAGGTGGGTCACAAGGTCAGGAGATCGAGGCCATCCTGGCTAACATGGTGAAACCTCTTCTCTACTAAAAATGCAAAAAATTAGCTGCGAGTGGGTGGCAGGTGCTTGTAGTCCCAGCTACCCCAGAGACTGAGGCAGGAGAATCGCTTGAACACATGAGGCAGAGGTTACAGTGAGCCAAGGTTGCCAGAGCAAGACTCTATCTAAAAAAAAAAAAAGATTATGTATACATTTCCCAGTTCCAATCACAGTGTAGTGAAAACCGTACATTAACTGTGACTGTGTTGTGTGTGTTTTTTAAAGGAATTTGGAAATGTATATGGTTTTTTAAAAATCATTTCCTTGTTCCAATAATCCCACTTATAAAATTCTACTTTAAAGGAATGTTCCCAAACATGGAAAAACATATATATATATATATGAAGATGATTACAAAAGAGGTTATGTGAAAAAGTTAGAAAAACATCCAGCAGCTGGATTCTGGCATGAAAACTTAGTGGCACCTTGTATACTGCAAGCAGTAATTATAACAATTACAATGTAACATGGGAAAATATTATTGCGTAAAACAAGTGGTGAGAAATTCTATGGAGGATAGGTACAATGTCTTAGTCCTTTGGGGCAGCTATAACAGAAATGCCGTAAATTGCATAGCTTAAAACAATAAACGTTTATACCTCACAGTTCTGGAGGCGCTGACAAATTCAGTGCCCAGTGGGGCCCATTCCTCACAGGTGGTGCCTTCTTGCTGTGTCCTCACAGGGCAGAAGAGGGAAGAAATGTATTTCTGAGCTGCTTTTATAAGGGCACTGATCCCATTCGAGAGGGCTGTACCCTCATGACCTAATCAATTCACAAAGGCCCAGCTCCTAACACCATCACTTTAGAGATTAGGTTTCAACATAGGAATTTTAGGGGGACACAGACCATAGCATATAATGGACTATGAATGTAATATGTGTTTGGGAAAAAAGTGACTGAAAAGAAATATGCCTGTAATCCCAGCACTTTGGGAGGCCATGGTGGGTGGATCACCCGAGGTCAGGAGTTCGAGACCAGCTTGGCCAAAATGGTGAAACCCCGTCTCTACTAAAAATGCAAAACAATTAGTTGAGCATAGTGGCACATGCCCATAGTCCCAACTACTCAGGAGGCTGAGGCAGGAGAATCACTTAAACCCAGGAGGCGGTGATTGCAGTGAGGCAAGATTGTGTTATTGCACTCCAGCCTGAGTGACAAGAGTGAAACTCTGTCTCATTAAAAAAAAAAGGAATATGCCAAAAAGATAAAAAGATATTAATGGTTGGGTTGTGACCATGAGATTACCTGGGATTAACTTTCTTTATTTTCAAAAGTTTTGGTGTGAGGTTTATAACACATTGAATTTTTAAAAACAGACTAATATAATAGATTCCTTGAAATGTGGAAATTAGGAAATCCTCATTACTCAAACAATCAGAGTAGGCTGAATCTGAGAGGGTGGCCCCCACTCCCTACCATGACCACCCCCGCACCTCCAATAAGGTTAAACACCTCCAGTGACCCTAATTCAATGTCTTTGGTCCATTCTCTCTTCAGATCCAAGCTAATTGCTGTAAAATTATTACTTCAAACTAGTCAAAAGATGCATGTATGAACTTCCCATGGCTGCTGCAACAAATTACTGTGAGTTTAGTGGCTTAAAAAAATAGAAATCTATTCTCTTACAGATGTGGAGGCCAGAAGTCTGACGTGAATCTTACGGGTCTTAAAACCATGATGTCGCACCGGGCGCGGTGGCTCAAGCCTTTAATCCCAGCACTTTGGGAGGCCAAGGCGGGTGGATCACGAGGTCGAGAGATCGAGACCATCCTGGTCAACATGGTGAAACCCCGTCTCTACTAAAAGTGCAAAAAATCAGCTGGGCATGGTGGCGCGTGCCTGTAATCCCAGCTACTCAGGAGGCTGAGGCAGGAGAATTGCCTGAGCCCAGGAGGCGGAGGTTGCGGTGAGCCGAGATCACGCCATTGCACTCCAGCCTGGGTAACAAGGGCGAAACTCCGTCTCAAAAAAAAAAAAAAAAAAAAAAAAGACATGATGTCAGCAGAGCTGTGTTCCCTCCAAAGGCTCTAGGGAAGCACTGGTTTTGCTGCCTCCTTCGGCCTCTAGGGTTTCATTCCCTGCATTCCTTACACTCTGGGGAAGCACTGATTTCACTGCCTCCTCCAGCCTCCAGGGTTTC
This sequence comes from Saimiri boliviensis, assembly GCF_048565385.1. NCBI lineage: Eukaryota > Metazoa > Chordata > Mammalia > Primates > Cebidae > Saimiri > Saimiri boliviensis. The sequence continues at coordinate 94,158,489 of NC_133449.1, read as the reverse complement.
ATCTGCTGCATTCCTTAGATCCTGTCCCTTCCTTCATCTTTGAAGCCAGCATGTAGCTTCCTCACTCTGACTGTGCTTCCCTCTGCCTCCATCAGCCCGTGACCTTTTCTTCTTTCTGCTTCCCTCTTAAAATGACACATGGAATTGCATTTACGGCCAGCCTGGATCATCTGTCCATCTCAAGATCCTCAGCTTGATCTCATCTGCAAAGACCCTTTCTCCATGTGGGGTAATAGTCACAGGCTCCAGAAACCAGGACGTTAGTGTTTCTGAGGACTGTTGCTCAGCTTACTGCACGACCCTTCTATGTGTTCCAGCCACTGTGGATGTGGAAGAAGGGAGATCTGGGCATAATATATTCATTTTTCTTGATGATGATAATGGTTTCTTGAGTATATAAACATGTCAAAACTAACAAATTGTATAGTTTTTAAAGCTGCAATTTATAAAATGTTAATTCTTCCTCAATAGAGCTGTTAAAAAATAAACTATAATTTCATGTTACACAATACACATTCTCTGAACAAATGTGACAATGTTCTTTTTGAATCGGTTTTGTATAATTTTATTGAGTTGGGGAACTTGTTGGTATAGCTTCACATAACAGTCTGTGGGAACAGCAGATAAAAACCCAAAACTCAGGGGAGTCTTAATTAGTCTCTAACTGAACTTAATTCTCCTTGGAGGGTACAGTCCCCCAGGTGACAGTCACTTAGCCATCATGACTTCAATGTGCCCTTAGCCACACACACACACACACACACACACACACACACACACACACGCACTTTCCCTGAGGTTGATTGGCATGTGCAGGTCAGGGGAAGGCACACAAGGCCCTCAGGGTGGTGACATCCACTGAAGCTGGCACCGCGGGAATGTCCATCTTTCGGTGGATCCAGGTCACTGTGGAGCTTCACGTCTTGCAGGGTCAGGCCATCTGTTACCAGTATCCATGCAGTCGTCCTCCACTAGGTGAGCTAACACACAGCTCCCGCACTCCTTTGAGCTAGAGGGAGAATCCGAGGCAATGAGAAGCTCTGGCTGATTGGCCATAGACAAAGGGTCTTGCTGCTTTCTGGCGCTCTATCTAAGAAAAGGAGCTCAGGACCCCTTGAATCTCAGGACCCCTCGAATCCTTACACCTCTGTGGGGTTTTCTTCTTCTCTCTGGGGAACGCTCAGGAAAAGCGCGGCAGAGTTTCTTACTCTCTTCTTGTTACCCTTCTATTTGCTGGAACAGGAAGCCACCAAAGAAACTTCCAAATGTAGCGGGTTTGTCCAGAGTTGCCTAAGATTTCAGTACTGTGCCTGGTGTCCTGCTGTGCCACCCTTCTGAGACCATGACCCTTCCAGTGCCCTGTATGCAGAATGAGGCTACAGGAAAACGTGGAAAGGGATGGGGAGGCTTGATTAGAGCTTCCCAAGACTCACGCTGTCATGAAGCAGGTTTGTGCACCCACTCATCTGTGCCAACTCTTATATTACAGAACAGATTAATTTGAACTGAGCAGCTTTTAGAGCAAAGGTCCATGAAAGATAAACTATTTATCCATTGATCTCTGGCATAAAGATTTCCATGAAAGGCTGGGCATGATGGCTCACGTCTGCGATTCCAATACTTTGGAAGGCTGAGGCAGGTGGATCACTTGAAGTCAGGAGTTCAAGACCAACCTGGCCAACATGATGAAACCCTGTCTCTACTAAAAATACAAAAATTAGTTGGGCATGGTGGCAGGTGCCTATAATCCCAGCTACTCAGGAGGCTGAGACATGAGAATTGCTTAATCCCAGGAGTCATGAGCTGAGATTGCACCACTGCAGTCCAGCCTGGGCGACAGTGAGACTCAGTCTCAAAAACAAAACAAAACAAAATAAAAAAGATTTCCATAAAAGACAAACTTCAGAAATACTGAGCACAGGACATTCAGTAGGAAAGAGCATGTTAAATAAAAATATATCCTAGACTGCACCCTAAATACTATTTCAGTTACCCAAAAAGCCTCCAGAAAGACAAATTAATCTCTATTTTGTCAATGCTGAAAATTTGAAGTTGGTTATGTTACATTTACTTAAAAAACAATACAGTTGTATTAAATAGAAATATTTGTTGTTATAAATATTTTTTAATTTGAAAATAGGAAGTGGAGATGCATAGGAATCACATGAGACATAAAAAGAGCAGCCCAGATGCAGTAGCCCAGCCAGACTTTCTGTCTGCCTTCTGCTCACTGTCACTCACTTTCACACACATCTGCCCTTTCATTCTCTGTTGAGTTTTCCTCCTAACCTTTTTCCTTGAGCTTTGTCAGCCAGACTTCATTCAAAGTAGAATGATAAACTCCTGGAGCTTATGACAAGGGAATAGAAGAGCCGAGTATCGCCTAGACACTGACAAAGTTGAGAAGTCAAAAGTTATTCACGTATTTGCATGTTTATAGCAGCACAATTTGCAATTGCAAAAATATGGAACCGCCCAAATGCCTGTCAATCAATGGGTGGATAAAGCAAATGTGGTGTATGTTTGTACCACAGAATACTACTCAGACATAAACAAGAATGAAATAATGGCATTTGCAGCAACCTGGATGGGATTGGAGACCATTATTCTTTTTTTTTTTTTTTTTTTTGAGACGGAGTTTCGCTCGTTACCCAGGCTGGAGTGCAATGGAATGATCTCGGTTCACCGCAACCTCCGCCTCCTGGGTTCAGGCAATTCTCCTGCCTCAGCCTCCTGAGTAGCTGGGACTACAGGCACGCGCCACCATGCCCAGCTAATTTTTTGTATTTTTAGTAGAGGCGGGGTTTCACCATGTTGACCAGGATGGTCTCGATCTCTTGACCTCGTGATCCACCCGCCTCGGCCTCCCAAAGTGCTGGGATTACAGGCGTGAGCCACCGCGCCCGGCCTTGGAGACCGTTATTCTAAGTGAAGGAACCTAGGAATGGAAAACCAAACATGGTATGTTCTTGCTTATAAGTGGGAACTGAGCTATGAGGATACGAAGGCGTAAAATGATACAATTGACTTGGAGGACGCAGGGGAAAGGGTGGGAAAGGGGTGAGGGATAAAAGATTACAAATTGGGTGCAGTGTACACTGCTCGGGTGACGAGTGCACCAAAATCTCAGAAATCAACACTAAAGAACCTATGCATGCAAGCACACATCACGTATGCTCCAAAAACCTATTGAAATTTTTAAAAATTAATGTGTGTTTGAAGAGCTACTTGAAGAAGAATTTTAGCAATCTCGTTGCTTCAAACGGAAGATTTGATGCAGGATATACTGACAATTGTGTGATAAGCAGCTAATTACCATATTTCAGAATTTAATCTCATTCTTGGTCAAGAATGGTTTCTAAAGACTTTAAAAGAGTGTTTAAGATTAACAAGAAGGACCCGTTAACTTGCCCCAATTTTTAGTCTTAGGTTTAAAGTAATAAAAGTTTATGTATTGGGGCTGAAACTAGTTGCATGTCTTTAGTTAATGTATAGAGCCTTAAAATAGTTCTTGGCCTAAGTCTTTCCACTCCCTGCAATCTGTGCTGAGGGGAGGCGGGGCAGCTCGAATCTCAAGGGATCAAATTGCTACCGCCACTGCAGCCACCAGCATTCCCACAGAATTCCGAAAGCTCTGGCAGTTCGGTTTCATTAAGTCTAGTAACACTGCAATCCTGACGTCACTTTTAGGAAGAGAAGTCTTCACTTGGAGTAAGCCTGGGACCACACGTCTGCACTGTGCTGTAATGCTAATCCAGGAGAAGCAAAGCCTTTCCTTATTCTTCATTTCTAGTCTTAACGAGAGTGACATTTCATCTTGCATCTTTTACCCAAGTGGAAACTATCATCTCCTCTTGTCTACTCCTCATTTCAGGATATGAGTTAAGTTATTGTACCAGTCTTTCCATGTAAATATGCATTTTTCACACATATATCCAGTCCTTTATTTAACCCCATCATGCAGATGCTATTTTATTAGCAGTGGCAGCTGACAGGTGATACAGCTTTGCCCAGGTGGTGTTTCTTGCAGCTGCTGCTGAACCTGGGCCATATAGAGATCTTGGCACTGTCAGTGGCTGCTTTCAATAGCAGCTGAAGCAAGCACAGGACTGAAATCTGGGTGCACACCAATTAGCAAGCTCTAGAAACCACTGAGGCAGTTAGTCAGGGCTGCAAAGGCTTCGCTGCAGGATACCTGCTGCATGTCAACCCTCATTTTGGGAAAGAATTCTTTTAACCTTAAAAAGTCATTGGATATGCAGTGAGGCATGGTAACAGTCTGACAGGTAGCGACGAAGTATGATTAGAAAGGAAGAGAGGTGCTCTGAGCCTCTCATGGCATGCCTTGCAATTTCCACTGAGCAGAGTTTGGCTCTCCATTTCCAGTTCTTGTGGGACACACAGTAAGACTTGCAGGTGCCTGATGACAACAGTGCTGGACCCTCCAGCCTCCTCATCGACTTGGATGGCTACAAAATGCTGGCAGAATCAGCATAAGGGAGCTGTCCTTCCTTCTCATTTCAGGAACAGACTGATGCCAGTCACCTGAGCCTATTGTGTGATTGAAGGCTTACTCAGGTTACTTAGAAGTAGGAAGTGGACTGACTGGGCTAACAGGGACTGAGGGAGAGGCATAAGGTTTCTTCATAACATCTCATGGTAGCTGGTCTCTGAGATGACCTCCAAAGATCCACATCACCTGAGCTGAATGCCCTTGTGTAATCCACTCCTCATAAGTGTGGGTTGGACCTCAAGACTTGCTTCTAACACATTGCATTAGTCTGTTTTCACACTGCTGTAAAGAACTATGCAAGACTGGGTAATTTATAGAGGAAAGAGATTTAATTGACTCACAGTTCCACATGGTTGGGGAGGCATCAGGAAACTTACAAGCTTGGCTGAAGGCAAACAGGAAACAAGCACCTTCTTCACAAGGCGGCAGAAGAGAGAAAAATGAAGGAGAAACTTCCAAACACTTATAAAACCATCAGATCTCATGAGAATTCACTCACTCTCATGAGAACAGCATGAGGGAAACGACTCCCATGATCTGATCCCCTCCCTCCTTTGCTACATGAAGATTACAGGCCCCTCCCTTGATACGTGGGGATTACAATTCAAGATGAGATTTGGGTGGAGGCACAGAGCCAAACCATATCACAAGTAGACTATGAAAAAAGTGACAGGATGTCATTTTCACAATTAGGGTACAAAACATCTATGACATCTGCCTTGGACACCCTGGACATTCTGAGCTGCCCTTGGTCATTCTGAGCTGCCATGACCATGCCATGTTGTGAGCTAGCCTGTGGAGACAGCCACAGGGAAAGGAGCTGAGGGAGGCCTCCAGCCAACAGCCAGTGAGGAACTAAGGACCCCAGCACAACAGCCTGCGCGGAAGTGAATCTTGCTAGCCGTCAGCTGTGTGAGCTTGAAAGCAGGTCCTCTTCCTTCCATAGAGCCTTCAGGTGAGACCACAGCCATGGACAGTAACCTCATGGAGATCTCGACTCAGAGGCACCCAGCTAGGCTGTACCAGGAATTCTGATCCATGCAAACGGTGAGATATTACATGTGTATCACCGTAAACACTATACATTTTTAAAGTAATTTGTTGTATAGCAAGAGATGGCTAATATATACCCTGGGGACACAAAGCTATGATCAGGAACTCAGGGTATTTCAATTGTGTGATACAAGGTTTCTCCTGAATCTTTTTTCATCTTGCAGATATTTTCATTTTACAGCAGGAAACACTAAAATATTGTCCCAGTCAAAACTCTAAAGGTTTGCTCCATTAAAACCTTTTTGTAGCCGGGCGCGGTGGTTCAAGCCTGTAATCCCAGCACTTTGGGAGGCCGAGGCGGGTGGATCACGAGGTCAAGAGATCGAGACCATCCTGGTCAACATGGTGAAACACCATCTCTACTAAAAATACAAAAAATTAGCTGGGCATGATGGTGCGTGCCTGTAATCCCAGCTACTCAGGAGGCTGAGGAGAATTGCCTGAACCCAGGAGGCAGAGGTTGCAGTGAGCCGAGATCGTGCCATTGCGCTCCAGCCTGGGTAACAAGAGCAAAACTCCATCTCAAAAAAAAAAAAAAAAAAAAAAAAAAAAAAAAAAAAAAAAAAACCTTTTTGTGAGGGTTAACAAAATACCAAAATTAGCTGCTTTTCTTTTTTTTTTTAGATGGAGTCTTGCTGTGTTGCCCAGGCTGGAGTGCAATGGCACCATCTTGGCTCACTGCAACCTCTGCCTCCTGGGTTCAAGCAATTCTCATGCTTCAGCCTCGAGAGTAGCTGGGATTACAGGTACCTGCCACCACATCCGGCTAATTTTTGTATTTTTAGTAGAGACGGGGGCCTCACCATGTTGGCCAGGCTGGTCTTGAACTCCTGACCTCAACTGATCAGCCTGTCTTGGCTTTCCAGCATGCTGGGATTATAGGCATGAGCCACCGCGCCCAGCCTGCTTTCCATTTTGTTGTTGCTGTTGTTATGTATAAATTTCTCCATTCATCCTTCAGCAAACGTGTAGATGAGCAGTGAACGAGACCCACAACAACGAGCTTGAGGGAAGGAAAGTGAGGAATCCCAAACTGGACGAGCTGAGAAGCTGGCACATCTGAGTCAGACAGTGATGATGGACAGCACCTGGATGGCATCAGAGAAGGTAAAGCTGGACTACAAGACAGGAACAGGTGTGTGTGTGTACGTGTGTGTGTGTGTGTGTGTGTGTGTCTGTCTGTCTGTCTGTCTGTCTGTCTGTCTGTCTTAGGGATATATGTCTAATTTAGATAATATTTCAGTCTTTTGGAAAATCTAGAACTTTGTTTCAAGTTCATATTAGAGGAGTCAAGTCTTCAAAAAATGAAAAAGCCTTAAAAATCAATTAGTCCAGGGATTTTCAAAATATATTTTACCCACAGAAGCTTTTTATAGAAACAAAACTGTAAGCAGAATTTTAATAAGCGAAACATAAAATGTGGTATTTTAGTAGCGTAAGTGTATTCTATAGCTTGAAATTCATAACATTTACTCATAAAGCAATTAATTGAGAACGGTAATATGAATACATCATTTAGAGACTGGGACTAAACAGATGTCAGGTACAGTCTTATGGTCCCTTCAGTGTGGTTGCACAGCATGGAAATGATTGTGATTCATCAAGACAAGTAGTTCCAAAGAGTAAAAGTTCTAAAAACAGTTTATTTTGCAATCTAGGATATCTGTCAATTAAATGAATTCAGAAACTTGATACAGAAATAGACAAATTATATCTAACAATATCAAATAAATTTTATTATTTTTTAATACTTGTTAAGTCTGAAGTAAAATACTTGCTTTAATGATTGCTGGGCAAAACATAGTCTTCAAATACATCTTTTGACATATAAAATATTTTACAAACATTAATTTTTCAAAAATCAGATGAAGTTATACACAGTTCTTTGTAGATAATAATCTGAACTTTCTAAATAGCCTAATTTGCTTTGTTTTGCATGTTGAGTGCAAACTTTAGCCTTCACATTCACTGCTGATACTTCAGCTGTAATTTTAGGCCTGGTGACACAGGGGCCTTACATTGCCGAATTTAGTTCCTTAAAAATATCACCAAGATATGCAAAGGAATGCAGTCATGCTATATTTGAGAGCTTTAGCTAAAGATGCTTCTATTACAAAATAGTAATTTTCTGTCTCATTTGAAGTAGTCACACTGATGCCTTGCTGCTGTATAACCAGTGAACTTCAATATGAAAAATAAATTCTGGAATTCACCCCATTTATCATTGTAAATAACTGAAAAGTTTGCAATGTGAAGACAATCCTTTAATAGAGTTGCCAATTCATATGACATTATCAAACACTTAAAAAACAAAGTTGCCTTCTTTGTAACAGGCAGTGCTTATTATGCAAATACACTGCCTGCACACACACTGGCAATAACTTTTATGTGAATTGTTTTTCTATCACTGCTGTCACCCATTATAGAGACATTGCTACATTTTTATCAAGTTGTTTCTGGTGTTATTGGAGTTTGAAGCAGTTAAAATGTTCTCTTAATAGGTCTGTGGTGTTTTATAAAGTGATAAATATCCCTTTCTTGCCTGCAAGAATATATACAAATATAATCAGAATGGGAAAATTAGCACATCCACACACTTGCCTATTTGAAATGTAAGATTTTACTAATCTCAGTCTCTAAGTGCATTATTTAAGAGCCTTGGATCTGCACTCTTAGATTCTATTTTAGACTATGTTAGTGGACAATGGTGATTATTGTGTTGTGTAAACCTCCTCTCAGCCCACATTTTATTGGTGATTCCAATGACACAGTATTCTGGGATATTTTCTGAACATTAAGTACTGCAAAGGGTCTGAGATTTTACCTGACTTGTAAGCTAAACATTTAGATTGCCATGGTTTTGTAAATGCTGCACAGAAGACACGAGATTCCTGGGTCAGAGACAAAGAGCTTTAGTACTCACAGCACAGCAAGTAGCACTAACTTCATGTTCACCTTGGCTTCCCATGCCTCCTAAGTCCCATGGGAATAATATGGAGACACCCAGAGAGATACCGGGCACACAGTAAGTTTACATCACTGCTGAGGAACCCAGAGCTCAGAGAACTTCAGTATTTTACAGTCAGCTACAAGCAAACAAACTTGCTCAACCATTGCACTGGACAGAAAAATTACCTTTATTAGCCCGGAAAGCAAACAAACTTATCATTACCCTGCTGGGAGACACGACCTCTATTTCCCAAGTCTCTTTGCTATACAACATCTTCAAAAAGATAGTCTGAAACAAAGGTTGCCTGTGCCTCTGCATGCAAGATGTATAGAAATGTGAGATACCTATGGAGAACTGTTTCTCAATACCCAATGGCAGATTCTCCACTTCACCTGCAATTTCACAAGTTAATTTGTATGATTCTGAGTGCCTTCTTATTTTCAGATTTCACTTTTGTCTGGAGAATCCTCCAAGTACTTCAGGGGGATCCCACATTTTGAAAATCACTGTTTTAGTACAAGCCCTTATTTTACAATAGGGAAACTGAGGTACAAAGAAGTAGAGTGCCTTGTCCACGTTACAGCTATTTGAATGTCGACTCCAGGTGATGGAATTGTAAACCTGAGAAGTAAGAAGGTAATGGCCAAAATGTCCTCTTCTTTAATCTATAAATAGACTATTCAAAGAGTGCAAGGGTAAATGACTTTCCAGGGCACCTTAATGTGGGTTCCTTTATATACGATCTTTGAGATGAGGATCGGAGTACAAGAAGGTCATTTGGGAAATAAGACAATATAAGGTTAGTTATGAAGGAAGTTATTACTGTGGCTACCTGGGGCTTAACCTACTGGGGAGCTCTGCGACCTAGCATAGTGTAGGAATCCCAGGGTTATGAAAAAGGGAGGAGCCAGGTTATTTATCAGCTAGTTCCCACCAGTCATTGGTTGAGACAACTCCAGGAGGTATAACTGTCCTAGCACTCCTGCCCTTCCCTGCACTTGGGTAGAACAGACTGTTCAGAGAGAGCCTGAAGGTGACGTGTTGCAGTTGGGGGCAGCTGGAGTTAGATCTGTGTGCAGGGAGTGGTACATTCCAAGGGGATACGGCTGGGCACCACCTACACCTGCTCCAATAGGCACGGCCTCTCTTTAAGACTTCATAAACATTCGAGTGACTCTCTCCTAGTCTAATTCTTCATCTCTGCATTTAGATAAAGGTCTTCAAACCTGATAGTGACACATGTGGATGGAATCAAGATGGTTTTCTAATGAAATGGAATTACAAGAAGCGGGCAAAGAATACAGAAAGTGTTGATCAAGGTGAGAAAGGAAAACCTACCTGACTGGAATGAGACATACAGGCAGGAGAAAAGAGTAAGACAGAAAAGAGGAAGTACCAGACAAGAATAGCTAGAACAAAAGAGCTGATGGCATGGGCAATTCTGGTTAAGGAAACTATTCTAGGGTTGAGGGGGCCGTGGACAGGAAGCAGATTACAGATTCTGTTCTTAGGTCCTGTCTGAGGAGACTCTGCTGAGTGAGAAATGTTTCTTTGTTACAGATGAGAACAATGACTCCAACATTTTGAGGAGGAGGATCCCTTATACAGAAACATTTTTTTGAAGATCTCCATGTGTTCGTGGTTGTATGCAGTTGAAATCTCCTTTGATTAAAAAGCATATGGCTAAAAGCTACAATGAATTCAGTAACACTGCAAAATGAGCTTGTTTTATTCATCACTATAGCATTGCTTATATTTGAAAAATAGTAATGTATGCATGTGCAAAATGTGAGCTTTGTTCAGACCCCAGGTTGGGAGAGTGCACTGGTTCCAAGACCCACCAAGTGACTCTCCTGTGAGGATGGGCGACAATCTGAAGTCATGACGGAGGATCCTGAAAGATGTTCCCCCAAACTGCTTTAGAGAAGTGCCAAAAAAACACATTATGCAAGGCCCGGAGACAAACTCCCCTGGGTAATCTGTCTCCTGAATTTCCTTCCATCAGTCAAGATTAGCTGTGCACACCAATGTGTTTGTGTAAAACAATGGTAACGGGGGAGCAGAAAAAAACTGTGTCCACAGAAAGCAAAACCCTTGAGTCCGTATGTGCATTCTTTTAAGAAAAAACCCTGCCCTTCCACCTCCTAATTTTATCCTTGGGTGGCGTAATACAAGGCTGTTGGGGATTTGGTTTGGGGCGCTCAGTGGCATTTTCTGCTGTGAAGAACCCCTGCTTTGTCAAACCAGGTGTGTGTGTGTGCGTGCATGTGCGCACGTGTGTGTTCTTTATAACAACTTTGGATATATGCTGTCTTAATTTGGGTTCTAACTCTGAAATAAGGATTTGGACATAAATAATTCATTTGGCTGGTGTTATGGCCTAAATTGTGCCCCCTGTCCCATTCAGATGTCAGAGCTCTGACCCTCAACGTGAGTGTATTTAGAGATAGAGCCTTTAAAGAGATAAACAAAGTTACATGAAGTCATAAAGGTGGAGGCCCCTACTAGAATAGGACGGATATCCTTACAAGAAGAAGAGACAACAGGGATGTGTACGCACAGAAGAAACACTGTGAGGACATGGTAAGAAGTTGGCTATCTGCAAGCCAAGTAAAGAGGCCTGGGAAAACCAAACCTACCCTCTTGAACTTCCAGCCTTCAGAACCGTGAGACAATAAATGTCTGTCATTTAACCCCTTGGTCTGTGGGTCTTCGTTACGGCAGCCTAAGCAGGCTAATATAGTAAGTGTCCCAGGAGGCACAGGGAGTGCATAATATGTGAAATGGGGAAGGAAGGAAGGTCATCAGCAGGTCCCAGCTTTGGATAGCTGGGACAGTCTCACTGGGGAGTTTCTGGGAGACCGTATGGAACACAGCACAGCATCGTCCCATCAAGAGGAGACAAAGCTGGGCCCTTATGAACAGATATACATTGGGGTGTTGAGGAAGCATTGCTCCCTGGTACTGCCGCCCTGTCCCTACCTAAGGGCCAGGCACACACCTATGGCCAGAGAAAGCCCCCAGTGAGAGCAACCCAGCGCTTGAGAGAGAAAGCCATCAGTGTGAAAGGAAGTGAGGGCCCTGTCCAACAAAGCTGCTGGTGACCCCGATGGAGGATGCCGGGCAGGCACTGAGGACATCTGCTGCAATAATCTGCATTTAACAATTGTATCTACTTTTAAATTATGTTGGTGTTTATCAGATTAGCACAGGTTTTAGACTAATTTCTTCAACAGCAACACATTTCCCTCCTCTGCTCATACGGACTGGAGAGGAGAAGTAATTTGTTGAAGAGAGACCTGCTGGTTTTCACTTTACCTTGGAACCAATCTTTGAATAACATGGAAATTTAGTGGTTTTGAGGCCTAAGGCAAACAATACTAGGAATGTGTGTATATTACTGAAATCAGGAGTAATGCATTTATGCCTAGTGTTCCATTATTGGAACCCTAAGCTTGTGGTAGTTACTTATATCCTACTGCTCAGGGTCATTGCCAAGGTCTGATTTTTCACGCAAAAAAAATTTGCAACATCCAGCATACATGGGTTAAATGATATTGAAGTTTAGCTTGGAAGAGAAGTTACAAAAGGTGGGCTCAGCCATAGGTGGGACCTGATAGATTGAGATGGGGTTGAGGTGAGGTATGAGGGCCTGGTGGGGCAAGGGGTCTGGGCAGTAACACAGGGCTCCAGTTGACACAGGGGCTCCAACTGGCTGCTGACTTGTAGAATGACTCACTGTTAGCATCAGCCTCACAGGGCCCTCAAACATGGTACGAGCATCTCAAATAAGCGACTCCAAAGCAGCTTCCCACAAAAGTTAGAGAATCCCTCCTTTCACCCATTCAATACCCCTTTCTTTAGTAATTCAGAGCAGTTTCAGGTTAGCCTGGAAACTTGAGAGTCACGGGGACTGTTTCGACAAAGATGTAATTTCTTGTAACATGCAAATGGATGCCCAGATTATTTCTGGACCAATCCCCCAATGAGAACAACTAGAAAAAAAAAAATCCTGGAAGAAATAGGGAAACTTTTGTCTCAAGGCATGGCTACGGAGTCAGTGAGAAAATCGTGGGGCCAGTGTCTGGGAGGGAATATCCTTATAATTCTAGGATTTATCCTAGCATGTTTCACCCTTCCCACCAGGCTCTCCTATTCCTCTCTTGGCATCACTCCCCAAATGAACTACTCACATACATGCCCTTGTCTTAGGCTTTTATGTCCAGAGGTCAGGACATTTGAGGAAGTTGCTGATGGTCCTCTAAGGAGACAGATTGGTACTCAAGGCCAAGCAAGGGAGCCAGATCCCTCATGAGCTTCGAGCAGGCTCTGTTTCTTTTGATGGTTCTTCTGGATTAAGTAGAACTACAGAATACGCATTCCTTTCTTTTGACCCCAATATGTAGCCAGCGACTTTGTGCTGCCCACTGTTACCTCGCCTGGACCACACACATCCCTCTCTTTCTGTTTTTTTTCTAGTGCGACCACTGTGAGCAGGGTTCCTCAATCCCATCCGGCCCATGCTGTGACATTCACAGCTTCTGTCTGTCTCCGTATCAGCTTGCATACCCCCACCTGACAATCTTCCCAAATATATCATCAACACGTCATGTTTGTATTGATAAATGTAACACACCTACAGAAAACCACAGAAAGCAAATATATGACCGATTGACCCACTGTAAAGCAAACACCCTTATAACCATAGCCCCTCCAAAACTCCGTCTCTTCCCCCTCAAGAGTTCTCTCTTTCCTTTCTGCTTTGGCATACAAGCATGCACCCCTAATCCCTGTGGCTCATTTTCTTTTGGTTATTAAAATGTATTTTAGGTCTCTTAACCTTTAGGTTTAATGTCCACCTTTGTTCATTTTTCCTAGCAATATTGGTGGAAGAAGCCAGATCTTTTGTCCTTCAGAATACCCACAGTCTGGATTTTGCTGATTGCATTCCCAGTATAGCTGGACATGTTCTCTGTCCCCTGTGTTTCCTGTAATTTTGTGGTTGGATCCAAAATATCTTCTTAATGCCTGACTTCCTTATTCAAGAAACCATCAGCCTCCCTAAACTGCTCCTCTTGCCTCTTAGGTGGTGTATTAGTTCGTTTTCACACTGCTATAAAAAACTACCTGAGACTGGGTAATTTATAAAGAAAAGAGGTTTAACCGACTCACAGTCCCACATGGCTAGGGAGGCCTCAGGAAATTCACCATCATGGCAGAAGGCAAAGCGGAAGCAAGGCGAGTCTCATATGGCAGCAGGCGAAAGACAGAGGGAAACTGCCACACAGTTTTAAACCGTCAGATCTCGTGAGAACTCACTATCTCGAAAACAGCATGGGGAGAACTGCTGCCGCCATGATCCAATAACCTCCCACCAGGTTCCTCCTCCAACACATAGGATTACAATGAGAGATGAGATTTGGGTGGGGACACAGAGCCAAGTCATATCAGGTGGGGTGTGTGACTCATAAATGGAGGCAGCCAAAATAAATGCCCCACCTCCTCTAACCCACAATGGTCCTCTGGGCCAAGGGCTCCAGAAAGCACTCACAGGAGGAGTGACGTGTCCTCATTCTCTTATATACAGCAGGCTCATTTCCTCCTCAAGTTCTCTCTTCCAGTGGTTCCAGAGGCTGGAATATCCCCTCTTCCTTCTTGCCTTCTTAGTGGCATTCTGGTTCTGTCCCTGCCCTCCGTAATGCCCCTACAGGATTGAAAGTCTCTTCCATAAATGATGCTCCAGAATCGTGACACCTCGAAGATGCCTCTGCTCACAACCCTGCAGCCTGTGACTGTTCCCTTCCATGGCAATAAGACTTTGCAGAGGTGAGGAAGGCTATGAACCCTGAGAGGGAGAGACAGCCCTGGACTGTCCAGGTGAGACCTCTGCCCTCATAAGTCCTGAAGGGAGGGGGACCTTTCTGGGATGCAGTGAGAGACACTCAGAAATGGAAGCAGGGTCAGAAAAGTTGCATCACTGCTAGCTTTGAAGGTGGAGGAAAAGGCCGTTGGGAAGGAGCACATGTGTGGCCTCCAGAGGCTGGAACAGTCAAGGAAATGAATGGTCCCCTAGAGGCTCCCAAAGGTAACACAGCCCACTGTCATCTTAATTTTAGCCCAGAGAGAGCTGGGTTGAGTTTCTGACTCACAGCACTGAAGGATCATAACTCTGTGATGTTTAAGGCCCTGACTGTGTGGTGAACTGCTACAGCAGTAACGGGACACAGAACCCCATGCAGAGTGGCTCCGATGCTGGCCTTGCGGAGGGGCGACTGCTCCAGTCTGAATCCCTGAAGGCAAAGGTGCCAGTCCTCTCTCACACTTCCCTACACCGAGGCCCCCCGCCCAGTGCGGACGTGGGAAGTGTCTAATAAAATTACAGTAAAAATAGCAAAGTGAAATCAGTAACTCTGTTAGGAATTCTCAACATGAAAGTGATTTAATAGGACATTAAAATAAACACAATTTATAGATCTTGGTTGCACTTCTCAGAAACTTTGTAAATCAATATTAGACATTCGTAGGAGATATCATGAGAAAGAAATCACAATCGTTTGTTTGCTTTGTGACTTTAGACATGTTTTTAAAGATCTTCAACCTCAGTTTCCTTATAAAGTGGGGGCCCTCATGCCTCCCTCACTGGGGTTGTCAGGATTAGATATCGTGCTTGGCCAGTGGTAAGAATGCAATGAATGATAGCTATTAACAACTATTGTGTTAATAATAAAAACTTACAATGGTAAGGTTTTTTTTAATATTATTTTTTAAACCCATTTGCATTTAAAAAATAATATTTCTACAAAGTGTATTTTTATCTCATACCTTTTCTTCAAAAAAACATCATTAACCGCCAACTTTGTATGGGGCATCAGTGAGATACTCTGGGGAATTCAAAGAAACAATTTTGGTGGCTCATGCCACCAAATTGGGAGCACGCTGGGAGGCAAGGCAGGTGGATCACTTGAGGTTAGGAGTTTGAGACCAGCCTAGTTAACATGGTGAAACCCCATCTCTACCCAAAACACAAAAATTAGTCAGGCTTCGTGGCATGCACCTGTAATCCCAGCTGCTCAGGAGGCTGAGGCAGGAGAATTGCTAGAACCCGGGAAGCAGAGGTTGCAGTGAGCCAAGATCGCACCACTGCCCTCCAGCCTGGGCAATGCAATGAAACCCTGTCTCCAAAAAATAATACTAATAAAAATTAAAAAATTAAATGATTTTGCCCTGAATCAGCTTGTCACCTTAAAATATCATATGGACATAAATTACTAGAAAACAAGGTGTTTTTGGCTACACGGCCCAGCAGAAGTTTGGAGAATGAGAGGAA
Source organism: Saimiri boliviensis (assembly GCF_048565385.1). Lineage (NCBI taxonomy): Eukaryota > Metazoa > Chordata > Mammalia > Primates > Cebidae > Saimiri > Saimiri boliviensis. The sequence continues at coordinate 94,142,646 of NC_133449.1, read as the reverse complement.
CCCCAAGGAAAGAGAGCTTACTGCATCAAAGGCGGAAGGGAAGGCCACGCGGGCCACCGGCAGGAAGCTACACAGGACTCTTCCTCCATGAAGCCTACTCTCCATTGGATTTACATCAAGTTCACAGAAGAAAGCTGCCTAGTGAACTGTACACTAAATAAGAGATTATGTTACAGTGTCTCTAAAACATACCTTCCTATTAACTTATTTGTTCTCTAGTGAAGACTGTGATTTTAAAAAGCAACCCACTTACCAGTACTCTAGTTGAGAATTGCTTTATATTTTAGAAGTCTTTCCTTTTAGTTTTATTTTATTTTTGAGACGAAGTCTCACTCCGTCACTCAGGCTGGAATGCAGTGGCAGGATCTCGACTCACTGCAACCTCTGCTGCCTCCTGGGTTCAAGTGATTCTCTTGCCTCAGCCTCCCTGGTAGCTGGGATTACAGGCATGTGCCAACATGCCAGGCTAATTTTTATAATTTTAGCAGAGATGGGGTTTCACCACGTTGGCCACACTGGTCTTGGACCCCTGACCTCAAGTGATCTGCTCATCTTGGCCTTCCAAAATGTTGCGATTACAGGCGTGAGCCACCACGCCCAGCTAGAAGTCTTCCCTTTTAAAACACGCATGTAAACACTGAATGACTAGGCTCTAAGTAACAGGAGCCCTCTTTCAATGGTAATCTACTCAGCACTTCACTATTGGAAAAAAGTAGCAAATGCAGGAAAACAAGTAAATTTTGTTAACTTTTAAAAAAGTAATTTGAGGGCCGGGCACGGTGGCTCAAGCCTGTAATCCCAGCACTTTGGGAGGCTGAGGCGGGTGGATCACGAGGTTAAGAGATCGAGACCATCCTGGTCAACATGGTGAAACCCCGTCTCTACTAAAAATACAAAAATTAGCTGGGCATGGTGGCGCGTGCCTGTAATCCCAGCTACTCAGGAGGCTGAGGCAGGAGAATTGCCTGAACCCAGGAGGCGGAGGTTGCGGTGAGCCGAGATCGCGCCATTGCACTCCAGCCTGGGCAACAAGAGCGAAACTCCGTCTCAAAAAAAAAAAAAAAGTAATTTGAACACATGGCTCTGACTTAGTGAAGATTCTTTCACCCAATCTTCTACACACTTGGCACTATAAAATGAGGATGCATGTTCAGAAAGATGACTCGGAGACGGGAGGCACCCAGCGTCAAAAAGGGACTCATTTCATTTACTGCACTGGACTTTCCAAGGTGAGCTATCTGCCTACAATATGTGTACATATTTTTAAATTTCAACTTATGTTCCAGCCGAAAGGAATTTCTGGTTAATCCTTAACCAACATGAAAATTTAATTTAGTAAAACAGCTCCTTCCTGAGGCACTCTGATTAATTGAGGGTTATTGTGGCTAACAGAAATGTCTCATCCACGATGTTCACCTAAAGGCTGATTTCAAAATGAAAATTTGCGTAAAATCTTAGCTTTCGTAAAGTTACAGAGCTCTCTTAAAAATTGTTCCTACCTGAAACTATCTCTGCCCTGCTGCTAACAATCAAGAACAATGTAAAGTTTGATTATTTTTATTTTTCAGATCAAGCAGCTGTTAAGATGTAAAGTTATGATGTGTAACATTGATCACCACAGGCAGTGTTCAACAAAACTCATACTGAAAAATAGGCCAGTGTTTAAGTGCACTTATGTTCTTTAGTTTTTTTGGTATCCTAACATACATTCAACTTTACAGTGTTACTTCATCTGCTTTTCCTTTATTTACACAATTAGAGCACAGTTACTTCCTGAAGTCCAGATCCCAGTTCTTAGAAGCAGGAGAATCGTATTGATCATCCATAGAGGACACCCCACTTCTTGGGTGTGTGTGTATGAAATTTAACTCTTTGTAGTGGTGGTTTGTAAAAAGTTAATCTTGTCAGTCACTGAGAGATGGGTTTGATGAGTTTCTAAGCTGTCCCCACTTGGGTCTGAAGAGGTCGTGGGAAGGTACTTTGTAGTTTGGATATGAAATCACTGTGCTGTCTTAAGACCTTTTCCTTCCGCATGTGGTCATGCAGGTGAAATGAAATCCAAAATTCTGTAAGTCCACCAGTATCTGTTTTGAGATTCTCAGAGTGAGTTCCTAATGGCCTCTTTCTAAGTCTCTTCACTAATGCTCACTCTCCTCTTTGACACACTCATAAGTGTGGAATTTCCATCCATCGTAAAAGATTTGCAAAGTATCTTCTCTGTACTGGGTAGGCAGGAGAAGGGTCGGGGATGTTCAGGAAAACCAGGCTTGGCTCCTGCCCTCAGGGCGTTCATATTGACACTGAGATGGATGACACAATTAAAGAGCAATAGGCTTGTTACTCCAGCAGGGTATTTATAGCAGTAATAGCAACTTTTCTAGCACAGAGGCACTTGAGGGCAGGAACTGTGGCTTGTTCATGTGTGTACCTCCTGCAGTGCCCCCTCCATATAGTAAGCTGGCAATAACTATTCATTACATTTAACGAATGTACGAAAGCAAAACTGTTCATCCCTCACAAGCCAGTCCTCCCCACTTTTTTATTTCTGATCTCGGCACCGGTATCTTTGCAGCTCCCCACATCCAAAGCCTCAGGTTATATTTGGGCCCCATTCTCTTTCTCTTTGGTCCCCCACATCCAAGCAGCTGCCAATTCATTTTGAGCCTCCCCTTCCATTTCTCCTAAAACACTTTTCTATCCATGCATTCTGCCCCAGTTGGGGTTATGACCTCTCTTGGAGATGCAAACTTTTGTCTGCTCTTCCTGACTCCAGTTGTCCTACTGTGCTTGCACCAAATGAATCTTCCTCGGCTGAGCCCAGATGATGTCCACACTTAACTGCTTTCCTTCTTGGCCTCGTGATCTGCTCTGTGCAGCCTCTGCTCCATTTAGGCAAGTGGGCCATTCCCTGTTCCTACCGGATCCTCCCACGTTCCCCTCTGTGCTTCAGGGTTCTGAGCTTCTGCCACTGGGAATTTTCTCCCGGTCTATCTCCACCTTTCAAAATCCAACCATTTACATTATTCAGGGTTTTGGGTTGCAAAAAGAGAAAGTGCCTCTGGGTACCTTAAGCAGAACAGGAGAATTTACCAGAAGAATATCAAGCAGCTCACAGGGGAGCTGGAGAGCAGAAGGGGTGAGAATCGAGCTAGCTAATTCCTGAGGGAGGGACGTGCTGGGACTATTTCAGCAATGGCAAATTGAATCTCACCCTCCCTTGTCCTTACATCCTCTCCAGTTTCACAGTCTTGAGTGGGAGGGCTCCTCTGGCCAATCACAGGCCGTTCACTCTCACAGGACTTCTGGGAATGGAAGGACCGAGGTGCCCACTCTGCTTCCCTCCGGGGTTCAGACAGGCCCCTCTAAAACCAGGAAGGGGCTAGATGAGGGGCAGCTGAATTAAAGGCAGCTTCCCACCACGTCATTTCTCAAGGTCATTGCCAATGCCACCAGCTTTCATAAAGCCTTTTATGATTCTCTAGACATATTTTGTTTGGTACTGTTCATATTTAGTTTTACATTATAGCTATTCATATGCTGGTTTCATCCTTCCTTTTGGGTCTTTCCTCTCCATTTCTCCTAAACCGTTTTTCCATCCATTCACTCGACTCCAGTTTGCGTTATCACCTCTCTGAATGTTGCAGCCTTACATCTGCTCTTCCTACATCATCCAAATGAATGAATCCTGAGCTGGATCTTACAATGCCTTACAAAAAGAACTATACCAGACATGCTTAATTGAATTGAAGGTTAAGAGAGAAGGTCACGAGGAAGCAGACATGAGTGTTTACCATGTGCTGAACACACAGTTGAGACATGTTTGCATTATCTCCTTTAATTCCCACAACCCTTTGCAAGAGTACTATTACTATCTGAGGCTCAGAAATGACCCCAAGGCACAGGTTCGAAGGTAGGCTTTGCGCCTCTGAAGTCTGCTTCGGCAGGACCCTCAACCTTTGCTTTGTGTTTCCCATGAGTCCAAAGAGGGGTTAGAGACGGCCTTGAATGGAGCTCTGAGAGAGAAGGAGCGGGACAGGGAATTCCCAGCCGCCTTCACACCACAGAAGGCTGAAACTAGCGTGATTCAGTGCGGCACTGTGGGCAGAGCTGAGTGACTGAAGCAAATAGCTTATACTGGATAGAGGTAAAAAGGAGATTGTTATGATAGGGCTAAGTTTGAGAGGCCTTTGGAAGAGAGATCATAAGATGTAATGCTATTTTAGGCAAAAGTGTACTGTGTGCCCTTCCACTCTGTTTTTTATGCTTTCAATACTTTGTGATTGAAGACAGTAAAACAGATGTGATTAATGGAGTAGAATACAGGAAAACCTATACATTTTCAGATAAAACATAAGCTTCAAAGAAATGTCTCCCCCATACTGAGCGTTGCAGTGGGTTGGATATTGGCCCCAAAAGATATGCTCACCAGGAAGCTGAGGATGTGACCTTATTTGGAAGAAAGATCTTTGCAGATGTTGTAGGATAAGAATGTTAAGATGACATCACGCTGGATTAGGGTGAGCCCTAAATTCAATGATAACTTGTCTTTATAAAAAGAGAGAAGGGAGAGGACACAGGGAACCAGGTTGTGTGGTTCTGTGAAGACAGAGAGGCAGACTTGGGAGTGATTACTGTCACAAGCCAAGGAACACCTGCAGCCACCAGAAGCTGGAACAGGCAGGGAAGGAGTGTCCTCTACAGCCTTCCTCCGAAGAGGCTGGTGTCTTGAATTCAGAATTCTAGAACTTTGAGAAAATAGCCTCTGTTTTATCACCTAGCTTGCAGTCATTTGTTAAGGGAGCCGCAGGAAACTAACACAGGCCTCTTGGGGCGAAATCCCCCAGCCTCTCTTGGGGAAAATGCTCAGTCTTCTGTCATCAGATGACTTTTGAGGAGACTGTGGTGAGCAACGTGGAGCCATGGAAAGTTCTTGAGCACAACCAGGGAAAAATGGAAGCAATCTATAGAAAGGTTAGGATGACGCTGATGTCCAGTGTAAATCTGAGGGATAGAAGAAGTAATGGGAGATCAGTTGGAAGGCAGTAGGTATGGGGAAATGAACAAGAGTTTTGGAATCAGGTATGCGCAGTTCTGACCCCAGTTCTTTGATCCACTATTGAAGTGATTTCATCTGTAAAACAGGGATAATACTACTGTGTGTGGATTAGAGATGATATACGTCAAGAATTCAATCAAGGTACATTTCAAGTCTCGCTAGGAATGATGTGAAAGTTAGGATGCCAGTGATGGAAATGGAAAGGAAGGTGTAGTCAAAAAGATGTTTAAGAATCACCAGGACTCAACCATGGGGATAGACTGCAAGGGGTCCTGGCGCCATTCAGTCCTCTCCTGGCTTTTCTTGGGCAGAACTTGGAGACAGGGAAGATGGCACTGAGGTTTCTCCCGGGAGCTGAGGGGCCTGGGAGACTCTTGGCCAGGCCTGAAACCGTGAGCGGAGGAGCTGGTCTGGGAAGGAGACGAGTTTTCATTCTGACCGTGGTGACGCAGAAGAGATGCTGGGCCATGTGTAGCAAGTGAAGATTCGTTGGGAGCTCTGCAGATTCGCTGGGGAGCTCTCTATGGCTACAGGTCTGGGAGTTAATCAATGAAGGTTTAGACAGGGAGCATACAAAAAATAGTCAACTCTCCCTCTCTCTCTCTCTCTCAAATACAAAGGTGTATATGGAATAAAAATAAAGGGCCACTCTCTGCCTTGGGGATATAACTTTTAGATGGTGGGAAGACAACAAACTCTGTAGAGGAGGCAGAGATGGGCAGGTCAGAAAGGTAAGAGAATCAGAACTGGCTGTGTTTGATGAATGAAAAGATGATGGTGTTTCAGGAAATAGCAGAAATGCCACATATTTTAGAAAACTGCATAGTTATTGATAGAGAGCCACTGGATTTAGATCGAGAATGACATCGGTGACTTTCTAAAAAGTCAGAGAAGGAAAAGGCATGCAAGAACCATGATTCATTGAAAATTTACAAAGCAAACAAGCTAAAAACTGGGTCAATATTGTTATACTTCTTTTGAGAAAACTAATTTAAAATTGGGCTGACTAGAATTCTTCTTTCCTTATTGTAAACTAGGTATTATTAACACAAGACTTTTCCAAAAGGATGAACTTAAGTAGCTTCTTTCACAAGGTCAAACAAAGGGAAAAAAGGCTGTTCCGATTCCCTGAGCTTGTATCTGATCCCTGCTCAGCGTACTGCGCCTCCTTCCACTTAATGAGCTATTGAGGGCTACCTACTGCCAGGGTACTTCACATAGGAGTTAGGTAAATATTATCTCCTGGTCGGGAGCGGTGGCTTACACCTGTAATTCCAGCATTTTGGGAGGCCGAGGCGGGCAGATCACGAGGTTAAGAGATCGAGACCATCCTGGCCAACATGGTGAAACCCCATCTCTACTAAAAATACAAAAATTAGCTGGGCATGGTATCGGTCACCTGTAGTCCCAGCTACTCCGGAGGCTGAGGCAGAATCACTTGAACCGGGCAGAGGTTACAGTGAGCCAAGATCGCGCCACTGCACTCTAGTCTGGCAACGGAGCAAGACTGTCTTAAAAAAACAAAAACAAAAAAACTCCCCATTTGACAGATTTTAGAAAGGCCAAGGCCCCCCTGTGCGAAATTACACAGTTCAGGAAGTCAACAGTCACTCACCTGTCTGACTGCAAAGCTACACTGACTCTAGTTACCTATCCTAGGATGCTTCCTTTCTGGAAGAGGCAGGAGATGAGTGAATCAAATGATACTGCTTTATAACCTTGGGTAAGTTATTATTGCCTTAATAGTAAGCAGAGACCAGGAGCCTAAGAAAGAATCTTATTAGCATGGATGCAGGCTATCCTGCCAGGAAATCATAATTATTTGAATATTAGAATTTCCTTTGGGAAATCACATGGGGAGGAGAAAAGATCCGGATGAATATGCTTGTGAAAGGGAAGCTTGTGTTTTTCGCCTTGCTCTTAGGTTTTAATCTAAGTTTGTTTACAGGTTAGCCACAACTCGAGGCTTGGTGGGCTGAACTGTCCCACCACTAGCGACATTCTTTCTAGGGGCCCATTCGGGCAGCTCCTCTCCGGGTTCTGCCCCACGGGTGTGCAACCAGGATTCCACTGGCTGGGGCTGGCCTGGATGCCTGCGAGGCAACAGAGGTCGAGTTTCCTCTCCTTCTTTTAGGAAGTGCCTCGGACGGGATGATGGACTAAAAACGTGTCTGGTTGGGAAAGTAAATAGATGCAGGGCAAATAAATAAAAATACCCACAAGCAATTACAGGGAGGAAGTGACATTTTTATACAAGTCACTTTTCTGATGGACAACAGGCCTGCTTCGCTGAGTGCCGTGGGAATGCTTCCGGGACGGGGGCGGCTGCCCAGCAACTAGAGCTTCGTGATAAGAACATCAAACAAATAAAAAAGAGCACGTAAAGCCCACCCTGCAGTCATCCGAGGCTGGAAGTTACCGCTTGGGTTTTCACTCTCCTCCCCACCCACCGCCCGCGCGCAATTTCGGGCGTGGGGACCCTTTCCCGCACCGGACTCCCGGCCCGCGCTGCGCCTGCAGAGCGGAGCGTCCCCGATTCCTGCTCTATACCGGCGCGCTTACCGGGACCCAGACACGGAGCCTGGTGGCGCCGGGGGGCGCCCCAGGTGGGTCTCGGGTCCCCGCCCCGCGCGCCCGGGCCTGGGCCGGCCCCTGGGCGGCGTCACGGCGCGGCCGGGGAGGAGCGCGGGAGGAGGAGGAAGAGCGCGGAGGAGGCGGGCGCTGAGCGCCGGGGGAGGGTCGCCGCCGCCGCCGCTGCCGCCGCCGCCGCCGCTGGGATCGTCAGGCCGGAGCCGCGCGGCCGAGCGGGCGGCTGGCGGAGGGGAAGGCTCGGCGGCAGGGAGGCTCGCGGCGCCCGGGCCGGCGGGGTCCGCCCGGGCCGGCAGCGTCCGCCCGGCGGCGGGAGGAGGGAGCGGCGCAGACAAAGAGCGGCGCCTGGGCGGGCGCAGCGCGGCCGCCGCCCCGGGACCCGCGCCGCTGCCCTCCGGCTCCGCGGGCGGCCCACGGCGAGGTAAGCACTGCCGGGCGGGAGCGGAGCAGGGGCCGCAAACTTGGGGCCGTTGGGCGGAGTTGGGAGCTTGGCGGGGCCCGCGGGCCAGGGCGCTCCCGGGAAGGGGTTGGGAGAGCGGGTCCCCTCCGCGCCCCACCGGTGCTCTCGGCCCCGCCGCGGCCTGGGCGCCCCCGACCGCGGGCTGCCCCGCACCTCCCGGCTCGGCACCTTCCTGCCCGCCTTCCCGTCCCCACCCCCCGCCATCGGGGGCCGGCGCAGGGGCGGGGACGCCCGCCAAGGGCGCAGGCGGGGATCAGGGCAGGGGGCCCGGCGGCGGGGCCCGGGGACTCCAGACCCCCGGGTGTGTAGGCAGCTCCTGGCCTGCTGGCCGGCGGCTGGCACGGAGCTTGGGGCTAGCGTAGGACCGTGCAGTGGCCAGGGTCGCCAGGGCGCGTGTGCTGGGGAAGATAGCCGCGGATCGCAGGGCCCCGGCGCAGGGACCGGGGAGGCCGCGATCGGCCGGGAGAACTTAACTGTGTTTATTACAACTATTTATGATCGCGCACAAAGCTGCTGTCACATCGCATAAAGGAGGTCCTCGCGTCGGCGAAGGGAGCTTTTGTGCCCGGCTTCAGGCTCTGCGCCCTGCCCCAGATTTACAGGACTCTTACAGCCACCTGAACCAAAGTTTCTCACAATTGCTCGGCCTCTCGGTTTCTTTCAGGGCGATTTAACAACGGAGTGGTTCTGGAAACATTTGATGTGTGAGTTTTAAGGCATGGACTACGGTAACTCCCTTAGGAACGCAGTTAGCTTGGCATTGTGTGGAGGGGTTTAATTTGCCACGCACGTTAACTTGTAGACAATAAGGATCTCTGTGAAGGTCTGCTCTGGATGCTAGGGGTCATTGGCTGGTGGACCCCAGGCACCTGACTTAAACTAATATTGTAACAGCTTCAGGGACAAAGCCAAGCGTGCGTGGAGTCGGCCTTGACCACTTCAGACAATTCAGGTTGGCAGATTCCCCTTTATTTGGCTATATTTTACCAACAGGTTTTAAGGTTGCTTCTGCCAAGTTTGTATCTGCATAATGGGATGAGCAGGCCCTAGTGTGGGCAGGAGGGGCTTAAAATATCGCATGGGCTAGCTCCCTCCCTCGACCCAGAAAGAAACTAGCCAGAGATGCCGGTGGGCGTGGCTTGCTCGGGACCCACAGGTAGGGGAGTCTCTTCCTGGCCCAGGCCCCAGGCCCAGTCCCTGCTTCTCGGAAGGGATTTTGTGTAGGAATGAAAGTGATTCAGGGCGTGTTTCATGCTTCTGTTTTGGATGTAGTTATCGAGTCTGAAAGTGACTGAAAATGAAATTAACCTGGGCAGCTTTAACTTAGCAGTAGGTAACTGCTTGTGAACACTCCCTCTATTCACTTCCCAAGCGTTCATAGATAAACAGGTGAATTAGTAACAGGATTCAAGCCAGTGCGAGGTTTCTGTAAAGAGAACGGCAGTCACGGGACACATGGAGAAGAAATGCATTTCATCTGGAGACTGGGCTAGAGATGTAGGTTTTTTCATGTTTGGAACAGGGATTTCCTGCGAACCGAGCGTTAACCCTGCTGGTGAAGAAGTGACCACAAGGGAAAACCCTACCTCAGTATTTTCTCCCCTGGAGGTTGGTTAGATGTAGTTTTGATTGGAGACGGTGGCAGAATCTTGGTGTTCTTTTGGCGGCTACTTGAGGCTGAAATTGAGAACTTTGACCATGGGAAGCTGTGGAGGTGCCTGGCCCACTTCCTGTCCTGGAGGCCTTGCATGGATTCTGAGCTTCTTTCCTGCTTCATAAACATTCAGGGGGAATTGATCATGAAACACTGGATGAAATTGGGTCACAAATTACCATCAGGGAGAGTTGGCTGCTGCATAAACCCCTCTGTCCACTTGTGGACAAACTGACCCTATTAATGGTGGGACTTGCTGAAGGCCCCTTTCAGGTAGCTGTGCTCAGTTTTCAGGCTTTGTGTTTTGCTTAGGACACACTACATACTTAAATCTTCTTCATCCCTGCTCTGTTTGACCCTGCTGTATTTACCCAGGCGCTGTCATTTACATTTTGGGTTATTTAGGTTTTCCAAAACACAGCAGATCTTATGTACACAGTACTATATTTGAGAAATGCACTATCATCCATATTCAATCCACTGGAAGTCTTCCTTGCCTGTGCACAGACTGGATAACCTTTTATAATACCCTAAGACTCCCTGAATGGCACAGAATGCACTGGATTCCTTTACTTGATCACTTGCACTAGCTTAATTTGCCCTGGCTAGACCAGGCTGTGTTGCTCTATGGGACACCCATTTTTCTGACTGCTCAGACTGGCTTGCCGTGTGCACTGGGGGAGACAGGGCTTGTGGAAATTATTTTCTGATATTAAAAATGAGGCTTAATGACTGAAGAGCTCAAGATTGCTTGCTGGAACTGCAGGGGAGGATGATGAGCGATGTTTGGGAAAAAAATAAGCTAACTTTTTTCACAAATGAACTGGAAACTCCCCACAACTCTCCAAAGGCTTAGGAAATTAGTTTTCCCATCCTGAGGGATTGCAAGTGGTGCTTCCAAATGGTTTCTCTTTCCTAAAATGGGTGATGGAAATACTTCACGGCACGTTTCAAAGGGCCTAAGCTAAAACATGATTTCATGTGTGGTGTTCCATCTGTGAGTTAAAGCAACTCAGAAGAAGGTCATGACAGCCTTTTAACTGGTTGTAAAAGTATGCAGTGAAAGCAAAACTAGTTTTGCATTTCTTTAGGCTACATAGGAGCACAATTTAAACATTTACACTCTTTTTTTTCATTTCCTGTGTTTTCCTTTGAGCATATCCCATAGTATGTTTATTTCTGAAGGTCAATGAACATTAGCAAATAATACCTCTGCCCAGTGATACACAGCTGCACATACATTCCTACCTCAGCAATCTCAGTCCTTGAAACTGTGGAAATGAAAGTTATTTTGATTGAGGTAGCAGTGTCACAGTGATGTCACACAGCATCACTGTCCCTGACCAGCCTCTGTGTTCCACCTTGGCTCAGCCCCCTCTGTGTCCTGAGTTCTTACTCTTCCCAAGGGTCATCTCTTCTTTCTTTTCTTCCCCACATCTTATCAACTCCCAACTACAGGGATGACTTCATCTTTGAACCGCCACAGCACATTCTTTGTGTACCTGATTTATCATCTGTGACCTTCTTTCCTGCATTTAAAAAAAAAAATTTAAATTTTTTTAAGGTAGGGTCCCACTCTGTCACCCAGGCTGGAGTGCAGTGGCACAATCACAGCTCACTGCATCCTTGAACTTCTCAGTTCAAGCAGTCTTCCCACCTGGGCCTCCAAGTAGCTGGGACTACAGATGTGTACCACCATGCCCAGTGAATTTTTTAAATTTTTATTCTGTAGAGATAGGGTCTCTGCGGAAGGCTGGTCTCAAACTCCTGGGCTCAAGTGATCCTCCTACTTTGACCTCCAAAATACTGGGACTATAGGCTTGAGCCACTATGTCCTGCCTTAAGGTTTTTTTTTTTATTTTTTTTATTTGATTCATCTTTTCTTTAACAGATTCTGAACCCCTTGGGGGTAGACTGGTCTTGCCACTTATACACAATGAGTGTGCAACAAATAATTAATTGAATATGTGCGTGAATATTGAGTTCCCAGCCTGTCAATGTTTAGGCTCTTGCCTCCCACTGAGATGCGAGTGTTAAGAGACCTCTGGCATTCTTGTAAATCTGCTCAGAACCTCTGTCTGTTGTGGAAGGCTTTGACCTCAGGATGTCCAGGCAATGGGAGAATTTGGTCTGTTGCCCTCTTTATTTGGTAAATTTTCCGTCAAGTGAGTCATTTGTAGTCCTGAAGCTACATTGAAAAGCAAAAACAACAACAAAAAAAACAAAGCCAAATGCATACCCAACTGCATTGCCTGGTCAGCTGGCTGAATGGTTTACTTTTGCAGGTTAGTCTGTTCATATCAACCTGAATTCGAAATGCTGGGCAGAGCGTTTGTGATCCTGGCCTGGTTATTTTGTGTCACCTCTTCTTTCTACTATTGTATTTGTAATGTTTTTAAGAAAAGAAGCTTCAAATGCACTCTGAATTTAAGTGTTGCAGTTTCTTTTGAGACAGTTTTGGAAGGCGGGGTGTTAATGCTGCCCATTTGTTAGTGAAGAACTAAAACGCCATGGTGAGAGAAGAATGACATGTGCTAGTGCATGCACGCTGATTCATCGTTTGCAAAGTCCTCTGCACATGCACCATCATACTTAATAGTCAGAATAACATGGCACCCTTGGTTCTGGCCCTTGTTTCTAGGTAGGAGACTGGGAAAGACAGAGCTTGAATTTAGGGGTAAGTCCTGCAGGCAGCACATGAGGAACACCAACGCGTTGCTGGGTAGAGGTTTTTTTTTTTTTTTGAGGCAGTTTTCGGAACACAGTGTCCTCGGGTGTCTGCCTTTGCTGTGTCACAGCTGTGTGCAGATATTGGTGTAGCAGATTCTGGGTGTGAGTTGACTGTGAGGTTGAGCAGTTTGAGGGAGGCCGGCAGGAGCAATGTCAGTCTCTTGTGTCCTCACATCCTGGTTACAGGCTGATGTTACCCTGGAAAACCTCCTCAAGTTGAGAGAGCTTATTCCTCTTTAGTGCATGTATTAGTCAGCTCCAGGTGCTGTAAGAATAAAACATAGAGGCCAGGTGTAGTGGCTCATGCCTGTAATTCCAGCACTTCAGAGGGCCAAGGTGGGCGGATCATTTGAGATCAGGAGTTCAAGAGCAGCCTGGCCAACATGGTGAAACTCTGTCTCTACTAAAAATACCAAAAAAAAAAAAAAAAAAGAAAAGAAAAAAAAAAAAAAAGAGCCAGGCATGGTGGTGCACACCTGTAATCCCAGCTACTCCGAAAGCTGAGGCACAAGAATTGCTTGAAACCAGGAGACAGAAGTTGCAGTGAGCTGAGATTGCACCACTGTACTCCAGCCTGGGTGACGACGCGAGACCTTGTCTCAAAAACAAAACAAAATAGACACACAACAACATAATGGGTGGCTGAAGCTGCATATATTGATTTTCTCACAGTTCTGGAGGCTGGAAGTCCATAATCCCGGAGCCAGTAGGGCTGGTTTCTGGTGAGGGTCTCTTCCTGGCTCGCCTTCTTATGTCCTCATGTAGCCTGCCTTCTGTGAATGCACGGGGAGAGGGAGTTCTGGTGGTGTCTCTTCCTCCTATAAGGACATCTGTCCTGTTGGATCAGGGCCCCACCCTTATAACCTTTTTTTAACCTTAATTGTCTCCCAAAGTGTCCTGTCTCCTAACATAGTCACTTAGGGATTAGGGCTTCAGCATATGAATTTAGGGGGGACAATTCAGCCCTTCCCAGTGTGTCTGTCTAGGTTCTACAACAGGACTAGTGCTTTCAGGAAGACCTGGTGCTCCCATTATCCTGATCTGGGATCTTTGTTTATTTGGGGACACCTCCCAGGGGATGGTTGGAGTAGTCACAAGTAAGGAGGGAATGTCAACTCTTTACATGTTGGTTGTAGCACCCCATAACAGGGAATAAGGTGCTGGCTTTCCAAAGGCTGGAAAAGTTTTAAGTAGATGAAGAGAGAGCAAAATCTTGACTTGATTTCATTTATGGAAGCTTCTCTTCTACGTAGGTAGGGAGACACTTATTTGGGGGTTGGTTTGTCTCTGCTTGAGACCATGATAAAATATCAGTGATACGTGAAGGAAAGTCTTTTCTGAGCCCTGGACGAAGAGAGCAAAGCAAGAAGTGGGGCCAATGGCAACCAGGGTGGAGAGGCTGTCCCCTGTGAGCCTGCCATCTCTGTGATTGTGCAGTCTTTGCCACATGAGCAAACATCCCTTAGCAGAATGTGCATGACGGTGGTGAGGTACACGCCAAGCACGGCTGGAATGTTTCTGACCTAGGCCAGTTTGCCTTGTTCAGACGTAAGGCAGGGGCAGTGCCTGCATGACTGACCTCCCTCTGGCTCCAGATCTGTATGTTCATTCATGCTTTGTTTGTTCCTTTGTTAGTTCATACATTCATTCATTCATTCATTCATTCAAATTATCCAAGTCCTTACTGGTCATTTCCACCATCCCAAACCATTTGTAGCAGCTCCTCCAACCTGCCTGCCTTCTCAGTTATTTTCTCCATCACCGAATCACTGGGTCATCCTTGAATTCTCCCTCACCTCTCAACTAGTTATCAACTCCTGTTGATTCTACCTCCACAAGATCTAAAATCTCAGCCCTGCCGTCCTTTTTCTCTTTCCCTTGGACATCAAAACCATTCCTGCCAATCTGTCCCAGGGTGCCTGCACCCTCACAGTTTGGCCACGACCTGCTGTCTATCGCCCTCAGGTCAGTGTCTCAAGTCCCCAGCATGGCAGGCATGGGCATGCACGCCTGTGCTGCTTCTCTGTTTCTCCCAGCATCTAAATATCCCCTTTTCCACATACACACATGCTGAGCTACAAGTCATCTGTGGCTGCCCACTGACAGTTTGCTAATTGTGATAACAAAACTAAGTTTATAATCAGTTTGTTTTTAAAGACTTCTCTCCATTGCGGCTGGTGAAGGGTTCTCCTGTGCAGTAATGGCAGGGCTTCCCCACTACAGCCTTGTGTAGAACTGAGCTTGGGCCTGGCTCTCTGTCACGGGAGGAGGGGAGGCTAAGTACAGAAAATGGTGCGTATGTGTGTTTTAATGCGGACCGTCTTCCTGCAAATGTCATTTGAACTGACGGGTTGTCAAGCAGTGCTGACCCCTTGAAATACAATGTGAACCACAAATGCGAGCCCCAGATGTAGTCATAGTGTTCTGGTAGCCACATTAAAAATGTAAAACGAAACAAGTGTTACTAATTTTCATCATATATTTTCTTTTGCCCAATATATATAAACTCTTCCTATATGCAATCAATGTAAATTGTAATTAATAAGATAATTCACATTCTTTTATTTGTGTGAGGGCTTTGAAATACAGCATATAGTGTATACATTTACTGCACCTCTTGGCTCCCTTTCACTGCATTTTGAGTGGCTGGTAGCCACATGTGGCACAGCCTTATTGCAGAGCGTGAGTCTGTACACTTTTCATGATTTAAGCTGCATTTGCTGTCAGTTTTCCAAAACTGAGATAACTAGAGACAAAGTGGAAACAATGTAGAATAATTATAATGGTAATTATTATTGTGCTTTATTGGGAAAGGTGTAACCTTTTGAAATATAAGGAATAATGTCCTACTTCATGCACTCAGTGCATGTTGTTTTAGGGCATTAAAATCAGATTCAGTTAAAACCGAATGTGTCATCAAAATACCTTGTTCATTTTACAATTATTTAAAAATGTGCTTTGAATTTTAGAAGTTAAGTTACCAGTATAAAATAACATTTTTGTATGTCAGTGTTCAACACAGTTCTTTTTAAAGACTTTGTTCAGCACCTCAGGAAAGGCAAAAAAAAAAAAAATAAATAAAATTGTATACAGTTATGGGGTACAAGTGTTATTTTGTTACATAGATTGCCTAGTGGTGAAGTCAGGGCTTTTATTGTATCCATCACTCAAGTAACATACATTGTATCCATTGAGTAATCCCTTCCCATCTCATCACCCTTCAGGTCTCTGGTTCCATCTGGATCATGGCATCCAGTTCTGTCTGTGTTGCTGCAAAAGATATGATTTCATTCTTTTTTGTGGCTGAATAGTAGTCTATTTTCTTTATGTAGTCATCTGTAGTATTCAACATATTTCTGATACATGTTAAGTGCAATCTAAAATCATATATTTTTTAAGTGAACATTAGCTTCTTCCCTCACAGACACACACACACACACACACACACACACACACACACACTCACACTGTAATTACTGTTCTAAGCACTTTATTTACGTGTAATAACTCATTGGGTCCTCACTAACAGAGCATGTGGTTACTTTCTGTTTGTACCTTCATGTCCAAGGAAAGGGCTGCCATGTCTGACCTTCCACAGCTAGATTCTGACCAAGCTGGCTGCCATCCCTTCATTAAGATGTATCTGAAACTGTAATCCCAGCACTTTGGGAGGCCGAGGCGGGTGGATCACGAGGTCGAGAGATCGAGACCATCCTGGTCAACATGGTGAAACCCCGTCTCTACTAAAAATACAAAAAAATAGCTGGGCATGGTGGCACGTGCCTGTAATCCCAGCTACTCGAGAGGCTGAGGCAGGAGAATTGCCTGAACCCAGGAGACAGAGGTTGTGGTGAGCCGAGATCATGCCATTGCACTCCAGCCTGGGTAACAAGAGCGAAACTCCGTCTCAAAAAAAAAAAAAAAAAAAAAAAAAAGATGTATCTGAAAATACATAAAACAGAATCATAAACTTTTATTATGGTGTAAGATTTGAGAAACATTGGTGGAAAATCATTGATAAGGAGTGGAGCTTGGATACAGGTTCGTTCTGGGAAGCCCTTATCAGCCAAGTGGTTGGGGAAGGCCCTGGACTTTGGAAGGACATAATGAGTAACCGATACCTCGGAGGAGGGGAAGCCTTGAACCATCGTCAGTGGACACCATTGGCCTGGCTGCTCCTATCACCCAACCCCCTTGCCGTGTTCTGTAGCGTGGTGGTCCTCCACCTGCTCAGGTCTCCAACTCGGCAGGAAGCACCAGCATCCCCTGGGGAGAACCACCGTTGGAGGAAACTGCAGTGCCACTGGGAGAAAGGGAGTATTTTCTGTTGCAGTCACAGTGTATTAGCTCAAGTGGCCATGCGGGTGCCGTCATAGATGCCTGTGTGATGTGCCTGTTCAGCAGCAGCTGTGTGGTGGGTCCCCACCCTTGTCTTCTCCACATTGGGGGCTGAGGAAACAGGAGTGTGTGTCTTTCTCACTGTCTCATTTTTGCTGCTCTGTTTTTCTTGAATGAGTTGCTATTGTTGAAGTGAAGATAGGCAATTAGATTCTTGATGAAAACCTTGTAGCTGGACATACCAAATCCTTTTCCTTTGTGCTTTTATGACATTTGGGAAGATCTTCGAGAATTCCAAGGTGGCTTTGGAATCTGCTTCTGAGGTTGTGAGAGAGGCCAGGTCAAGTCCAAGTGTGGATTCTTGGATTCTTGGGAGACAGCTGCTACAGGTCTTGATGGGAGCTCTGATACTGGCTGCCCTTCCAAGCGAGTTGTCTGTGCCAGCCTCTTGAACCTACCCTTTTGTGTTGAGAGGGCCATTGAGGGCCATCAGAGGGTTGAGCAGCCCTCTCGTGAGCAGAGGGGACTGAGATAGACTGAGTCTGGCGTCTCTGTTGGGAGAAGCTCCTGCATATTCCAAGTTTCAGTGGGGCTGCAACTTGGGCAGTTTCTTTCAACTCACAGGTTTAGATTTGCAATCACACCGCCTCTCATGTGGCCACTTCTATACGTAGCAGGTTCCAGGATGTGTAGTGGCAAAAATTTGTTTACTTAAACATTCTTAACTTCCCAGCAACGGTGGGGGCAGCCAGGGAGTGAGAAGTTAGTTAAATGGTGGGGAGATCACAGGGGGATGGCTAAAAAGATGCGCATGCCCATTTTAGAGGACAAAGTCCATCAATGCCTCCTTCGATTTTCCTTAAAGGTTGTGTCTCCATTTAATATCTTAAGAATTTTGGCTGAGTATTTAAGGATGTCTGCAAGTCAACAAATATTTTAATTATATCACTTACGAGCCTGGCTGCCGGAGAGAAGAGCAGTTGCTGTCTCTTTCATGCGATCCCTCTCGTCAGCTGTCTTCATTTGAAGGACAATCACTTTAAAAGCTTCTATCCCTGTTTGTGTGTGTCTGGGGGTGGGGGTGGGGGCGTGGGGGAGCTGCATTGGTAATAAAACAGTCCCCTTCTCTCCTCTTTTTTTTTTTTTTTTTTTGCTGTTCTGCATGATGGAAGCCAGCTTGGAGACATTGACATAAAAACTACAAGGTGCTTGAGTATTTTTAAATAACAGGGGATTCACTGAGTTGTGTTAGAGACAGTTTTTGGGAAATTTAATATAGGTGAAGAGTGAATTTTCATTAAATGACTTAAAACAAACAAACAAACAAACTTGGTAGCAGAATCTAGAAAGATGTTTATAAAAACAGACTTTTTTCTTTCCAGCCATTTCCATTCTTTCTTTGTATTCTTCTGGCTCTCCTTTCACTTTTCACATTTGTGTGTGACTCCCCTCATGCCATCTCCCCCACCCTGAACACCATTTATCTTAAAGTGTGTCTGTTTCCCATGTGTCTTTGTGACTGCCCTCATATGACCATTCCTTTATGTACTTTTGTTATTGTCTTCTTAGGACCTTCCTAACCTGGATTTACAAGGTTCTCTTCCCTTAAATTAAGCCATTTGTCTTGCTTCAGTTCCCTTTTCATAGTTTTCTTACTAGGTCTATTTTACATGGTTTAGTAGACAAGACCCAGTGGTGACTATGAAGAAACGATGGCATTATCATCTTTAAAAGAAAGAGAAGGGTGTCAGACACCGTGCGGTTAATTTTCAGCCTTGCTGGGTAGAACAGAAGCTCAGTTGATTGATCACCTATAGATTAGGTGTCTAGTGTTGAATTTGTTGCTTCTTCACTTGATTGTGCCAAGCACCTCATCATCTCTCAGTCATCCCAGTGGGTGTGGCTGATTCCGTCTTCTGTAAGAAGTAGGTTTTCCTTTCATGAATGCCTCGGGTTGATGAGCGTTCCATGTCTAAGGAAGAAAATATGTTTTTAACACACTGTGCATTTGTACATATGGCTTCTCATTCATTTTAGATCTTATTCGTTATTAGAACTAGATCGGGAAGTAGAAACAATTTACTTGTGCGGGTACACAAACACCTTTTTAAATGTTAATATTTTGGGAAACTTAAATTGAGACTTGAACCCATGTCTATAAGTTAATGGTGCTCAATTGGGGCAGTTTTGCCCATGTGGACATTTGGCGATGTCTGGAGATATTTTTAAGTGTCATGCCTGTGGGGTGCTACTGGCGTTTAGTGGGATGCTAGACCAGAGATGCTACTAAATATCCTGCAATGCACAGGACAGCCTCCACAACAAAGAATTAACTAGCTCAGATGTCAGTATTTGAGCAGCCTTGATATAAGTGAATGCTGCTCTGCTTTATTTAAATGTTGAAGTCAGGGGCACATGCATTCCTTCACACAGTTGCCTTTGGACATCAATTTTTCTTCCATTTCAATAAACATGGTGAAACAATACATATGTGGAGATCTAAACATGATTTATACATGTATGCAGTTAAGTATGCAAGGGAGAATCTGTAATGTAACTGATTTAGCCATGTTTTTTCTTTATCTGTAATAATACTAGTGTTAAACTAATGGCATACATTATTTTCTCATTCAACATATTTCAATCATAAACATACAAAACGCTGATTTTGTAGGAAACATTTTGATATCTTGCTGGAATGTGATAAAAGTACATTCCCCTCACAATGCCCACTGACGTGGAAGTAATAAGGGAGGTGTTATCAATTACTTTTAATAAGTAATTGATTTTCAGAGTTTGGCCTCATCAAAGACATCTGTTTTCTCAGCTTAGAAGCCTTACGCTGGTGATTGTCTACAGAAGCAGATTTGTCTTTGTTGTTACTAAGGTTCATAGGAATCTAGGTTCAGCCTGATAATTTTTTGAGCTGGTCACATATGTTAGCTTTTGAATGTTTAATTTCCTTCTTTGTATAGTTCTAAAATAAACTCCTCAGGGGAGAGAGACTAAAAATATCACAAATTAGACCTTACGAAGGGAAAAGGAAAGGGGAAATTCTAATCTGGCTGCTAGTTGCCGACTCCCAGTGTCTACAAAGCTGCCTATTACCTGGCCTAGCATATGCTATTGCTGTCTGAATGTACTTTTTTTCTTTTTAAATAGGGCCTTACTTGATCAAGTAGGATAAGCCTAGAGATGAAGAGAGCTGTCAATTAGAAGTTCTTTTGGCTTTCTCACTGTCTGCTTTGTATGAATTATTTCCTGTTCTATTGTTCTTCCTTTTGACTTCGTTTCTTCTTACCCCTCTCTTCCTGTTCTGTTTCTGGGAAACACAAAATCAGCACTTTGCAAAATTTTGAGCTTTCCTTGGTGCAGATAGTTAAAAGCACAATCAATCTTTTCTTTTCCTCAGTCGTCCCATCTCAAATGGACTGAGAAGGACCTCTGAGAGAGAAATTAATAGTAATTCCTTGGACAGATTGGGAAGTTCTGAAGTTGCAGCTTTGGAACAATGTGTGTATCTCTTTATTACTTGCACACCTTGTATCATTTGATTCTAACTTTGGCAGGAAGAGGGAGGCCAGTGTTGTTAATTAGCCCTTTTTTAGGTGAGGAAAGTGTGGGTCCCTCACCAGGGCACAGTGACTGGCCCACTGGGGTTCTGTGGTGAGTGGCCATGGGGAGATGTCAGGCCCAAGCACTGTGGCCTGTAGGATGCCCCAGCCCCTCAGTGGCAGGCCCTGGACTTCATTCTGGCTTTATATTGATGTTATTGAAGTTTCCTCCTCCCTCATAACATTTGCCTTTGTGCAGTGACTGCTTGGCTTTCCATTACAGTGGGAGTTGGATTCAAACAGTATCATTCTGAACTTTATTTTATTTATTTATTTATTTTAACTTTTTGTTTGAAAACTTTGTTAAAATAAGGATTAAACCTGAAAAAAAGAGCGATGAGAATGCTAGCCCTTTGCACAAAATCAGCAAGAAAAAGGAAACAGGGAGGGAAAGAGAGGAAAGGAAGGAAAGAAGGAGGGGAAGGAGGGAGGGCGGACGGGCTGAATTTTATTTTTTATTTTTTTGAGACGAAGTTTCACTCTTGTTGCCCAAGCTGGGGTGCAGTGGTGTGCGCCGCCTCCTGTGTTCAAGTGATTCTCCTGCCTCAGCCTCCCGAATAGCTGGGATTACAGGCAGGCGCAACCATGCCTGGCTAATTTTCTATTTTTAGTAGAGATGGGGTTTCTCCATGTTGGTCAGGCTGGTCGCGAACTCCCAACCTCAGGTGATCTGCCCACCTCAGCCTCCCAAAGTGCTGGGATTACAGCGTGAACCGCCACAACTGGCCCCATTCTGAACTTTATTAATGGCTTGTGTAAATCTGAACTTCAACAATCTTGATTCATATGAGAAACAGAGATGTAGAGTCTCCTTTTTCTTTGCTACTAATTTGGCTAAAGTTGCATAGCTAATTTTTAAGCTCTCCTGATCTCTGTTTTGTCTTCCGTGAAACAAGGGGTTGCCTGTAATGTACTTTCACAGCATTTTATAGCCCTGACTTTCTGTGTTAAAATTGGGATGGAACACACCCTTGATTATTAGGGGATTATTTTTCTTCAAAGCAGCATGGGATGAACTGACTTATGTGTAAGCTGATGTTGCTGTTGCTTTTCTCTGAATGCAGTCAGGAGGGCTGGAAGTGTACGAGTCCAGAGATGTGGAAAGGCTGCCTTGTTCATCCTGATGCCACTAACAGGTCGGACTGCTCTCCTGGCTGTGTTTTCACTCAGTTGTTGCCTGTACTTCATACCTACAAAGGACCAGCTGTGGGCCAGGCACTGTGCTGGGTGCCATGGGAAAACCACAGCAAACTACATGAACACCAGCCCTCAGGGAGCCTGTAAACCAATGTGAAGATCTTACAAGCTCACAATACACTCCTAATCTTAGTTAGCAAGTATGGAAAATGACTTTCTTGATCTCGGGGTGGGGGAAGCACATATGGAAAGTTCCTCTCTAATCTCTAACCTACCCCCCAAGGCCAGGCACAATTCATCTGAAGCTTTCTGGAGGATAGTTTTTTCAAGATCCTCAGAAGTTCTTCAGTGCACAGGCAACCCCCGGATACTGGAATTGTCACCTGAGCTGAGACATTCCTCATGCCAGTTGTAAGTCCGGTCTCTCCCACAGCTGGGACAAAGCACCTCTATTCTCTCATGCTGGGATGGCTGTTACTATTCCAGGGCCTGGATGAAGCTCAGTGAGTTTGCTTAGGATGAACACATGATTTGTGGGCCAATTTTCAGATAATGTGAACTCTACTTATAGGTTGTTTATTGCTTAAGAGCTTTATCTCTTAAAAATGAGTAAATCTACTTGGTGCTTTGCATGGAATGCAGATGTCAGCACACTAATACTTCCTTATTTTTTATAAGGAAGTATAAATGCATTATGCCATCACATTTAATATAGAGGTGTAAGTGATTTAATCACATTATTTCTCTTGGATTAGTAATGAATATTGCAAATCAATCCTGTGAACACCTTTTACACGTTTGTTTTTTATCCTACTGATGGTTTCATTTGAACTGTGTTTGGAAATTTAGTTTATTTCTTACTCCATTGTAGATGTTCATTTTTGTATTTTTTATTGAGACAGAGGCTCGCTCTGTTGTCCAGGTTGGAGTGCAGTGGCACGATCTTGGCTCACTGCAACGTTTGCCTCCTGGGTTCAAACAATTCTTCTGCCTCAGCCTCCCAAGTAGCTGGGACTACAGGTGTCCACCACCACCCCCGGCTAATTTTTATATTTTTAGTAGAGACTGGGTTTCACCATGTTGGACAGGCTGGTCTCAAACTCCTGATCTTGTGATCCGCCTGCCTGGGCCTTCCAAAACGCTGGGATTACAGGCATGAGCCACTGCACCTTGCCCATTTTTGTATTTTTTAAATGCGGTGTTTCAAATTCTTGACTTCTACTGAGTAGTCAAGACTGGTACTTCTACTCAGTACCCAGATTACTGTGCTGTTATGACAGTAAGTTGTCATAAAACTATTTTCCAAAGGTTGGAACTGATTTCAGGGTTTACATTTAAGCTCTGTTTAACATCTGAAACTAAATTAATGCTAGCATTCAGAACTAGTAAAATCATAATTAGTGATTTGTTCTCTATTTGACACTGAACCAGCAGACATTTCCCTTAGCTTTTGGTGACATGGATTAATGTAAAATGGTTTGGCGATTTACTATAATTAATTAGCGATAGAGTGTAGAGTATAATTAATGCTTGATGTTTTGAATGAACTTAATTTGAGAATAATGAGAATTTAATTTGAGATCTGAGTTTGTGATACAATTTTAAAGATTGATGGAATACCTAGATTCCTGGTTCTTGGGCCTTCAGAAGGAGAGAATTTCATGTGTTAAGTCTTTATTTGGTCTCATTCAAGGAAGCAAGATTTTTTATTTGTTCATAAACTCATGCAGTATATCATTTTACATATTCAAGTACACATAATATGTTCTCTGAAGAAAGCAGAAAATTGTATTGCATTTCAACCTTGTAATACCCTCACGTTAGTGTATTAGGCTGATCAATAGAGGTATTTATCTCCTTTTGTTGAGCACAGAGAAATTAACTTTTCCAAAGCATCATTTGTTATTGTTGAAAGTCATGTAGCCCTGTGCATACAGGCTTCTGTATGATATTACACATAAAAACATATGGTACATGTTTTTAAGTAAGCCCTTAATTTTAGAATAGGTTTTAAATTTACAGAAAAGTTTCAGAGATAACACAGAGAATTCTGATAGAATCAGCGTCTACTTTCCCCTGTGATTAGCATCTTACATTACTCTAGTACATTGGTTACAGGTAATGAAACAGTATTGGTACATTATTGTTAAGTAAAGTTCATGGTTTATTTGCCCTGACATACTTTTTTTGTCCCAGGATCCCATGCAGGGTACATTTCATTTAGTCTCCATAGCACCGCTGCTGTGGGACAGTTTCTTAGACTTGCCTTGTTTTTGATGACTTGACAGCTTTAAGGAGCAAAACTGATTTTCAGGTTTTTTTTGTAGATTGTCCCTCAGTTGAGAGTTGTCAGATGTTTTTCTCGTGATTAGTCTGGAGTTACCCATTTGAGGAGGAAGGCCACTGAGGTAATGTGCCATTTTGTATCAAGGGTCCATGCGATCAGCATGGCTTGTGACGGTTGATGTTGACCTTGATCACCTGGCCCAGGTAGTGTTTGTCAGGGGTCTCCACTGTCAAAGTGACTCTTCCCCCTCTTTCCATACTTCAGTCTTTGGAAGGAAGTCACTTAAGGAAGAGGGTGTTCAGCTCTACCTCTTGGAGGGGTTGTATTTACATTAGTTATTTAGAATTCTATCTGAGAGATTGATCTATTCCCCCGCAAGGGACCAAGATTTTCAGCGGGGATAGAAGGCACTGTGGCACAGACAGCCCCTTGGCACTGTTGCAGAGGAGGAGGTAGGATAGGATGGTGCCCCAGCACAGGGTTTCTAGAATGTGGTCCTGGGCTGTGGAGATATGCAGATTCCGGGGCACCTGCCTTGGATCTCCTGACTCAGTTTCGTGGGGTGGGTTGGTCTGGAATTCTTCCTGTTGAACGAGTTCCCCAGGTGATTCTGATGCATATTCAAAGTTGAGAACCTCTGCTGTGGATTAGCTCTTGAACCCTGGGTGTGCCGGCCAGGAGTCAAGCCCTCACCTCCTTCCTCACTGCTCACACCTCATCCCTGCTGGTGGCATCTAGCTCTAAGGCTCCCCTGCAGAGGGCCCCTGTGTGACCACTCCTTCCATGGTTTTGACCACCTCTTGGATCTTTCCATCTGAGGCTCCCTTTGTATCAACCCAGGGTCTTTGCTTTCTGGATAACTTCATCCTTAGTTTGGTGGACCCAGAGTTCTAGTAAAGGGAGAAACCAGTTACAGCTGAGAAACCTATTGTCAGGGCCAGAGTAGGGAGGTCCCTAGAGGCCAGGCTTGTCTGAAAACAGTTTTATTACTTGTGAGAGAGACTGAGACCCCACGTGGACTGTGTTCGGGTTCGGGCAAATTAAAAATCACCAGAAAATCTTCTAGTTTCCACATGTGTCCGATGTCTTGCGCCCTAGGACAGCCCTACCTCTCGGGCACATTCCCTGGTTGAAGTGGGAGGGCAGTGGCCTGAAGAGGTTTCTTTGGGTTTGGGGTCTGGGTGGCCATAACCCTGGTGCCATCTGAAGAAGCCTGGGCTGTGACTGGGCTCATGAAGTAGTCCTAGCCCAGTGACTAGAGACCCAGTGTCTCAGCAAGGTGCACTCCTTACATAGATGGGGACCAGAATCTGCCCTGGTGCCATTTGGTGACCCTGCCCACGCAGCCTGCCAGGCCTCATCTGGGCAGCAGGCTCCTGGCCTGCCCAGGCTTGTGTGGGAGCGGAGGTGTGGGCACTGCAGGCAGTGGCAGGAGGGGCTTGAAGGGGTCCTTTTAACTCCTGGCTGACTGACTGAAGGTTCCAGAGAATCTTTTTTTGGGAGAGAGGAGTGGCTGACCTTTCTCTTGGGTACAGGAAAAGTTGGTTAAGGCCGTTAGCCTGTTTCTCTTTTGTCACTACCTTCTCCCTTCTAGTGATGAGACCATTCCAGGTTTGGATGGAAGGCCAGGTCGGGGGAGACTACTCCTGCTCCACCCTTCCCAAAATATTATACACAGATGAGAGATTCTATGGTATTCATGCACATGGATATCATTTATAGTAATGCATTCTGTTTTTTTAAAAATGATTGAGCCAGGCACAGTGCCTCATGCCTGTAATCCCAGCACTTTGGGAGGCTGAGGGGGGAGGATTGCTTGAGCCCAGGAGTTCAAGACCAGCCTGGGCAACATGGCAAAACCCTGTCTCTACAAAAATTACAAAAAAATGCTAGTAGTAGCAGCTACTTGGGAGGCTGAGGCAGGAGGATCATTGGAGCCTGGGTGATCGAGGCTGCAGTGAGCCGTGATCAGGCCACTGCATGCCAGCCAGGTAACAGAGTATGACCAAAAAAAAAAAAAAAAAAAAAAGACATGTGCACTGCCACTTTTGAAAATTATTTTCTTTTCAATCTATGCCTCTGTGTTATAGTTTGTTTTCTCTTTTGACCTGCAGATTTCTGATACATTTTAAAAATATCTTGTCCTTTTTCTAAGTTTTTGCTTCGGCTAATTTAAAGTTGCAAGTGTAGGTTTTGGTGGCTTTGTATAGATGAATCACTTGACCTGAAAACAAGGACTTTCGCTTTGCTAGAAAATCAAGGACAGAGTTTCTGGAGTGGACTGCTCTTGGGTTTTCCTTAGAAGAAGCTTGTTGGAAGCACAGTTTCTGTGAGTTAAGAGTGGGCTTAAACCAGGTGATCTCCGAAGATTTCCTTCAACTCTCAAGTTGAAAGAGGCCTTGCAGAGGAAATAGGCAGCTAATAGGCAGAGCATCAAACCAGGGGGGTCTAGGTCCAGGCCCGGAGGCTTCTTGCTGTAAGAGCGCCTCCTCACATCAGCAGGCATTCCTGGGATTCACAGCAACAAAAGAGCCCTCTGCTTTGAAAGGGGTTCAGTCTCTCTCTTCTGTAGTCTGGACTCTGGAATCTAGGGATTTGCTGAAGCTCATGGCCCAGGGTCTTGATGTAGTATGACGATGTTCTGAGTGATTTCCTGAAGAAGGTATCCTGAACCATGGGCCTGTGGTGATCAGTGCATGAACTTCAGGATATCCGTGAACTTTAGGGTGGGAAAAAAAAAATCCTTATTTCCACCGGCTTTTCACAGAAATTCAGTATTTCCTTCCCTCATGAATGTAGGTAGCATAGCCCACAGCATTTTAGTCATCAGAGAAATGATCACTATTTTCCTGTTATGTAATAGTTCTGCAGGTGTGTTGAAAGAGCCATTGCTTTTATCATTGTTTTTAAATTACCGTTGTTATTAGCACTGCTGCTACCCTCTCATTTGGCATGTCAATAAGGAAATACGTAGATTTCTATGTCTCAAGTTTGTTTTTAAGTAATGTATTAATAACTGTGTTCCATGTAATTGCATAAAATGAAAATTACTTAAAAGCACCCCCTGGAAGGAGTTCCTAGGCCTCACCATTCTGCCAAGGGGAGAGCAGGACCTGGCCGGGGACCAGGTGTCACCATGTCCTTTGATGACAGAGCTGCTGGGACCAAGGCTGCTGGCCAGAGACAGTCTACACAGGCATGGCAGAAAAGTAACTCAATTTTGCTGCTTAACAGAACTCTTTCTAGTCATCCAGTAGTAGCAAAACACGCCCCAAGTGGGTAAAATGAAAACCTGTTCTCAGAAGAGAATATAGAAAGAATTTTGTTTAAATTGGATAAAAGCCTAGTTATTGTTTTTATGACTTTTATTTAATTATTTAACTTGTCTTAGTGGGAAAAATTAAATTCAATTTCTTAGTTGGAACAAAAAAAACCCCTAATTTAAATTTGGGTTCTGGAATGTGTGATTATTTACTATTATAGCCATTGGGTTGGGGTTGGGTTGTACTTTGGGCACTTAGGGGTTTATAAGAACTTTAGTACCAGGACAATGTCAATGACTTAAAATCTCTTGCTTGAAAAAGTTTGACTTTCCGACTCTCAGGAGTTTTGTGGCAAAATGGTCCCTGGAGTTTTGGACCGTGTGTTTAAAGAAATATGCTATAAAATAAAAAACAGTTTGGAAGAAGAATTGGCCTACACATTACTTGCATTGTGCCTTCTTGCATGTGGAACTATAAATACCAGCTGCTAGAAATTCCCTTACAATGATGGACTGCATGAAGGAGCATTCTTAAAGTATTCATGTGGCAATAGTAATAGCTGATATTTATTGAGCACTTAACATGACCGAGCATTTCATATGTGTTGCCTAATTTAGTCCTCTCTACAGCCCCGTGAGGCTGCCCTCAGCCCCGTTTAACAGATGAGGTAGCTGAGTTAGAGAAGCGAAGCAGTTTATCTGCATGCCAGTCCTGGCAGCTTCGCTTTGCAGAGCTCCCACGTGGGTGTGTTCTGTTTGCACGCCTGTGCAGTGATCCTCTGTGTGGGCCACAGCCTTGACCCTTCGGCTGGTTTTGCGTCCGCACCCTGCAGGTTAATGAGAGCCTGTGGGCAGGCATCCCACATTCTTAATTATGTTAGCACTGCAGCTAGAGTGGAAGTGCTTCCTTCTGCAGGGCTCTCTGAGCTCCACTGTTTATCTCCGGCCACCCTCCAAGGACTGCATCCCTGCAGAAGCCTGCAGCCTGCTCTTCTTCAAGGCTCAGCCACAAAGCTGCCTCAAAACCCAATGGCCTGCCTCATCTGGCTGAGACAGAGGTCAGCAGGAGGCAGAATGACACTGGTCACTTGCTCTGGTCTTCCCAGGTGGGGTTTCAGCAGTGCCAGGTAAAGAGATCTCGAAGTGCAAACTGAACACACAGCTACTTTATTGAGACCTAGATTCCTGAGTTGTATTTCTCTGGCATTGCTTTCTCTTGGTGTGAATTTTCTTTTAAAGATAAAGATACTGACTCTGAAGCATCGTTTCTGAAAAGAGAGATGCTTCCTGTAATCTCACCATCCTGAAAGAGAAACGTTTTATATTTGCAGCTCATCCTTGTAAGTATTTATAACTTTTGTATTATTTCTATTCTTCTCACTCTGAATATTTTTTCCACTTTACTAGTTTTTCAAATAGTTTTTTTCATGTCATATGATATCCCATGGAGTTGAAAGCGCCACCACCTGCATACGCAGTGTGCTGAGTTGGACATCTAAATATTTGTTCCAGTAGAGGTGCCTATGTACATACATTCTGGGTGTATTTCTCTTCTCCAGTGGAACCATTTCTTAGTGTAAATTCCCTGGAGAGGGATCGCAGAGTTACATGGTATGGACATCTTTATGGCTCTTGATGCATCTTACCATAACACTCTTCCAAAGGGTTATGCCAATCTTCAGTAGCGTGGAAGTATCAATTTCACCCACACTGTAATGCTTTTAAAAGTCAGTGTAAATGGTCCCACCATAAAGTCATTTTGAATCGATCTATTCTAGAGGACTATGTCTCAGAGTGATGATAAAACAGTGTCACTGCTGTTTTGAAAACAAATTGACGAGAATTTGTACATACTGTGACTACTGTGTCCTTTAAAACAGGCTGACTCTAAAACGGTCCTTGAATTTCAGGGACTCTGCCAGTAGTGCTTACTGATTTAGCACTCTATCATGGTCATCCCGAGGCTGGCCCCCCTGCCAGCTTGGAGTTTCCTTTTGAGTTGGTGATCCATTCTTTGAAGGGACTCCCTGACAGCAGATGGAACGTTCTCAGCCATGGCATGACTTTTCCCTTTAAAGATGACCTTAGTTTTTGTTAGTAGACTGTGCTGTGGGGACTTGTTTGGGGCATGATATCAGTGATGGGGCTGGATTATCATATTTTTGGTCACTGGCTAAGTGAGACAGAGGTAATGGGATTTGTTTTTTATAATTGCTAATCTGTTCCTTAAAGACATTTTCAGAAACACTTGAAAGTATTGTTAGATTTTCACACTCATAACAGGCAGATAGCCTCCCACAGGTACTGTTTAGAATACGGTTTGTGTGTGTCTCTGTGTGTGTGCACGCATGTGCACATGTGTGTGTGTGTGTGTGTGTGTAAGTCTATGGAGGTATGTGTATTAGATTAGCTATCTTTTGTTGTGTAAAAAATTAAGAGTCCAGGTAAGCCACACCTAAACTCCAGACCCACAGAGACAATAAATGAGTGTAAGCTGCTGAATTTGCAGTGACTTGTTACAGAGCAGGAGGTGACGCTTATAGTGCCCGGGTGTGACCAGTTCCTGGTACTGTTGGTCAGACTTTGCTTCCTCCCAAGCAGGACTCCCAGAAATTGCCACCCTGGATAGTAGAAATCGATGTATACCGTTCCCTTCAAGAGGGTTAAAGGAGACAGAAGGATGAAGGGGAGGCGCAGGTGGGGCTGAGTGGTGAAGGTGGGCCTGAAAGCGCATTCTGGTAGCAGGAAAGCCTGGGAATGTGGAGCCTCCCCACCTGGGAAAGTCTCTGTTCTGCATGGCTCTGGGAGGGCCTGGAAAATGGGGCAAACCTGATGTATTTCTGACTCCTTCTCTTACCTCTTTTATGTTTTATTTTTCTTCTTTAATTGAGGGATGGGGTCATGCTTTGGTGCCCAGGCTGGAGTGCAGTGGCGCCATCATGGCTCGCTGTGGCCTCGAGGACCAGAGCTCAAGTGATCCTCCCACCTTAGTCACCCAAGGAGCTGAGACTACAAGCATACACCACCACGCCCAGGAAAATTTTTATTTTATATTTTGTAGAGATGGAGTTTCACTGTGTTGCCCAGGCTGGTCTCAAACCTCTGGCCTTAAGGGATCCTCCTCCCTCAGCCTCCCAAAATGCAGGGATTACAGACTGGAGGCCCTGTGTCCGGCCTCGGTTTTCTTTTTCTCCACTGCTTTGTGTTTGTTCAGCGGTCACCTTTCAGAGTGGTCTGTGAGGGAGAATCCTGGCCGGGAGCGGGTGGGTGGGGGCAGGGTCTGCAGGTCAACAGCCAGCCATGGCTCTGTCCCCAGACCTTTTACTTGGCCTCCCCTCCATCTTGTGGCCATGCAGGATTTTTGTTCCCTCCAAACTATTTCCATCTGTAGTGAGCAGTGTTAGTTTGACTTACGAATTAACATTTAAGCCATCAAATTAGTTTCGTAACTGGCTGGAGGCTTCTGGCTCCATTTTCCTGCTGCCTGTGCAATGTTGGTGAAACTCAGGAGTGGAGAAAAGATGTGAAGAGAGCCATGACCCGCTTGGGCGGAACTCCTCTCACCTGAGGACACATGCCCAGGTGTGTCACGCCTGCTTGTATGGTCAGCTGGGTGAGGCCCACACACAACAGTGCCGGGATCCTGGTGCCTGCTTACCTCGCTGGAGCCAGGGAGGCTCTGACCTGGAAGCCTGGACTCCCTTCATATTTATCTCATATATACGATTCCATATCTTCAGGTATATACTTGTAATGTTATTCATGTTATGTGTGTCGTTGAACCAAATGCAATTTGCTGTTAATGTAATACTCATGACAAGCCCTACATGGCCTACTTATGATGTCCGATATGAGCTGAAAAAGCCTAATAGGAAGTTCACCTGCAAAACTGGACCCTCCCCATTCAATAACCTAATTAGTATTTTGTGAAAGGTGGTTACATTTTGGTACACTGGTGATACTATAATTTATTTAGGAATATCTGTTACTCTTTGTGGTTACAGTAGAGGTTGGCAAACTGGCCATCAGCCACATCCAATTCATCTGTTTGTGCATGAATACAGTTTTGTTAGAACCCACCTGGGTTCATTCATTTCCACAGCCTCTGTGGCTGCCCCACTTTGCAATAGCAGAATTGAGGAATTGTGACCATGTGGTCCACAGCGCCTGAAATGCCTGGCCTCTTCCAGAAGACGGCAGCCCCTAGTGTGCAGCAAGGAACAGAAGTCAGGAGTGCTGCACTGGAGTCCCTGCTTTGTCCCTTTATTGGCTCAAGGTCTCCGCGCCCTCACCTGGGAAAGGGGAAGGAGGAGGCTCATTGTCTCAGGATTGCTAGCATGAAATTGTGCAAGATACTGGGTAGTTCCCAGCACTTACTAAGCACTTAATAAATACGAATTCCTTCCCTCTATTACTCACATCCCCGGCTCTCCTCCTTGAGTAGTTGCTGTCTTTCTACATGTGAGAAATTTGAGACAAAAGGTGGGCATCAGTGCCTTTGTTTTCAGAAATGAAGACATCGCAAGCAGCACCATCCAGCAGAAATAGAATGTAAACTGCCAGTGTGTGCTAGATGTGTAACTTCACCTTCCCCAGTAACCACAGTAAAAAGATTACAAAGAAATAGATGAATTTTAATGTCTTCTTTAACCCAATATAACCAAAATATCTCAACATGTAGTCAATTATGTAAATGACACTCATTTGCTTTTTCTGCCTGTCTTTAGAGTCCAGTGTGTGTTTACCCTTACAGCATGGCCTAGCTGGGCTCGCCACACCTTGAGTGCTCAGTGGCCGCGTGTGGCCGGTGGCTGTCTTGTCAAACAGGCCTCTGATTCTCTGACACCACGTAGGTGTCACCTAATTTGGTTCAGTTCTAACACTAGCTTCTCATGGTTCGTGCCGGCCTCACAAGCTTTAAGGGCTCAGTCCCACAAGACTGTGTCCGTTTTCCCAACACCAGTTGCACGTCCTAAACCACCTGTACTTCTGATCAACTGGCTGTAAATTGGGGTTCCCATGGCCTCACTTCAGGTGTCATAATTTGCCAGGACAACTCATAGAACTCAGGAAGTCACTTTGCTTATTGTTAGTGGTTCCTGTAATGCAAGATTGTCCAACTGGTGGTCCAGGACAGCTTTGAATGTGGCCCAACACAAATTTGTAAACTTTCTTAAAACATGATGAGATTTTTTTTTTTTTGGTAGTTTTCTTTTTCTCATCAGCTGTGGTTAGTGTTAGTGTATTTTATGTATGGCCCAAGATAATTCTTATAGTGTGGCCCAGGGAAGTGAAAAGATTGGACACCCCTGGTTTAAAGGATGCAACTCAGTCAGGAACAGCCCAAAGGAAGCGAAGCGTTGGACAAGGGGTGGGAGCCTTCATGCCCCCTCAGGGGACACCTCCCAGCTTCCATCCCAAGGAGCTCATCATGCAGAAGCTCCCCACATCACCTCATTCAAGAGTTTTTGCAACCCAGTCTCCGGGCTCCACCCGTCCCAGAAGTTGGGGCATGTTGGGGGGCGGTGCTGAAAGGTCCTGCCCTCTAATCACATGTTTTGTCTTTGGCAATGACCAGCTTCCGTCCAGGCTGTCTAGGGGCCCACCCCCAATCTCCAGTCACCTTATTAGCATAAGCTCAGGTGTGCTGCACTGGGGCTCTCTATGAATCATTAAGGGCACTCTTGTTACTCTGTAAATTCCAAGGGCTTTAGGAGCTCCATGCCAGAAACCAGGGACCAAGACCAGAGATCTTTTTTATTATCCGCACCAGGGCAGCCCTGTCAGCCTGCTGCCACACCCCGCCCCACCCCTCCCCATCCCCAGCTGGCTGTGCCCTATTTAAAACCCTCCTCTCAGTAAAACAGCTGATGCGTGCCTATTTTACATTCTTCTCTACCCTGGGTCTGACTAATCATGACTCTCACTGTGCTGGTAACTCCCCCGTTCTTGCTTCTCAGGAAGCAAATGTAGGAAAAATATAGTAACATTTCTAAGGAAGCTTAGACATATAGAATGTTTAAATGTAGCACAAAAATTGTGACTCTACTTATAATAACTTACAGAAGAAGAACTCCACAGAAGTTAGGCATGCATGGCTGCAGGTCTTCTAAGAAATGGGACGTGTCCGTGACCCACTACACTGCCCGTTGCCCTCCAGAGGGAACCATGGGATAAATTAGAGTGATTGACCAAGAAGGCCCAGGGTCCATGCAGCTCCCGCCCTGAGGAGTTGCACTGTCCAGCACATCCAGGCGGCCACAGGAGCCTCTCACAGGGAATACATGTGTCAGGCATATTCAGTACAATTAGTGAGAAGGTAAACCGGAGAAGAACTCAGATTTGAATCCCTCAGAGTAGTCTTTGGCCTCTCCTCCTTCCTTATGTGATGTTTCTTGATGTTTTAGGTTTTTTGACCTTCTGATTTTTGATTCAGGATTTTGGAGCCAGAATGCCTCGGCCCCGCTGTGAGGTCTGACTAAGGCTGACTCCTTCCCCCTTGGTGCCTCCATTCCCTTTGCTGGAAAATGGGTTATTGTGCAGATTAAAGTGAGTCAAACTTTGGAGAGTGGTGGCTGGCACATAGCCTTAGTTAAGTATGTTTGCACTTAATTTCATAACATAAAGCACTAATAAGTAAAAAAAAAAAAAAAGTGGTATATTGCAATAATAGAATGGTGAAAGAGAACGTGCACTGTGGAAGTGGGACATGGTTGCTAAAGGAATTTCTAAGAATCAGACTTCTAAAAAATTTTAATATTCTGAACATGGTTTCCTATGGAATTCTTTGAACTTTAAGAGCATGATTGAGATTTCCGTTGCAGTATGACTCCAGTTAGAGGTAGACTTAGTGGCTCTATCTAATGCTGAAATCTTTTTAAAGCATGGTGTTTGCATCTGGCTTTGATCTTTCTGAGAGGTAGATTCATGTGTCCTGATAAAAAGTACAGCGCTTTTCTTACAACTAAGGAGGCCTGAAACTTATGGTTGTGTGTGTGCGTATGTGAATATGTGTTTACATAACCAATCATATTTAAAATCATTTTCTTAGAAGTAGAAGGCTATAGAATAGCTGTCATTTTTAGAGGATGTAGATATGCTCTAGAAACAGACCATCGATCGTCAAATGATCAGGTCAGTGACTCGAATTTGATTCTCATGTGACTGTGCTCACAGAAGGCTATATTGCCTAGGATGTGGATATTGATATTTAGGGATCTGAATTATTTTTCATTATTTTAAACTTAAAGATCTTAACTTTAACAGGTCAAGAAAAAATAATACTTCTGAAAATGTATTTCTAGCTTTTTAAAATATTTCAGATCAAGGAAATCATTTGTATAGTAAACTATATTGCATTAAACAATTTGGCAGGTATCATTTCAGTCTTCCGTTTTGGACAATCCTGATGTTAATATCACTATTTCTTTCCCCTTTCACATTTCTCATTCTGACTTTCTAGTTAAAAACAAACAAACAAAAAACCATGAGGGCTGGGCATGGTGGCTTATGCCTGTAATCCCAGCACTTTGGGAGGCCGAGGCAGGTGGATCACATGAGGTCATTTGAGACCAGCCTGGCCAACATGCTGAAACCCTGTGTCTACTAAAAATATAAAAATTAGCCGGGTGTGGTGGCAGGCACCTGTAATCCCAGCTAGTTGGGAGGCTGAAACAGGAGAATCTCTTGAACCTGGGTGGTGGAGGTTGCAGTGAGCTGAGATCAGGCCGTTGCACTGCAGCCTGGGCAACAAAAGTGAAACTCCCTTTCAAAAAAAAAAAAAGATAACCTAATTTAGACAAATATTTTAAGAAGTTTCCCATTGTTTCTAATGATATCATTTAGGTAGAAAGTAATGTTGATATCATTTAGGTAGAAAGTAATGTTCTTTTCTTATGACTAGAAGGCAGTTTTTTTTTTTTTTTTGAGACGGAGTTTCGCTCTTGTTACCCAGGCTGGAGTGCAATGGCGCGATCTCGGCTCACCGCAACCTCCGCCTCCTGGGTTCAGGCAATTCTCCTGCCTCAGCCTCCTCAGTAGCTGGGATTACAGGCACGCGCCACCATGCCCAGCTAATGTTTTGTATTTTTAGTAGAGACGGGGTTTTACCATGTTGACCAGGATGGTCTCGATCTCTTGACCTCGTGATCCACCGGCCTCTGCCTCCCAAAGTGCTGGGATTACAGGCTTGAGCCACCACGCCCGGCCTGAAGGCAGTTTTTTTTAAAGCTGTTGTTTCTCAAATAGAGACTATTGAGATTTGCTTTGACTTCATAAACCTTTCTAGAAAAAGCATGTACCTGGGTTGACCGCTACTGGCAGCTTTTTCTAACCATTGTTTTCTTCTGTCTGAAGTAAAAACCCCCAGTTGAAAGCTGCCGTTCCTTTGTGAGGCCTGGCCGTCACTCAGATCTATATTTTTCTCTGCAGCTGTTCCCAGTGGCTTCCTCCGACTGACTTCCTCTCTCCCAGGGCCATTCCAGGGCCTAATTTTCCACTCCCTCCGGGCCACCCTTCCAAATTGGGTATTGTCGTGGAAGTGTCCAGGAACTCTTCACTCTGAGGTTTTTGAGAACTCAGCTTGTGAGTTGCGCCCTGCCTGTGAAACTGCCAGTCCTGGCTCAGCCGAGGCCAGTGTCTGAAGGATGGCAGAGGGGGCAGCGTTTGCAGAGGCCGAGAATGTAGTGTTAGCAGTTTCCACTGGTGTCTTCCCAACAGCCTCTTGGGGACTCCTGGGAACTCTCGATCTCTTTGGCCCTGAGTTTGAGAATTGTGGATTTATTTGGAGTGTTGATTTTTAACTTTCATAAGGCTCAGTTGTAACACTCAGCTGGCTTATTTATTCCCAAAGGAGAACCTTCTGCCCATGGAGTAAACAACACTCAGCATCCTTCCCATTTGCTTGGATTTGGTCGGAATAAGAAGCTAGAAATAGGAAAATGATCCTTTCTTTGTTCCCAGGGAATGCGAGCATAGCCCTGGGTTTCACTTTAGCCCTCGCGGTGTTCTGCGTTTTAGATAGCTGATCCAGCCTCACAGATGCACTTCCCCAGAAGTGGCCGGATCTCTGGTCCTCCTCCCTCTCCAGCACTGGGGTCAGCCACATGTTACTGATGCTGGGTTAACACTGAGCCAGGACTTGCCTGTGACTGTTGGCTCAGCATACGGTCATTATTGCGGAGGACATGGGAAGAAGTCAATGACAACACCCTGCTCTGACTTTAGGGAAGCCTAGAGATATTAGTGACCTCCTACTAGAGTTTTTTCCCGAAACTCTTCTTTCTGGAATTGGCTTCTTCTCCCCTCCTATTTTCATAGTGAGTGCAGCTTCCTTTCATCTGGGAGGCTGAGTCCTCCCTGTCCTTGCCCTGCATCTAGGTCTCCTGGTCCTTCCTTCACAGTGTGTTCCTGGCCACCTCCCACATCATCCCATGTGTCTACTTTTTTTGGTGGAGTGGGAGATGGTCTTGCTTTGTCGCCCACGCTGGAGTGCAGTGATGTGATCATGGCTCACTAAAGCCTTGAATTCCTGGATTCAATCAATCCTCCTGCCTCTGCCTCCTCAGTAGCTGGGACTACAGGTGTATGCCACTCCACTCAGCTAATTCTTTTTCTTTTTCTGTAGAGATGGGCCCTCACTATGTTGTCCAGGCTGGTCCGAAACTCCTGGCCTCAAGCCATCCACCTGCCTCAGTCTTCCAAAGTGCTGGAATTATTTATAGGCATGAGCCATGCACGGTCTGGTCATCACTCATATTTTTGCCAATGAGTGAGTGCCAAGGGCATTTTCTTTAACAAACCAACGTCGGCAATTGCAGTTGTTTTTCGAATCCTCGAACACTGGCTTAGTCCCCTTGTTCCTCTGCTTTCCAGCCACCTGTTTGAGGCAGACCTGTCTTCTCGCCGTCCGGTCCACGTGCCAGCCTCTATCAGTCCATGCACGTTTGCTTATGCTGATTTTCAGCCCTGGAATGCCTCCTTGTTTCCCACATGCTCAGCTCAGGGCCATCACCATGGCACCCGGAACCTGCAGGGCAGTTAACTTCAGTATCAGTAGAAAGACCCCATGGTGTCTGTCATCTGTGCTTCATACTTAGTATATTCTGTCACCCTTCCCTGTCCTCTCTCAGCACCTAATACCAGAGTGGCCCTTTGACACATAATGGTTCATGACTTAAATGCTAGAGCGTCCTGGTCTATGGATATTTTTTCTTTGGAAAAGTTGAAGCAGCAGTCACCCACTCTACAACTATTTGAGCGCCTCAGCTGAGCCAGGCGCTATTTCAGCCCTGGCGATCCTGCGGTGGAAAAGGTGCGCCTGAGTTCCTGCTCCCAGGAGCCTGTGTCTGGCAGACTGCGGTGGTGTAGACTGTTGTCTTTTGCTCTTATGCAGTCTTTTGGGTAGTCCAGCAGTCTTTTCTTTAACTGATTTCATTTGCCTTAAACAAGACAGAGCCTCCGTTTATCAGAATGATGTCAGAGGTACCAAAATGAAGTATGCATCTAGAAGTCCTCATGTGGAAGATGTGGGTTTTTCGAGCTTCTTTGTGGGGAGTGGGGAATGGAGTCTTGTTCTTTTGCCCAGGCTGGAGTGTAGTGGTGTGATCTTGGCTCACAGCAACCTCTGCCTTCTGGGTTCAAGTGATTCTTCTGCCTCAGCCTCCCAAGTAGCTGAGATTACAGGCACGTGCCACCACGCCCAGCTAATTTTTGTATTTTCACCATGGTGGCTAGGCGGGTCTTGAACTCCTGACCTCAAGTGATCCGCCCACCTTGGCCTCCCAAAGTGCTGGGATTACAGATGTGAGCCATCGTGCCCAGCCTCCAGCTATCTTAGTAATGGATGTTTTAGGTACCTAAGTCCTCCTCACAGTAGCTGAGTCCTTGCAGCAAGCATTAGCTTGGCTTTGTGATGATGGTCTGATTGATCTGGCAGATGTTCACTATTTTCTGTGTTAGCAAAAATAAAAATGATGTATTGGTCAGAATCTGGTGGCCCTTCCTGTGAACGGACCCCTTGTGCCTTGGTGTGCTGAATCCCTAGAGAGATGTACCTGGGTCCCAGAGCCAGATTTGATCATCTCAATTTGGAGAGGTGTCCACTGCAGGACTGGTTATGTGGCTGGGGAAGGCACACAGTTAACTCCAGACCTGGTTATCTGGCCTGTCCTCCTGTGGTGGGGAGATGAGGTGTCAAGTTGCCTGGGGCCTGGGCATGACAAAAATCGGTGTTCCACAAGTACACCCAATTTTAACTCACATTTATTTTGCAAGGTTTATGACACATTCATTGGACACTGAGTACTTTATGTCATCTAAAAGACACTTTTTTAGTTATATGTTTAAAGAAATGTGGCTTAATGAGTTATATAGATGTACAGTGAAAAAAATGCTTTCTAAACCCATTACCAGGCCAGGTGCAGTGGCTTATGCTTGTCAGCGCAAGAGGATCATTTGAGACCAGGAGTTTGAGACCAGCCTGGGCTATTTAGCAAGACGCTGTCTCTGCAACGATATAATAATAATTACCAGATGGATTCATGTAGAAATTAAGTCACACCATGGTGTCTGAGTCCCTTGTCATCTGATGTTAGCTTAACTTTAGTTCTGAACAAACAGTAATACGGTATATTTGTTGAAGGGTGATTTTTATGTGCCAGTCATGTTGTAAGCAATTTGTGCTGTGTGTGGCATGTGGGTGCCTAATCAATGAGAATTTGCCTGTTTCTGTGTGGACTTCTAATTTTTTATAATGGGAAATTTCAAAATGTAGGTATCCTGACTCCTGTGGGGTGTACCTGTCACTGGACATCAGTAGTTCTCTACTCTGGAGAAGTCACTGGAGATCAGTAGCTTCACTCCCTTCCACTATCTCTGGCCTCCCTATTAGATTATTCAGATTCCAGGTAGAGGGATCATTATTTTTAATCAAAATGTATTTTTAAAAATTTAACTTCACATTGACTTTGTTTGAACGTAATTCTTTTTCTTCTGACTTGCTTATTCTTTTCAGTTGTCATTGTAGCACCTTGATATACTCTTTCTTCTTTCCTTTTGGGTTTTAAACATTATTTATGATATTATACTTTAAATAGCTTCTGCTATAGACAAAAGAAAGCTGTCTGTTTCATGCAACCTGTCAAGTGAAGAATAATCAACTAATTACAACTATTTGAAAATTAGCTTCCTTTTTGTTTGTTTGTTTTTCTCTTCTGCCCTCAGCCAGCCAGGCATCGCTGGGAGCATCACACCTCCCGGGTAGCTTGGGAGCTACCTTGAGTCACTTGGATTCTTTTACTGTGAATTGGTGTCTTTGTGTGCTAATCAGGCTCATGATTTTCTCATCTGCAAATGAGAAACTTGGAATAGCTGGTCATCAAAAAGTTCCTTTTCAATTTTGTGGTTACCAAAACCAAAACAAAGCACCACCACCACCAAAAAAAACTGTGCAAGGGATAATTGTTGAACATCAGTGGCTTAGGGAGTTAATGACTTCCACCTGGGAAATAATTTAAAAAAAAAAAAGTGTACCCATTGTATTTTGGTTTTTCCCAATTTGGTGTGACCTGGAGCATGTCAGTGGGCGTGGAGCAGGCTGTGCCTGGCTGGGGACCTCCAGTGGGAATCCTAGTGCTCTACCCTGCCATTTCCTCCCACTTCCTGTACATTGCTACAGTGTCTTGGGCGGGGACACCCCAACTTCTGTCCTATCGAAACCATACATCCTGGATTTTTCTATAACACACTCAGTTTCTTACCTTTTGCCTTTTGTTTCTGTAAGTACTCCATATATCTTCACATTTCAACATCTTCTGGAAGCAGCCATACAGGTTTGGGGGAGGGAGCTCAGAACCCCTGTCACCATGCATATGACAGGTGGGCCCGTTTGACTGGGGCAGAGTGGCCGCTCTCCAGGGTGTGCAGTCACCCAGCTGTGGTTGGGGGCTGCTTCCTGTACCATGCCATCTGCTGGCCCACCCACCCGTGGAGGGCTGCTGCATGCTGACTGCCTTGGGCTGTCCCCTGGCCTGGCAGGGGATCTCTATAACATTTTGAGCATGACCAGAAAAAGGAACTTGTGGATTTTCTTTTAGGGTTAGCTGGTGAGCAGATGATGCCAGCTGGCAAGCCACCTTCCTCCTCCAGCTGGCCTGGCTGGTTTTAGCTCAGCCATCCCAGTAACAAGGCTGAACTTGGTTCAGGCGTCGGGCTCTGGGCTCCAGGCCCTGGGCTCCCCACTCCAGGGATCTTTAACAGTCAGAACATAGGTGACTAATTGAGGGTACCATAGCCCTGTGGTTTCTTTCTGGGAGTCACTACTGCTGACCTCAGTTTTCAGGTAATCTCTTCTCTACTCTGGCCTTGGGGTTCTTCTTGACCCCTTGGAGCTCTTCCCTCTCAGTAAATGGAAACCTCCTAGAAGTTTCATATAGGCCGAGTCTAGTATGGGGAGTGGCTTCACAAAAGTGTGAAGGGCTGGACAGCCAAAGGCATCTTCACCAGAGGTCAGAGACTAAGAAAGCTCCTGCTGTCCCTAGGTCTGAAAGGCAAAGTGAGGACTTGAGAGTTCCCAGAGCCCGAGAGCAGGCACTCCCCA
Organism: Saimiri boliviensis; assembly: GCF_048565385.1. Classification (NCBI taxonomy): domain Eukaryota; kingdom Metazoa; phylum Chordata; class Mammalia; order Primates; family Cebidae; genus Saimiri; species Saimiri boliviensis. The sequence goes on along the minus strand of NC_133449.1, from coordinate 94,101,922 downwards.
CTGCTGCTGCCACCGAGCGGGAATCCTGAGCCCGGGGCCCTGCGGCTGTTACTGGGCACTCCACCCATGCGGCTGGAACCTTCTACTCTTGCCGCTGCTGCAGGAACCTGCTGTCCCCATAGCCACGAGCAGGGGTGTCGCAGAGGGCAGCACCTTGCCCTTCCTCCTGCCTTATAATATTGCACCTGGTTCTGTCTTTGACAGAACTTAACCAGAATCCAGCTGGCAAGTGTGGCTTTCAGGTACAGAGGAGGGTTGGGGCAGTCCTGACACCAGGAGGCCACATCTGGCACACAGACTCCTGAGAGTATAGGTGGAATGAAATGACCCAGTGTTCACCACCTGGCACGGTGTGGGTGGAGAGTGGTAGGTCCTGGGCATTTTCTCTATGGATCAATGTAAATGGGGTATTGATAATGGGCTAATCATGCAGCTTATGCCCACACACTAAAATGGAAAAACCTAAAACAAATGAGAATTTTAAAAGGACCTGCCTTGGCCGGTGGGAATGACTATAAATGACTCAGTTGCAGCTGTTGTCCAGGTAATCATCTGTGAACACCGATGTGCACAGTTCCCGTCAAGGGCCTGTGTGAAGAGCCACAAGGACACCATGGTTCTCTGGTGCGTATGTGGTAGATGGAGGGGCAGACCACTTGAAGCCCTGGTAGCAACTGTTTGCTCCTGTCAAGCAGGAAACATACACGTGCATCTTGAAAACGCTGAGCTCCCTTTGCAGTTCTCTGCTTGTATTGAAGAGAGGATCGGTGTTGGGGTGACAGCTCACAGGATTTCAGCAGCAGCCCCTTGGTTTCACCTAGCCATTCAGCCTCTGCCTGTCTTCTTGTGGTGGCAAGTTCTTTTGTTTGAGATCTGCCCTTTGTGAGTCTCTCCTAGTTCCCTTGTTTGCACCTGCCTTTTCTCCTCGCCTTCTTCAGCTGTGCTCGGAAGAGCTGCTACAGTAGCAGTAACAGAAACCCCACTGAGCTCTATGAAGTGAGAGAAATTTGGGCTGAGGACAAAGTGTCTCGTGAAGGGGATGTTGGCAGGCCTGTGGGACTGGGTCCGGGGCATGGAGGGGGATTGGGGACCTAGAAAACCCCCTGCTTTTTAGCTCTGTCCCTCTGCACATTGCAGACTGGCCGTCCCTATCCCAGCACCTGTGGTAGTGACCTTTGCCAGCATCCTAGAGGCACGTGTCTCCAGCAGAGGCTGGAGCCTTTGGGATCTGTTCTGTGTAACGTCTTCAGAAAAGAGCCGCTTTGGCTCAGTTTCTTCAGCTGCCCACTCTGACCACATCTGTTGACCATCGTATGTGGCATGGGGGGTGGTGGTGTATAAGAACACACCTGCCCTTATGACCATGTGCATGGTGACCAGGAAAAAGCAGTGATGGCAGAGGGAGGAAGCCCTTGGTTCTGGGCAGCCCCTCTGTAGGGATTTGCCCGCAGAGCGAACTCTCACAGAGTCATGCAGAATGCTGGTGCCTGTGTGAATCAAACGTGCCCCTATCAGCTGGAGTTTCTGCACATTTCTCCTTGGACTGGGAGATCATGCTCTTGATACTGCCCTGGTTATGTATATCAGTTGAGAGAATGGTAATTTTTATTTTCTTTCATTTATTATTACTATTATTTTTTTAGAGAGAGACAGGATCCCACACTCTTGCCCAGGCTGGAGTGCAGCATGTGACCATAGCCTGCTGCAGCCTCAAACGTCTGGGTTCCAGTGATCCTCCTGCCTCAGCCTCCCAAGTAGCTGGAACTATAGGCACATGCCACTATACCTGGCTAAGTGAGACAATGGTTATTTTTTAAAAGAGCTTTAAGAATATGCTTTAAGAATATATATTTTAAACTTGGAAATTCAATATTTAAATATTAAAACTGAGAAATAATCGATAATAATTTTCATTAAGAATCCATCATAAGGCTGGGCACAGAGGTTCACACCTGTAATCCCAGCAATTTAGAAGGGTGAGGCAGGTGGATTACTTGAGGTCAGGAGTTTGTGACGAGCCTGGCCAACATAGTGAAACCCTGTCTCTACTAAAAATACAAATATTAGCAGGGTGTGGTGGTGTGCGCCTGTAGTCCCAGCTACTCTGGAGGCTAAGGCATGAGAATCACTTGAACTTGGGAGACAGAGGTTACAGTGAGCCGAGATCATGCCACTGCACTCCAGCCTGGGCAACAGGGTGAGACTCCGTCTCAAAAAAAAGTAATTCATCATAAAATGTGTTTATTAAAATCATTCCTGAAGAAGATAAAAAATACCCAAACTCAGGGCTTTTAACCTTTTCGTATTAATTAAAGGGGATACTTTAAGTTGATTGCCATGTGACTGTTATATATAGAGCTTCAATCTGTCTGAATGTGGCTGCATCTGTTTGCCACCTACCAAGTAGTGGGTGGCTGTGTCCAGCTGAACTTGGCTTCCTGGAGCTGCGTGCAGCCTCCCGGCTGGAGACCTCAAAAGGACTACCCATTCTTTGTGCTTTTCACTTGGCTTTGTGGGCTGACGGAAGAGAGAGCTTGTTCTCCGCCCACAGGACGTATGCAGGTGGGGGAGGGGAAGAAAGAGCTTTGATTTTATTCTACTAATAATGCAGCTTTTGAATTGAGCCTCTTGGTCAGACCATGATTTAAAACACACACTCACAGACATATATATATAGTAATTCCCTAGCAGAAATTTAGCTTTGTAGAGTCTCCATGTTCTGTATGATGGATGAATTCCCTTAGCTATAGGAAGGAAGAACTGATATGGGGAAAACAGCCAAGATACCATAGCCTACGAGACCCCCTTCACCCTCACCCTCACAGGATAGCATGTACGTATCCACATACTTCACAGCTCAGCTAATTCTCAAGACCTCCTGTTTAATTTAATTTAATTAAAATTCAATTCAATTCCACTCTTTTCATAAACTACTCTAATTTCCATTTTTCCAGTTTCACCTTTACCTTATTCAATGGCATTATTTTAACCGAGCATATTTTGGATGCACTAGAAATGAAGCAAACTTCCTTTGTTTTAAAATTTCTGGTTGCAAGATTAGCCAAGAATAATAAATATTTATTGTAGAATATTTGGAAAGTTTTTAAAACAAAATTTCAAGTAATAAAACCATTGCTTCTCAGCATCTAGATTACGTTGGGGCCTGATAGTCATAAATATTTAGATGTCTGTCACATTTATTTCCATAATATGGTTTATGTATCTATTTATCTAAAGGTCTCTCTCTCTCTTTCTCTAATTTTCATTTGATATCTGGGTTAATATTCTAATGTTCATTCTCAAATTCTGCTTCTCTCTCATGTCTTTCGTCACATTCAAATAGACGTTGAATAAAGTGATAACCACATTTTTGTCATCTACACCTGGGCACTATGGAGATGAGAGGGGCACTGTTTATGTTGAAACATCAGTCACCAGTCAGAGCCCATGGTCACTGATGTGGTCTGAATGTGTCCCTCATTTGTTGAGATCCTACCCCCACCCCCAGATGATGGTATTTGGAGGTGGGGCCTTTGGGAGGTGATTAAGAGGGAAGCGTTTGCAAATGGGATTCATGTCCTTACAGAAGATGCTCCAGAGGGCCCCCTTGCCCCTTCAGCACATGAGGATGCCAAGAAGCTGCCATGCAGGAACCAGGAAGGAGGCCCTTACCAGACACTGAATTTCCTGGTACCTAGATCTTGGCCTTCCAGACTCCAGAACTGTTGGAAATAACTTCCTCTGTTTATACGCCACTCATCTGTGGTATTTTGTCATAGCCAGCCAAACAGACTGAGACAGTCACTCATCGTTGAGTGACTGACCCTCTCTTTTCTCATTGCCCAAATCTGGATTTTTGGCTCTCACCTGTTCATGGTCTTCCTGTCTTCTTGCTTCCAAACTTTTTTCTCTCTCATCCACCTGTTCCGTTGCTACTGAGGTTGGCTTTCTGAGATACAGATCTAATTGTTTTACTTCTCTCCTTAGACACCTTTAGCTCCCCGTTTCCTGGAGGCACCTTCTTGTTGTCAAAGCACCTTTAAAATCTGATTTTTGCTTCACCTTCTACCATTCAACCCTTGTGAATTTTATGAATGCAATTACCCTAGGTATTCCCAAGGGAGTTGTGCACTTCTTACACTTCTGTGCCTTTGCAGATGCTGTTGGTGACGCAGGGGCAGCTTTCTCCCATCTTGACCTCCACCTCTACCACTCACCCCTTCCCCCACTGCAAGACTTGACTAAATGCTGTCTCCCCTTTGAAGCCTTCAGGATTCCCCCAGCTAGAACTAGTGACACTTCTTGGCCTTCTTGTCCATGTACATCTGTTTCTTAATACTTCTGCACTCATTCCCGGAAGGCAGTACAGCCTAGCAGTAAAGATCTGGTTTGCTGGCATGAATCACGGCCTGCCATTGCCACAGTGTGACTTTGAGCTGGCGAAGATCTTTGTGTGTCAGTTTTATTATCTGAAAAATGGGATTTGAGTTTCATTCCGTCCTCACTCTGTTCTTGCTATGACTGTGGAAAGTTGCTTTCGGGCTTCCACGAGAGTGGGAGCCTGTCTCCGATCATCTCTTTCCCCTCTCTTTATCAGGAGTAAGGACAAGCCTCCTGGGCTGGCTATGGGCAGGGAAGTGGCCAGGCCCAGGGATTCACCGTGGCCCTCCCTTCTCATCTAGATGGATGGATGATCAGGCACCTCCCGCTGATGGCTAACACCGGCCCAAGGGGATTAGTGACCTGCCTTCTCTCTCTGCCACCAAAAATCTCCCTAAAACTAGTTTCACTTCCTCCACGCCAGGTGTCTATGGATTGGGTTAATGGCTCCATGAGGACTTGAGAAGAAACAGTCTATATAATGAAACTCTTTTCTTTGGTATTAAAGTTACTTTAGATTCTACGCAAAATCTCAGTTGAGGAATGCTGGCTCTAGAGGTCAAATGTCTTGTTTTCATCATCTCACTCTTGAACTCCACGAATAGGCAGTATCTGGTTTTCATACTTTTTACTTTGTTAGAGTAGTTTTGTTTTCAATTTAGCTCTCCTCATACAATGTCGAATGATAGAACCTGATCATTTCTGAGAGCGGGAGGACCCGGCTCCTTGGAATCATTTGGCAAAACTGGCTACAGCTGCCCTTAAGATGAACTGGATGTTGGGGAGAAGAGGAGGTTGCAAAGGCTGTTAGGCTTGTGCTCAGCTCTGGCGGCCACAGCACATGCCTCTCGGAGCTGGCTTCTAGTGTCTAGAACTCACTCATTGTCCCCAACGCTGCCAGCTGAAAGGCATAGGGGGCAGTTACTCCAGACACTTGTGCTCACCGGCTTGCTGAGGAGGGTGAGAGCCTTGCCTTTATTTCCAGCGTTGTAACAAGCCCTATTTGCAGCCAAGTCAGTCAACTGTCCTTTGCAACAGGTAGGTCTTAAGGCCAGGCCCTTTTAGGGTACCGGGGATATCACTGTGGAACAAGATAGAGGGGGAAGCTGCCTTAGGAATAAGAGTAGCAGAAGGCCAGAACCCTGGGAGGTGGTTGAACTTTTTTTGCTGCTCTGCTTTGCTTTCTGCCGAAGTAGCTGAGAAAGTGAACTGAACTTTGAATTCTTTTTAAGATGATATGTAATCTTTTGAAGATGGAAAGTAATGGCAGTGGAATGTTCTGCATGCTGTTCGTAGCCTTGCTAGAGCTTGGGTGGGCCCCCACCCCCACCCTTCCCTTGGGGAGCCTCTTAGATTGTCACTAGAGACTTTCCCCTACTTCCTTCCTCAGAGGGAGTTATTAAATTGTGCCTGCGGTAGCGCCGTGAAGCCTGCGTAGAACATGGCTTTTATTTAGGGTAAAAATAGCTTGATGCAGCATTGCCTTTTGGAGCTGGCCGTAGCTCTTTATCTTCACCTGTTTGTGGGAAGCTTCGTACACCACTGAGGCGGTATTTGCCACCGGGGGTGCAAGTTACTAGGAGGGCGGCCATTCGTGGGTGATAATGGTGTGTTTTATCTACCTTGTTCTTCTGAGCCTCATAAAATACCTTTAGCATGAAGAAACCCTGTAAATATTTTGGGTAATAGCCCTACCTAAGTGTATTCAGATTATGTTTTTTTCTGTAGTAGGTGAAAAATGATGACCTCCACTCATTCCAAGAGGGGTAGCCTGTTCCTGAGTGATTTCAGTGTGCTTCCCAGCAGAGGGGATTTTGCACTGGAAACAAGGGCATTTCTTCCCAGAAAGTGGTTGCTTCTCCCTTTATAGTGCACCTTGTAGCAATCAGAAATGTGGCTATATTAGGAATTTGCAGGAGAAAATGAAACACGCCTTTCTCTGCAGAAGACAGAGTGCCATTGCACTCTACCTCTTGGGCTCAAGTAACCAGCCTACCTCAGCCTCCCCAAAATGCTGAGACTACAGGCATGAGCCCCTGTGCCCAGCTGTTACTTCTAATAGGAAGTTGCTGTCCCTTTTCTCACCCCAGTGGCACTCCCAGGGAGCAGTTTTCCTACCTGCTGATCGGACTCCTTGTGGCCACTAGGGCCTAGGGTGAACTAGGAGGGGAGAGTTTAATTTGCTGACATGTCAAGCTGTTTGAAACAGCCTTTTCAGGCTAGTAAGTATTAGTGCTCATTATATTGAGGTGAAGGGGCATGTGAAATTCAACATACATTTGCGTTTTCACTGTATGCCAGAAACTGTGCTAGAGTCTACAAAGGAATGACACATCTTCCTTATGGGGATTACCATGTAGAGAGGAATTCAGGTCTTTACACTGTAGATGAGCATAAATGCATTTTTATCATTTCTATAATCATATTTAAATTGAGCATTTCTGTGGTCAGGCAGGCAGTTACAAATGCTTGCCTTAAAAGATTCTCACTTAGTCCAGTGGAAACTGTAACACCATCAAAATTGCCGCTGGAGGAGCAATGTGTCTGTTGCAGTCCATCCGTTCCTCAGCAGCCACTGTTCCAGGCTCGTGTTTCCCACGCGTCCCATTTCAGCATTCTTAGAATATGCACAGAGTGCGTCCTCAGATACTGATGGAATAGGATACAAGAGTCAAGTTGGGAACACGCACACGGACTTAGGCAGCCTCCCAGTTAGAAATGCTTTCTGAAGCAGGCAGTTGCTTCTTTACAGTGTCACTGGGAGCCAAGGTAGCCATGCTTTTGTGTCTAAGTGCAAAAAGAAGCCGAGGACGGTTCCCCCCTCCTGGCCAAGGAGGCTAATGGGAAGCTTCCTGAGAGGTCTGTAATCACAGGAAAAAATTGTCCTTGTGTTGTCCTACCGGGAGACATGTGAGCGTAATTCCTGCTATTCAGAAAGATAGACTCCAAAGTGAAGCGACCAAATGACTGCCCGTACAAAATCTAATGCCACCTGCTCAGTTCTGCTCGTAACCCGAGGGGACCTGCCAACAGGTTCCCCGCTGTGAACGGTAAGGGGAAAGGCCCAGTCTCCAACAGCACGAATAGAGTGGGAACCCTTGGCTCTGAGCCGCCCCAGCGTCCACTCAGGTGTTTGCAGGTGTGCCCAGCCAGGGAGTCTGGGGCAGCCCTGCTGAGGTTCATTTTGCCTTTGACCTTTGTAAGCCAAAGCTTGGGAGAACCTGATCATACCCAAAATGTCACTCTGAGGGTCAGGAGGAGGTTGGGCGCAGGATTCCTGGTAAGTACTGAGTCTGTTTAGCTGTTCTCATCTAATGTGCTGAAGAAAATAAATATGTTATCTGGTAGCAGTGCAAATACTTTTGGTCCAGACGATGCTCCAGATTATTTAACTTGGGTGACTGGTTCCCTGCACTTAATACTTTTTGCCTTTTTTGTGTGTTTTCATAGACGTGTGTGTGTCCACTCTTTGTCCATCTGTCGATTTTCTCATTTACTTTCTGCCTTGTTTGCCTTATTTTCACGTCCCTCCCACTGCACGTCTCTCTATCAGTTAATTAATCCATTCATCCAGCCAGCCTGTTATTGATCATCTGTTCCGTCTAGGGCGCCGTGATTAGTGTTGTGGACTGAACAATAAATTACAAACAATCCCAGCATCAGGGAAGAAAAAAACTGTGTGTACAAATGACTCTGATAACAAGTGATGCTTATTTTGAATCTGTGTAATAACAATAGTGATTATTAACTGAGCATGTGCTATGTGCCAGGCCTGGCTCTGAGCATGGACTCATTCCATCAGCCCTGGGCACGGTCAGTGGGCAGGCTAGGGACAGGATGGGAGTTTGGGAAGGCTGGGAGTATTGTCTTGGGCCTGTCTGGGAAGGTGTCTGCCTCTGGAGACTTGGCCTCCAGCCTTGGAGGTGGCCCTGGCCACTGCTTGGGTCTGGCGTCTGCTTCTCTCTATGCATGAACTATTGAGTCAGTTCCTTCTCATCCACACCTTTAGGAAAGGAAGGTAATGCCAGCCTCTCAAGGTTGTGAGGGTGAAATTAGACTCCCCGTGGCTGGCTCAGGGTGAGGCCTAATAAGCACTGTGTCCCTGTGAGACCTCCCCCATGCACTGCTTCCTCCTGGGTTTGTTCCCCTGTGCCTCTCAGGAGCCATTGCCTTCTGCTAGCCCTGCCACCTGGCCTTAGGCTGGTTTCCCTACCTCTGCTACTCAAGCACCCTCCTGTCTAAAGCATGGTGGTAACAGCACCGTCCAGACTCGAAGGAGGGAACCTGCGAAACTTCAGCTGGTGTGGCACCCTCCAGGTGCTCTGTGGCCTCAGTTGCTCTCATTTGGGGGGTGTGCATGTACCCTGCTTTCCTCTCTCCTGCCCTTTGCTGCGGCTCCTCTGCTGTCAGGTGTGGTGGCACTGGGCAGCTGCTGTAACCCCGCTGGCCTCACCTTTGTCCCTCAGCCCTGAGCACTCAGCTGGATTTCTCTCGTCTGGGTTGGTTGTCCTCACACTAAAGGAAGCTCAGCTCAGCACTGTGAAAGGGGCAGGACCCAGCTTCAGCTCTGGCCTGGTTATATCTGTAGGCTTGGGCCAAGTCTTCCATCTGCAAGTGCAATGGACTGAACTTTTGTGTCCCCCAGAAATTCACATGGTGAAGCTCTAACCCCCAGTGTGACTGTATTGGGAGATGAGTCCTCTGAGGAAGTGGTTAGGGTTAAGGGAGGGTAGGGCCCCCAGGATGTGATTCCTGCCCTTCTTAAAAGACACAGCAGAGAGCTCTCTGCCACCTGAAGATACAGCGAGAAGGCAGCCGTTGACAAGCCAGAAAGTGGCCCCATCAGACTCTGCTAGCACCTGGATCCTGGGCTTGCAGCCTCCAGAGCTATGAGGAATGAAAGCTGCTGTTAAAGTCCCCCAGTCTGTGGTCTTTTGTTAGGGCTGCCTGAGCAGTGAAGCTGCCTCAGTCTCTCCCTGCAGTGGAGACTCCACTTGGGCTGTTGGGATGCTCTGGTGACCACTGCAGCTTCCCCACAGGAGCATCTCCACTGGTCAGGTTCCTCCTTGCTGAAAACAAGGCTCATCTTTTCTTGATGACAGTGAGTGGGCGGGTGGATGGGAAGATTAGGGCCATTCTTTTTTTTCTGTAATTTTGGCCTACATCCATGCTATAAGATGATCTCATTCTGTTAGAAACACGTGCACAGACCCCCGACATACAGATCCCTGGCCCATTGGCAGAATGGAGTAGACCTGGGCTTCCTGCCCTCCTGGGCTCCACGTGCCACCAGCTAAGGACAAACCAGAGTTGGGCTGCGCCTCCTTCCAAGGTTGGATCTGCTTGTATCAGAATGCAGAAATAAGGGTGCTAGCTTCAAAAAAGCTTCTCCATTTGACTTTCTTTTCACTCCTGTTAAGTGTAGGGGATTAGAAGTGAGAGTTGGGGAGGAAGGAGGCCAATTCTGGATAAGTTTTTTTCATCAGTTATGTAAATTTGAGATAAAAGTTAGAAAACTTAGGTACTGTTGCTGTCTTTTGCTTAAAGGATTTTTGTGCCCTCAGAACTCCTACACCCATAAAATGCATTTTCGTGCAGTTAAAGCCGTTGCTTAAAAGTATGTTGAAAGGAGAGGGAAATTCTTTTCTCCATGTCTGTCAACCTGTTTAGATGGTGACTTTTCAGTCTTTTTTCCATGCTTAGGTTTCCTCTGGTGTGTTTATTTATAATTGTACTCTATCCAAAGGAACTTTTCTCATTAATAGGGATTCTGAAACTACTGTCACCTCCATCTCCTCTTGAAAAAGTAACACAAGCAGTATATATTTTTGATATTTAATATATCTATAGTTTTACTATACTATTAATACAGTTACTGTACTAAATATTGCATATATATAGGTTATATAAGACACTTCTGTTGGCCAGTGTAGAACTTCCTAACCTCTAAGTGCCTTCTCCTAGCGTTTTCTGTTTTTTGTTTGTTGTCTTTCAATATGCTTTATCCACAGAATGCATGTATTTGTTTTTTTGTTTTCCTCCATTCCTTTTCTTCATTCTTAAATAGCCAATATCAGTTACAAGCCAGTGTAATCCAGTACTCTGTACTTTAACACAAAAGCTATCTGTGTTAATTTTGTTGAATTTTGACACAGGGAGGCTAGTCAGGGCAGTGGGTCTCTTATCTGCTGGTTTGAGTTTTTAAGAATATATTCTGGTTGCATTTAACTTTTTCAGATTCTAAACTGATACAGATAAATTGTTATTTAAAACATGGTATGACTGACTGGGCGCGGTGGCTCAAGTCTGTAATCCCAGCACTTTGGGAGGCCAAGGTGGGCAGATCATGAGATCAAGAGATCGAGACCATCCTGGCCAACATGGTGAAACCCCGTCTCCACTAAAAATACAAAAAAATTAGCTGGGCATGGTGGCACGTGTCTGTAGTCCCAGCTGCCTAGGAGGCTGAGACAGGAGAATTGCAGGAACTCGGGAGGAAGAGGTTGCAATGAGCCAAGATCACACCACTGCACTCTAGCCTGGCACCTGGTGACAGAGTGAGACTCTGTCTCAAAAAAAAACAAAAACAAAAACAAAAACAAAAAACAAAAAAAAAACCCCAAAAACATGGTATGACTGTGAATGATTTAATGTACCTTCCCTGCCAGTCTCCCCTGTCCCCTGATGCCTGCAGTCTCACTTGTGCTCAGAGGGTTCCAGCACCCAAGTGAGTCCCACCTACCTTCCTCAGCTGAGGGCCTGGGACCCTCAGCTCCCATAGGGGCTATGAGAGAGAAGCCAGGTTTGCAGTTATATGTGGCACGCGAACCCAGGTGCTTCACAGCATTTTTTTCTTTTTCTTTTTTTGGAGACAGAGTCTGGCACTCTTAATCAGGCTGGAATGCAGTGGTGCAATCTCAGCTCACTGCAACCTCCGCCTCCCGGGTTCAAACGATTCTCCTGCCTCAGCCTCCCAAGTAGCTGGGAATAGAAGTATGTGCCACCACACCCAGCTGATTTTTGTGTTTTTAGTAGAGACAGGGTTTCGCCATGTTGGCCAGGCTGGTCTCCAACTTCTGGCCTCAAGTGATCCACCCACCTTGGCCTCCCAGAGTGCTAGGATTACAGGTGTGAGCCACCTTGCCTCATCTCCCAACCTTTTTTCAATGAGAAAAACATTAGCCTCCTTTTGTTACACGTAAGAGAATTCTTTTTAGTTGAAGAGTTGTTTTCCTGAATCTTTCTGATGAAAATGATCCCCTTGCTACATAAAATCCTTATAGGGGCAATAAAACCTGCCTTTGGAACCAGCTGTAAAGCACTTACTGTCCATCATGATCTGCTTATGAGGACCTTGCTCCGCGGCTTGTGTTTTTCACACCCCGACTTAGGCTTGCTCCCGGTTAACAGGAGGGCTTTTCCGACACAGACGGTTGCCCCATCCACCCCCAGTTTCTGCCTTAGTGGTCTGGGGTGGGCCCCAGTAGTTTGCATTTCTAAAAAGTCCCCAGATGCTGCTGGTGCTGGCCAGGGGACACCTCACCGTCAGATGACGAACAGGTTGAAAATGAGTGGTCGCCAACTAAATGTTCACGAATGGATGTTGCGTTTTGCCGTCACTTCCTGGAGGACACGGGAATCAGAAACCAACACTGTAGCGTGTTCAGGTTTTGAGTGCAAAGGAGCAGAACTGGCTTGTCTTCAAAACATCTTAATTTTTATTGCGTCTGCTTTGTGGAATGTTACTTCCTATTTGTAGAACGAGAAGAATTAAAAGTTGATTTGTGAGCTAAAAATATGGGCAGCCGTTTTTTCTTCATCAAAGCCCATAAATAGCCCCGAACATTTAGACATAAAAGTAAACCGTTAGAAATAGCGTGCTTGTCATTAGGATCTGTCGATTGGATTAAAATGACAGGCTCCTTTCTTGGCTTCCTGCAGCTCGAGTCATTGCCCACCGCCTATTTTTAAAAGATCTTGCCCTGCTGACTCAGAGTGCCATAGGCTGGCAAGTAGCCTGGCTCTTAGGATGGGCAGCACTTTATGCCCAGGCACCAGGAGAGGCTGTGCCTGTGAGGGAACCCCTCTGCAGGCAGCCTGCCCCCTTTCTTGTTATTTCAGCCACCTCTGGAGCCCTCATTTCCTGGGCCTTTTGAGAAGTGTGCCAGGTGGTGCTGCCTGGAGTGTAATCACCTGATGTGACATCTTACTGCATCCCCCGCACCTGTCCTCATCTTAGGTGAAGGCATCAGGCCAGGCCCTTGGCGCCTCCTGCCTCTGTTCTGGGTACTCCTAGGGGAAGAACATGCCATGCTTACCTGCCAGAATGCTGCTGCAGACTTACCAGACTGTCTTTGGGATGTCCTTATTTGTGCCGTGTATTACAGTGTAGTTTCTTGTATGTTTTTGGAGCACTCTTGTGTTACGCTTCTCTACAGCAAGGAGCATTTCAGATTGACTCACTTCATGATCGATCTGATCGTAGGGGCCTCTTTAGTGTTTGATACAGGGTTTAGTTTTTCTACCTTGACAATTCAGGCAAATCTGTGGTGTCCATTCTTCTTAGAGCTTGTGAGTTGTGTCTGTAATTTGATTTGTGCAAAAAGGACATGGCTGCTGGTGGTGGTGATGTTTTGATAGGCCACTCGATATTTTCAACGTCTGATGTATATTTAACACCTGAATCAATGATCAAGATTTTATTGAGTGAACTGATTTTTCTTTTTGGGAGGAGCAGAGGTCAAGCTACCAAGAATGTTTTTGTTTTTGTTGCTGTTGTTGTTTTAAAGTATAATCAAAAACAAAAGGAAGAGCCTTCATAGGTTCATAGTTGATTCTGAAAAGCAGTCTGCCGATTGTGTTGTGGGCTCTGCCCCGAGATTTGGGAACGCTTCCCCAGCCCTGCCTTGGTGACCGGAGAGATGGATGAGATTTTGGAAACCACGTTCCTGCTTAGCCTCACCGCTGACCAGCTCCATGCCCTATACCAGGAGGTGCTCTGCTTGCCTTTGTGTGTAGAAGATGGTTTGCCGCTTGGTGGTTTCTGATGGCCCTTTGAGCTCTCACATTTTATGATGATCTTGACATTCTTTATAAGCAGTGATTTCTTAGTTACCAGGATCATCATATTCAGTGTGGTCCTGAGGCCGAGAGAATCATAGAATAAATTGCCCAGCTTCAGCAGTTATCCATGAATGCCCATGCTTACCGGCCAGAGTGCTGCTGCAGATTTATCTAAGACCCCATAGGCTCTAACTAACGCATTCTTTCTGAATTGAAAATTTCAGTAACAATCATTCCTTAGTATTATCAAGTATGTAGTCAGTGTTCAAATTTTCCCACCTGTCTCAAAATGTTATTTACTCCAGGCTCCTTCAGACAGTGCCCGCCCCAGCCAGGGTGTGCATGTCTTCAAAGAGCTGTGGGGACCACCGTTTGGGGTTTAGGATGCTTACTGCTCCTGGCTTGGTCATTGTGTCTGAGCCTCTTTCAGTGGATAAAAGCTTTTTTCGGTTTGATTTGTTTTTAAACATAATCTATTATTAATTCACATTGATATTTCTAACTCAAAATTAGGATTCTAAACTATTGTATCCTTAATTTTTGTTTTGTTTTGTTTGTTTGTTTGTTTTTGAGACAGAGTCTCGCTGTGTCACCCAGGTTGGAGTGTAGTGGCACTATCTCAGCTCACTGCAACCTCCACCTCCCGGGTTCAAGTGATTCCACTGCCTCAGTCTCCCAAGTAGCAGGAATTACAAGTGCCTGCCACCACACCAGCTAATTTTTGTATTTTTAGAAGAATTTTCTAAAATTTCACCGTGTTGGTCAGACTGGCCTCAAACTCTTGACCTCAAGTGATCCGCCCACCTTGGCCTCCCACAGTGCTAGGATTACAGGCGTCAGCCACCATGTGCCTGGGCGTAGCCTTCAATTTTATGTTTGCTTTATGCTGAAAATTGTTGTCCCTAGGATCATTTACGTAATGACTTTTTTGCTTGCATGTGTATTTTATTTATATACAACATACATCAATGTTTAACATAACCCTACCAATATAATTGCCAACCATGTAAGTACTGAAAAGAGCTGAAGGTGTTTTTGTCCTTAGGGTTTATCTCACTGGAGGAAATATAGTCAAATTAATATATTTCAGAGCTTTCGGGATAATTCCTCTCTGTACTTATGCCACCAGCTCAATTTATACTTTAGTTTGTTTCATTCTGCTTTTACTTTTTGGACTTAAATTATAATAGTTTATTGTTTATTTATTTATTTTTTGAGGCAGAGTCTTGCTCTGTAGCCCAGGCTGGAGTGCAGTGGCATGATCTTGACTCACTGCAACCTCCGCCTCCTGGGTTCAAGCAATTCTCCTGCCTCAGCCTCCCAAATAGTTTATTATTATGTAAACTATTCACATGGTTCTGCAGCCAAAGACGGTATGTCCAGAGAATGATTATTTTGTATGACTACTCTCTCTATCCTCTTTTTTCCCTGCTCTTTTCCAGCATCATTTTTAAAAGGATTTTTTTTCTTCTTTCCCCTTTTCATTTCTTTCTTTTAAAAAAAAGTTTTATTTTTTTTAGAGTAGTTTTAGGTTCAGAGCAAAACTGAGCAGAAGGTACAGAGAGATTTCTCGTATACCCAGGTCCCCGACGTGAACTGGCAACATCCCCAGCAGGGTGGCGCATTTCTTTCTGTGGATGAACCTGCATTGACAAAAACCAGTCACCCAAAGTCCAGGGTTTACATTTGGGTTCACTCTTTGTGTTATGTATCCCATGGGTTTGGACAAATACATAATAATGTTTATTGTTTTTCAATGTGAGCAAACACCTATGTGGATATAGTCATATATTTTTAATATTTTTTTGTTTTCTCAAATAAGCAATAGCATACTCTATACACTTTTCCCAAGCAAGAGTTCAAAGGTGGTTTTTAAATTATATGGTATATTGTAACTTAATCATGATATTGAGTTAAACTGAATGAGCCTGTTTAGTTTATTTAGCTATTTTGGAAGGGATAATTATAACAACTGCTGCATAAATATTTGAGTCATATTCCAAAAGAGTTAGCAGATACATGGATATTCCTGTCTTATTTTTGCTGTTATCAAATGTGATCTATTTACTTTACATGCATGCTTGTTCAATGGTTCTCAGCCGAGGTGATTTCATTCCCCAAGAGACATCCAGCAGGCAGCAGCATCTTCAGGCATTGTTGATTGTCACCAATTTAGGCAGGGCGTGGGTTGCTGCTAAACATCCTACAACACAGGGGACAGCTCCACAACAAAGAATTACCCAAATGTCAGCATACCCCTGGTGAGAAACGCTGCTCATGTTCAACCAGGCATTTGAGTTATTCCTCCCTCTAGACCTCTCTCTCCTGCCTAACTAACTTCCTTCTCCGCTTCCTCTCATCTGCCAACCCCTCTCATCTTCCACGCCCTTCCCCCCAGTCCTTTTCAGTAAAACTAGGTATTTACATCTAGGACTTTAGGAAAACATGAATCATTTAAAATGAAAAACATCAACGGTGTATTCTTTATTACCAGTCTTGTAAAAAGAGCAAAACAGTTTAGCATTTGAAAACTCTATTGTAGTTTACCCTGGTATAAATCATATGTGCAAGCACACATTTTTTTGGAAAGCTAATTCTGTTTTATGATACAGGTCTCGGGAAGGCAGAATTTTACTAGGTGCATGCACGGGGAATACCAACTGCAGGGTTTAAAGTGACTGAGGTTGATAGTCTATTTGTTGGCTGCCCTCTGGGCACTGTGGCTTCAGGGTTGAAAGACTACCATTTGCGGGCATGTGTCAGTACATGTATATATGGTTGGTGGGCGGAGTGGTGGCTTTGCTGCTCTTGAAAGGCTGTTTTGTCATTGATGGCACCAGGAGAATGCTGGGGTTGGGGTAGTGTCAGTTTATCATAGCCCTGTGCTTCCTGTTGCCTCACTTTAGGATCTTAAGAAATACTCAATTTCCACTAACAAGAGGAGTGAATAATTCAATGTCTTTGCTGTTTTAAGGGTTGTGTGTGTACATACGGGTGAATTGGGGGCATTGGAGCAGGGAGCTCATGGGGTATTGGCGCTGGTTGCAGAGAGGGCCTGGGGACATGAGTGTGTGGCACAGAACACAGGTGTTCAGATGGGCAGCATCTGGACTGAGCCTGGGAGCTGGAAGGCTGGTGATGGTGTTTTTTTTTTTTTTTCTTTTGCATTTGACAATGAAGAATATCCTGTAATTTAGTGTTATTCCAAATGTTCTCGACATCACCTTTATTCCCTTTCTCTTTTTTCCCTTGTACTTTCTCATACCTCTATCACATGAATTAAATGAAGTGGAAAAATAACTAATCAGCATTTGACACAAGTTAAATGCAGTATACATTGGATTCCTTGGAAAGGAAATATATATACTTAGAAATATATATATATATATATATATAATTAGAGCACTTATAGACATTAGTGGTGACAGTTCATAGGTTTGTCTGCTCTCTCAGGAGTTGGCTTTATAGAATAAATTATATTAAGCATTTTACATGTAAGTGTCAGCACTTATCTGTGGTTGGTTCAGTGCCCTAGCCGGGTGAGTGTGTGTTATGATGATGGTTACAAGCGTAGTCTTGCAGAAACGGATTTAGTCATCAGAATCCCTTTTTTATTTTAACTTTATGTCTCTAAGACATAAAAATTTATTATCCTTTTTAGGCCTTTGACTCACCATTATCTGTTTTCCTTCAGCATCTCCCCTCCCCACAAGAGAAAAGCTGACATTGATTTCTAATCCTTTGTATCTGGCCAAAGTCAGGATCTTAGAAAGGACTCACCTCTATTTCAGCTCCTATAGGTGTTTTAAGGGGAACCAATACTGATGGGATTCTGAAGCCTTAGCTGATTTTTCATTTCTGCACAGGAAATAAACACCAGTTTGTGCTATTTCTGGGTAGTGTGTGTTGAACTCACAGTTCTAAGACCGGAAGGGACCGCCAGCCATGCAGTTCCATATTGTGCAGTGCAAGGGCAGAAATGGTTTCCAGGTCTTTCTAAGGGGGAAAAAAATCGATACGCCCAAGCAGCAGGCTGCCAGGCTGTGTGGACTAGCAGCAGGGAGGTTCTTAAATTCTCTGCACACATTTCAGGCAGGGTGCTCTTTTGATGGCATCTTAGTGTCAGGATGGCTGGCACGGAGCATGGAGCCTGGTCTTGTTCGGGTCCCTGTGTGGCCTGTCGGAGATGAGTGTAGTAATGGTGAGGCAGGAAGTGGCTGGATTTGCAGCGACTGTGCGCAGCCTCCCCGTTTAGGCTTAGTGAGCAGATGCAAAGTCTCTTCTAGCCACGATCAGTTAAAATGCCTAACATTGTGGCCTCCTGTCAACTTTTGCCTTCCTGTAGAAAAAAGATGCTTCTAGAAAACCAGTTTGTGCATTTGGCAGGGGAAAAAACTCTTTCAGCAATTTGGTGTGGACTCTGGTTGTTAATTTATGGTTTCGCAACTTTTTTAAGCTACTGGCACTAACAGCAGATCTTTAAGCGATTTCATCATCCCAAGTCAGGTGTGACTGTGGGCTGATGAGCTGTAGTGATCTGATTCGGTTCATTTCCTAGGAGAACAAAATTGTAACCACATTTTTATTAATTTATGGTTTTGATCCATCTATTTTAGAGTCAATATTAAATCGTCCCCTACCTCCAGAAGATGTGTTTTTGAACATAAGTGTCTTTAGGATTGAACGTGCCATGAAAGGAGTAGGAGCTAATGTTCGCTTGTTATAATGTTTGTTTTCTTCTGATATAGCTGATACGGTGATTTTGTTGAAAAAATATATTTGAAAGAGTAACGTGTAGGTAACAAGTAAGTTAGCCAAAACCATACATCGAGGGAAGCCTCCCTCCTGTCCCAGGAGCCCAGATAACCTCACCATGGCCTCTTGTTTGTACATCCAGAATATTCTTGAAACTGGGTTACCCGAGTCATTTTTTTCCTTCTTTCCGTGTTCCCCTTTTTTAATTTTTATGAAATGAAGAGATCTATCTACCCAAGTCTAGCTTTTAGCAAGGAGAAAAAACACTGAATTGTATACTTTAAATGATGAACCAGTTTGGGGTCTGGTTTAGAGAGAAGAAATAAAGGTTAAAAATGTTTTCCTCTTCCATATCTGATTCACATCATCAGATATGAATAGTGAAGTTCCCCAAAAATACACGTAAGCTCTTAAAAACAATTGTGGTTTGCTTAGATGGGGGAAGGCTGCAGTGAACCCACTGAGGTTGCTGGTGATTAAGTTTATGTGGACAGTGAATCTCAACAGAATGAGAATAAACTGCAGGTGTCTGTTTTGAAGCAGATGAACCAGGCAGCAAGGCAGTAGCTGTGGTAATTCATAGATAAACACATTTGGGGGGAATTAATACAAAGTGTTCTTCCCTTATTTTTCTGAGTTGTTCGCCCAGTTTCCTCAAATGTTAGCATCGTAAATAACCACAGTACAGTTATGAAAATCAGGAAGTTATACAGGGCTGTTGGCATCACACTTTCTGATCTCCAGTGGTCTGACAGGTGACAGGTGATAGCTTCGTGTCATTTTAGTGAAGTTTGGATGTCCCTTTTCATCGGTTTGAAGGCCAGATATTTTCTTACCTCGTTTTCTTTGGCCCATGGTTTTCTTGGTTTGCTGGTCTTTTCTTGGGTCAGGTTTAAGGAGCTCTCACTGTGCCCTTTCTGTTCTTTGTGTCGTAAGTTGCAAATGTTTTCTCCTAGCTTTTTGTCTTTTGAACCTACCTGTGGTATGTTTTGTCATGTAAGAAAATTTTTTTATTTATGTAGTTGGATTCATTCATCTTTTATAGTTTCTGGAATTTGAGTCCTAGGTTTCAAAAAAAGTTCTTCTTTCAGGGTTATAAAGGGTGTTTTCCATGTGTCCTTCTATACTTTGACTTTTTCACTGTAAATGTAGATGTATTTGGAATTTATCCTGTTGTGGGTGTGAGATGTGGCTCCAGTTTTCTTTCAGATGCCCACCAGAATACCCTGTGTCCATTTATTGAGAAGGCTGTCTCTTCCCTGGGGACTTGAGCTAGTGCCTTTATTGTATATCTGGGTCTGTTTCCCATGTTCCTGCCTCCTAGTGTTTCATTAGTCTGTCTCTTTATCTACCACACCAAACATGAGCTGATGAGTTATTTGAAAACTTCCTATTATTTTAAAGCCAATAAGCAAAACAGAATACCACTATATTAAAGTCTATAAAATTGAAAAGCTAATTACCATGTTTACATAAATGGCATAGTAGCAGCTCAAAGGTCAGCGGGTTGTTTTGGCATGGAGAAATGCTTCCCTCTACCTCCAGCCTAAAAATGTTTAAGATCAATCCATTTCAAGAAGCCTTTGGTCCTTACCCGGCCTGCCCCTCTGCTGTCTTGCCACTGTGTTCTTGGCTATAAAGACAGGACCGGGGAATCTGATTGAAAATCATGAATGACATAACATTTTTTAAGAGAAAAAGAAACATTCAAACACCACATTCTGTACAGTTTGTAAGAATCCCCCCCATGAGTTTCCTTTGGTCAGTGTAGCATCTGGTAATCAGGAAATCTGTCATTTGGAAACACCATCTTTCTTTGTGTGGTATCATTAGATGTGTCTTTGCACCAGCATTTGACAGAGATGGTGACAGTTTTCCTCCTGAGCTCCTGCTTTGTGAGGAGAGAGGGTCAGCTCAGCCGTCTAGCCTGGCTACCCCGTATGTTTCTGGCTCTCCTGGTCTCTGGCACGGGAGCTGCAAGCCCAGGGTGAACACCGAGGAAGGGCCCCGGGCTCTGGGTCCAACTGCACATCTTGTTCTCTGTCTTCACTGTGCACATCACCTAATTCTCTGCTGTGAAGGGGGTTATGAAGTATCATCCTGTTGTAAGGATTGATTGTGATAGCGCATGAGAAGTACTTAGCCTGGTCTGTGGTACCCAGGATAGGGTTGGTAAATGATCGCTATTAGCATTAGTCTGTTTCCTGTCCTCTTTAGAGTATGAAATTTTGAGGTGCACAGTTCCTGAGCTTTAAACTTGAGTGCTGAAGGCCAAGGAAAACAGAATACAATTCAGGGTTATGTAAGATAGTGGCATATGTGTGTGATTAGCCCATAGAAAGTGGAAAGCCAGCTGAGATGGGGTTAGTCTCAAAGTTCTACTAAGGTCTAAGAGTAAGAAATGCTCCTCCTGTTTTTGGTCTGTGTGAGATAAATAGACCGAGAGAGTGGGTTCGGTGCTTGGTTTCTGACGGGACCAGTTGCAGGAGCGCAGTTGATCAGCTTTCATGAACATCTGTGTTTTGTTGTTGTTTGTCAAAAAAAAGAATCTTGAAAGTAGAGCATGCAGAACAAATGTCGTAAAGAAGGAATTCAAGCTTAACGTGAGAAAAGGGAGTGGTGAGCTCCTTGCTGCTTTCAGATCCGAGCTGGAGGTTCCCAGGGATTACATGCATGTCCAGGTGGATGGCAGAAGCCTGTTAGTATTCTTTGAGGAGCCTTGATGGAGAGGAGGAGTGTCAGAAGATTGAGGACAGGCAAATGTTCTAATTTTCTAAATGCAGGAAAAAGCAGAATCAGGGAAGAGAAACTTAAACAGATTACCGAATGGAGATGAGGGCTGGGCATGGTGAACCCTCAGCATTTCTTCTCTTTGATGCAATGTGGCTCTTTGATGCAATGTGGCTCATTATCTGCAGGGTGTCTGGGGAGGTTGGACCCTCTTAGGTGTGTGTGTCGCATAAATCTGTGGTGTTAATATGCCTCCTGACCCTGGGACCTCCCCTCTGACCCTGGTCACTGGCTAGAGGCCTGTTGGGCTGTTGTCTCCTTGGGGACAGGTATGTGGCCATCTGTCCCCTCGTTGGACATCATTGTAGGGCTCTCCCAGCTCCAGCCCTAAATCTATTGACCAGCTCGCTTGGCTTGCCTCCCCTCCCCCATGTCATCGTGTGCACCAGCACATGGTTGAGGGACGTGTTTTTTCCTTTTTTTCTTCTCATGGTGTATTTGCGTAAAACAGAGTGCACAACGTTAACAGAAAAGAAGAAAGACTGAGGGATGATGCATCAGAGAGACCTTTGCCGTGTGCTGGCTGTAGCGGTAGAGTGAGGAGGAGCCCACAGCACAAGGAAAGCTGGAGCTGGGGAGGAACGTCTGATCCGCCTCCTCATTGCTTCGCTGCCTCCTGCTTGGCTTCTTACCTACCCTGTGAGAGCAGCCTCGGGATTGTTCTGGGTCTTCCTTGGGAGGCTCATCTCAAGGGCTGGGTGTTTGGAGGCACAGTGGCCCTCGGCTCAGTCCCCATTATAATAAGAATCATTTTTGTGTCCACTCGGACAAACAAAGTGATGTCTTCTTTGAGTGCGCACTAATCACATGGAACTTTACAGGGTGCTTTTTAGAGTATCTAGCTCTAGAGGTAGTTATTCTGCTGAGCAATAAGTGATGGAGCTGGCACTGCAGTCCAAAGCCAGTGTGTGTTCACCGACTCAGGCTGCAGGCCCATGCATGGAGAACTGTTACGCAGGTTGGTAGCAGTTGGACAGCCATGCCCTGTCATCTGCTGGTTCAGTGCTCCTCCAGGAAGGCCTCAGGTGCCTACTGCCTTTGACCATGATTTGGATGAAGAGCTGGAAACCTGCTTACCAAATTTGCAGATGACGCATGGATAGAGCAATGGGGACCATCTGGGAGTGAGCCAGGATTTAGGACTCTTGAGAAGCTAAACAGTGGACGGAACCTGTTGTGATGAAGTGGCACGGGAAGATGTGCACACACCCTCTACCTCTACTCAGAAATCCCTTGCCCAAATGTGGTGTGGGAGGCTGGGCCCACCATGCAGGGATGGTGCTGTTTGCAGAGGCACTGCCGCATCAGGCGTCCTTAACGAGCCTTTAGCATTCGCATTTCTATTTTCTGTAGTGGACATCTGTCTTAGTCCGTTTGCATTGCTATAAAGGAATACTTGAGGCTGGGTCATTTATAAAGAAAAGGGTTTTTTGGCTCATGGTTCTGCAGGATGTACAGGAAGCATGGTGTCAGCATCTGCTTCCGGTGAGGGCCTCAAGCTGCTTTCCACTCATGGTGGAAGGTGTTGGGAGTTGATGTGTAGAGATCCCACGGCGAGAGCATGGAAGCAAGAGAGAGAAGAGGGATGTGCCAGGCTCTTTTTAACCATCAGTTCTTACAGGAACTAGATAGAGTGAGAACCCACTCATCACCACGAGGAAGGCACCATCCATGAGGGATCCACCCCCATGATGCGGACCCCTCCCTTAAGGCCCCACCTCCAACACTGGGGATCAGATTTCAACATGAGACCGAGACAGATATTCAGACCATAACAACGTCCTTGTTTGCCTCCATGTGTCACATGCATAGGCCATGGATGATGACTGATCATCTGGAAATCCGATTTTTGTTGCTTCCCACCCAGTTGTCTGTCTGATTTGCTTCCTGGGGGTGAGGTAGTGTCAGTGATGTCTGTCATGTGTATAGCACGAAGCACCGTGCTAGCAGGGGTTCAGTAAATACTTGTTGGATGAATTAGCGTGAAGTCTTTTTCTAAGAAAGAGCAGTATTGGAATGGTGAGGTTTAGGAAACTTTGTTGTCATTTTTCAAATTAGGAAGGTTTTTCCTTGGAGAAGAGATTATAGTTCCCCCAGCTTTGAAGGTCAGTCAAGGTTAGGCTTATTTTCTGTTGTGTCACAAACTAGTTTTTATCTAAGATGATGGTGAATATAAACATTCATTTTGTTTGTTTCCATAGAATTTTTAAATTATAAGGCAGATATTTTAGATAGCACACATCTGTTTTAGAAGTTACGTAGAAAAGTTTAGCTGCTGTGTTTTACAGGCACGTTTTCTTGCAGCAAATATAAACAGGCACTGCTATGCAGTCTCCTATTTGATTTCTGACTAGGCCATGCTCCTTAAGAAGGGCGGCGTCTGTGCTGTGCCTTACGTATGTACAGCATTTGCACACAGCTGACGTGCAATACATTTTCATTGAATATGTGTGACTTTGATTTCATTCTATCAACAAGGTGACTGCTATTGTCTCCAAGGAAAACTAGTTTCTGAGGTTAATTAGCAGCCTCAAATTCATATCACCCAGAAGGTGTGGAACCAGAATTAGCATCCAGTTTCAAACCAAGTCCTCATGGCCCTGCGTCATTTGCAGAGGCATTGCCAGCTTCATACCCGGGTTAGTCGTCTTTCACACAGTCCTTGCGGTCCAGTTACAAGGGTTTAGAGAATAAGGCTTTCTTGAATTGGCCATTCTTCAGTTTCTCTTATTTTCTCCAGAGTAGTGGTTCTGAACCAGCTGGGCCTCATAACCACCTAGAAGCTTTTATAAACCGCAGATGTTCTAATTAAGTAGGCCTCAGGTAGAGTCTGTTTGGAATGAATAGTCAGGCCAGAGGTTTTCTGTTTCTGGAATATGTGGTTTGAACACGCCTGATTCCGGCTGTTGCATATAAGCTGAGGACACTCTGTGCTTTGTGAGTTGTGAATCTGAGTCATGGACTGCAAGACAGAGGAGTAAATTAACACACTAGGTGCGTCTCTGCCATCCACCGCCCCCCCCCCCCCACCCCGCCTCTGAGTTAAGTTTTGGATTTGCTTGCCCATTTTTTATGGGGCAAATTATATGCATAGAGGCAGTGGTGAATCTCAGGATTTACTAATTTCAATGGTGTACTGTATAAGGGGTTGGCTGAGTAAAACTGTGAATCTAGAGAAAGCTTGAGATGGTTTCTGGCCCTCACTGCACAAAATTTCACTGTGAAGCTGAAAAGTTGATCATTTCAAAATATGTGTACATCAATGGACCAGTGCTTTTCTTTGATGCTTGCACTGGATGCAGATGATCTGAGAAGACCTGGCTATACAGGAAAATGGGGTTGACTTTTTGCCAGATGGTCACTGATTGTGTTTTCTGTCTGCGTGCCCAGTTAAAAGGCTAGGCATGTAGGTTTTCATGCTCTTGTCTGGTTTCGGCTTTGGAAGTGCTTACACAGCTAATCTGGCGTTTATGATGATTTTCACTTTGAGCTCAGCAGGAGGCTCTTTGGGGATATTCAGACAGAAATGGCTTAATTGGATTTCAGCCCAGACACAGTATTTGAATGGCTTTATGGTTGGCATTAATTGGGTAGCTGCCAAAGGAAGTCATATATATGCTTTTGAGCTTTAGAATTTAGAATTACTCTTTGATGCTGTCCCTCTCATTGACTGCTTGCAAATTTATTAAATGAAATACTCAGAAAAACTAAATGTATAGCCTTGAAATTAAGAAATACGGTGTGTAAGCAGAATCATACCATATTGGTTTGGTTTTGGCATAGGTATGTTATTATCTATATTTAAGGTTCTGAGTTGATATTCATGGTGTTGCTCAAAGGCACAGTGATGTAAGGGATTCACTGTGTTTTAGAGTGAAAACTGGGGGATACGGATTCCAGGCCTAACATGGCACTGTCTGCTGCAGGTACTAGGCAGTCACAGCCTTACAGGTGGAACTAAGGAAGTGGAAGTTTATTAAACCATAAATAGGGGAGAAGCGTCGTTTTATCCAGAGCCTGCCATGGGCCTCCCCATATGGGTTATCAGGATATAAAAAAGTTGTGTTCCCTACCCAGAGGCTCTTCTGGACAGTTATGTAAATGACCGTTTATATTATAAAATAGTGCTTTCTATGGGCACAGAGGCCAGTCTCCTGGAAGAGAGCACATTTGAGTTCCTTCCTGAAGGTGAGTTGAATTTGATTGCACGATGCCATTGGGAAGCTGAGGTGCAAAGATGTTCCCAGTACTGGGAGGAAATAGACATGAGGGCAGAGACTTGTGAAAGGGTCCAGTGTTCCAGGAGAATGTGGGTGAACATACCTTGACCATTTTAGGAATATTTAAAAACTAATTGTATTTTAAGAACTAAATATGCTTAAAGCTAAACATACTTTAAAAACACAGTGATAGTAAAATTTCTATTTAATTGGAATAATAAATTTATTTTCTATAAGTTAAATTTTTATAACTATTAGCCTTTTAAAATTTCATATATTTTTTAAATTAAACATTGTAAATTAAATTTTCAGAACTTACTCATTTTATAACTGAAATTTTGTACCTATTGACATAAATCCCCCCATTTTCCCTACCTTCCAGCCCTCCTATTTGACTTTGACCTCCGGCCCCTCTTAACTACCATTCTCCTCTCTATTTCTCTGAATTTGACTTCTTTAGATTCCACATGTAAGTGAGCTCATTCAGCATTTGTCTTTCTGTGTTTGGCTTACGTCACTTAGCATAATGTCCTCCAGGTCCGTCTGCATTATTGCAAATGGCAGGATTTCCCTTTTCAGGACTGAATAATATTCTTCTGTGTGTGTATATACAGGTTAAATATTCCTTAACCCAAATACTGTTTCAGGTTTGGGATTTTTCCAGATTTTGGAATATTTGCATATACATAATGAGAAGTTTTGGGGGTGGAGACAAGTCCAAACGTGTAATTCATTTGTGTTTCATGTCCACCTTATATACAAAGCCTGAAGATAATTTCATCTCTTTCTTGGGGGTGCTGGGTAAACTGTGTTGTGTGCCTACATTTTGACTGAGGCCCTTCCCACGAAGTTAGGTGTGGGATTTTTTTTTACTTGCAGCATCATGTTAAAGCTCAAAAACTTTCAGATTTTGGAACAATTTGGATTTTATATTTTTAGATTAGGGATGCTCAGCCTGTGTATATGTGGCGTGTGTGCTTGTGTGTGTGTACATATCACACATACCACATTTTCTGCATTCATCGGTGAACACTTAGATTGTTTCCGTATCTTTATTAGCCACTTTTTAAATGAGAAATTTTAAATTTCCTTTTTCCACATTTGATGGAATTTTATGGAATTCATTTATGGGACACTATAATATCCATGTAAATATCTCTGCTACTTAACAATGAGGAAACAAATCAAGTGGATTCAGTGCTTATCAGAGGAAGAGGATAACATGGAGTGAGGTGTTTTCAGTTTCTTAGAAGCAAATCCCATTCCATAGGGGGCTTCCCAGTTATCAGTAATTTACGAAATTTTAAAAAACAACCAACCTTCCTACAAAATCTTTCTGAACCTTTTTCTCCAGAGTTGCATTGTTCTCTGCACTATTGGGGACTGCTCAAATGCCCATGGTCGCGGGGTGATCTTAGTCTTTCTTAGCCCATCCCTTTGATTGCTATAAAACATCCTATCCCACACCCTCATGCTGAGGGTCCTGTTGGGATTTTTCAAATGACCCCTGATGTAATCTGGAACAAAGGTAGAGTCTGAGTAACACTTGCAATCCCTGGAGTACTAAATTTTGCATCAGCCCTTGTAGCCTGCTCCCTGGAGGACCCAGCTGCTTAATCCTGAGTTAATTAGAACATAGGCCCTGACCGGAACAGCTCTCTCTGGATGTTTCCATCCTGTGATGCACATATGTGTGAAGGGCAGGCTTCACAGACTTTGTGTTCTAAGATTAATAGGTGGTCCTAAAATCACACCCAGGTGCTCTCCTTAAAGGGCAGGGGAAATAAACGGTTTTAGGTTTCTGATTTAATTCTGGGATATGGGAAAACTCTCAGATTTGTGTAAGACAATATAAATGTTCTTTGTAGAAATAAAAAGAGCAAATTTTCCTTCCTAGGGAAAAAATTAGTAGCATACAGCTAATATCTATATAATTTGAGAAGTGTAAAATGGCATTATGTTTCTCATTAGGGTCACATGGGAGCCTCCTTCCTAGGGTAGTGTGAGGATGACCATCGGTGATGCCAGCCTCCTGGAAGTGACCATCAGTGATGCCCCCCTCCCCTCCCCTCCCTCCCCTTCCCTTTCCTCCTTCCACCCTCTTTTTCTTTCTTACTTTCTTAGAAAAGAACATGACTTCATTCAATGCTTAAGATGATTTTGTAACTTTCAGCCTTAAATTTCATATACCTTCTCCCAGTTGGAAAAGTAGGACGAGGCTTTTCCTTTTTTTCTGGAAAGGCTTCGGAAGGTCCATGGACCCTGCAGAAAATCTCATTTGAAAATTAGAGGCTGGAAAGAGCTAAGGACAAGGGCTGGATTCCTTGATACGTTAGCACCTCCAACTTGTGGTTTCAATTACTAAATCACGGATGAATTGGGTAGTTCTCATTGCCAAGCACATGGTCAGTGTTGGGTCCCTGCTCTTGAGAAAGAGTCTCCCATTGAAAGAGCCCCCAGGACTAACCGCCAGTTTACTAGAAATGCCAGGGCTGGGGAGCATGTGAAAAACACTAGGGGGATGGAATGCCATGTGACTGCAGGGCAGATCACCCAGCCTCTTCAACACATTGCCATTAAAATAAAATCGACTTAAAGTGGCTTCAGAGACAAATTGTAATTTGTGGACATGACTCGGATCCCGATTTAAGTAAATCAGCTATACCAAGTCCCTTATGAGACTGGAAAATCAGGACCTAATGAGATGTGAGCTTTATGTTAAGTAACTGGTCATGATTTGGGATGGGATAGTGGAGTTGTGCTTATCTTTTGGTGATAAGCACTGAAGTGTTTATGGGCAAACTAATTTTTGCTTGTCATTTGCTTTAGCCATCTTGTGAGGTCTGGGGCGTGACTGCATGTGTAATTGTTGGGATTGGATGAGGAAGGACTTTTGCATCTAGTGAAACATCGCAATTCAAATGCAAAATGGCACGGCCCTGTTACAATGTGATGCTGGAGTTTGGCCCAGGAAGGGAGCCATAGTGCTTAAACTGGGTTTTTTTTTTGTTTTTTTGTTTGTTTGTTTGTTTGTTTTTTGAGATGGAGTTTCGCTCTTGTTACCCAGGCTGGAGTGCAATGGCACGATCTCGGCTCACCGCAACCTCCGCCTCCTGAGTTCAGGCAATTCTCCTGCCTCAGCCTCCTGAGTAGCTGGGATTATAGGCACGCGCCACCATGCCCAGCTAATTTTTTGTATTTTTAGTAGAGACGGGGTTTCACCGTGTTGACCAGGATGGTCTCGATCTGTTGACCTCGTGATCCACCCGCCTCGGCCTCCCAAAGTGCTGGGATTACAGGCTTGAGCCACCGCGCCCGGCCTTAAACTGGGTTTTGAAAAAGGAATAGGTGTTGAAAATGGGAGAACAGTTCCTTTCTGGTGTGCGGGAGATACCTGGTAGTTACAATGTGAGTCACCTGATAGTTTTGACCTGGAGTTCCATCCATTCACCCATCCTTGCATTTGCTCACAATATGTTTTTCAAATTCCTGTTGTATGTGTCATACGTCGTATGGTTGAGCCTCACCAAGACCCAGGCTGCCGTGGGAAAGTACCACAGACGGAGGGGCTTACATGGCACTTCATTTATTTTTTCACAGTTCTGGAGGCTGGAAGTCTACGCTCAAGGGCTCAGCAGAGTTGGTTTCTTCTGGGGCCTCTCTGGAAATTGCAGACTGATGCCACCTTGCTGTGTTTCCCTGTGGTCTTTTCAACCTGCACACCCTCCTGATATCGTTTCCTCTCCTTAAAAGGCCAGCAGTCCTCTTGGACTAGGGGCCACACCCTGAGTGCTTCATTTTAACCACCTCTTTAAAGACCTTTTCACCATCAGTCTGAAGTACTGGGGATTGAGACTTCAACGTACAAATATTTTTTGGAGGGAGGGCAGGGACACAATTTAGCCCCTAGCAGATGGGATGCACAAAACTTCATGGTGTAATCAGTAAAATATAAGCACTTACTACTTATTATTCACAGAATAATAATTACTGGATAAGGTGCCAAGGGAACCTGGAGGAAAAAGCATGTAACTCTCCCTGGAGCCATTCAGGAGGTCTTCCTGGAGGAGGGGCTTTTTGAAGAGCTTCTTGAATGAGAGTCAGATCTCACCTCACCCACTGAGCACTGCTGGAAGAAGAGGGAGTGATGGAAGGCAGTTCTCAAAGCTGAGGGGGAGAGGGCAGGCAGGGAAGGATCGAGCTGACTGTGTTAGTAGTGGAGGTCTGCTGTGGTGACAGGATGGGCCTGAAAGGAGACTGGGTGCTGAGGACTTGCTCAGTGGGCTCGGGGCTGAGAGGGAGGAAGAAAGAGCGCGTACACCCCCTCTTCACTCCTGGGCCTCAGCTTAGCAGGTGATGCAGTGATGGAAATGGGTAAAGGAGTCAGGAATTTTATCTAAAGCTGTGCTTAATTACTAAACTAAGATACTTTATAAAAGTTCAAATGTTATAGAAATTAACCCTTCTCGGGGCGGGGCGCAGTGGCTCAAGGCTGAGGTGGGATTACAAGGTCAAGAGATCCAGACCATCCTGGCCAACACGGTGAAACCCCCGTGTCTACTAAAAAGAAAACAATTAGCCGGGCGTGGTGGCACGCGCCTGTGGTCCCAGCTACTCGGGAGGCTTAGGCGGAAGAGTCGCTTGAACCCAGGAGGCGGAGGTTGCAATGAGCCGAGATTGCGCCACTGTACTCCAGCCTGGTGACAGAGTAAGAATCTGTCTCAAAAAAAAAAAAAAAAAGAAAAAAGAAATTAACCCTTCTCACCCCTGATTCTATTCCCTAAATGTGTTAACAATAGCTGTGTCTCACCTTCTGGCCCACTTCTCAAGATGCTATTTGAAAAAAACAAAACTCGCGGGCGCACGGGGGTGTGTGTGTGTGTGTGTGTGTGTGTGTGAGAGAGAGAGAGAGAGAGAGAGAGCGAGGGGTGGGGGGAGAGAGAGAGCGCGCGCACCTGCAAGCAAGCTAGCTAGCAGTAGGGAGGGAGAGGGAGAAAAACAGGATTTGTTTCCCTTGACCCCTCACTGATTCCTTCTTCTTCTTCTTTCCTTCATAAAAAGCGTGGTTTGCACAGTTTGTATTCAGTAGTGCATTTTAGTGTTTACAGTTTATTTTTGTTAGCATGCTTTTTATTGGTGGTGTCACTACCTAGACAATGGCTGAATCCTGTGCACGCTTAAGAAAATGCTGGTGAACCTGTTAAGGTGATATGTAATTAGATTGTCTGGTTGTGGCACTGAGAGGTATAGCAAGGCTTTTATGCGGATTACAAAGACAGTTTGGACTAGAGGAAAAACCTTAGAGAAACACCTGGAGAGCCTTTTAGCGAATGGAGTACTGCCGGATTGAAGAGGCTAGCATTGAGTATATCAATAAAACCCTTTACAAACCTTTGGAAACAGTGTCACTAATCAAATTTCTTTATGTTAGAATATTCAGGCAGCAGACTGTAAAACTTCAATATATATTAAGATTTGCCCTATGACTTTCTTGTGTTATTTTAGTAAGTGTTGATACACTTTTGACACCACAGCATCGATTTTTGATAATGTCCATTCCTGTGTGACCCCAAGATACAGGACTGCAGTTGAGTGTCTGGGGTGGTGGATGAGGGAACAGAGAGAGGCATTTGGTGGCCGAGTCAGGCCTGCAACCTTGTCATCCTGACCCACGGCCTTGTTGCTTGCTTTTCTGGCTTGTATTTTGCGTCTTATGGATGATGTAGGGTAAACGCACCTGACAGCAATAACTTAAGCAGACCGTTAGAATGACCTTGCTTGGCAGACGCACCTGAATGTGTGTTCCCATCTAGGGAATCCTGAAGTTGCCAACTTGGAGATTCAGTCCTTGTCTATAAGGAACATCTGAGTTCCCCCCCGGCCTGTCTTGTGCAACAGGTGTGGTAGAGGCCCTGCATTTGGGGTTGCATAAAGGATGCCAGGTGGAGGTCCTTGGTTCGGGAGGGTGTGAAGTGAAAATGCTACATGAACTGCATGATGCTTGCAGGCAGGTGTGGGTCCCCTGTCCATCCCACTGCCACTGGACTCTCGCTTCTATGTCAGCCCCTAATAACACCCTGGCTGGCTCTGGGTCCCTTCAGCCTCTTGAACCTGGTGCCTTCCATATTAAGGTTAATAGGGGTTCGGCACATCCATTGACCTGCTGCTTGCTGTTTCTTTCTTTTCTTGGTTCTGGAGTATCTGAAGGTAGAAATGATTATTCCATATGCTAGAACTGACAGACCTTCAACTCTCATCAGTTACCTTTCTCCCACAAACACCTGCCTTGGTCACACAGTGGCTTCTTAGAGAATTAGAAACTAGCACTGTTTTTTTTCCCTCCTGTTTTCATTAATCAGCTTCTAATTAACCTTATAACCACCATTAATATATGGAATTGATATAATTTCAGCCCAGTGCGGAAAAAATTGATATTTTTACTTTTCAGGATGGCTTCATCTTGAGTAAAAAATCTAATTGCAGTGAGGCTTTCTGAAATGTGGAAGGTAGACTTCAGCCCGTTCTGAACCCTGCCTGGGAACCACTGTGCCCTGGATGATTAAGAGACAGCTGAGGTCATCTCCTTGGACACCTTTGAGTTTTGGATTGATAAACACATCTAAGCTGCTCCATATCAGTCCACATAGGTTGAAGTTTAGCCAGACCACTCAAGGAAACTTGTGTAGCTTTGTTCGGTGTGTGAAACCAGCCCTTTCCCACTTGAATAAGGTTTTCTTCCAAGTAGTTCAGTAGGAATGAAATACAGCTAGTTCTGCCACAATTCCCCCAGAGAGCGCTGACCCCATGCTGTGTTGAGCAGGCACTGCCGCCTCGCCTGCCTCCGTATTCTGAGCTGGAGATCTGCTTGCAGGCCTCTGCTGGGCCTGCCTGGTCAGGGAGTAGGAGGAAGGGTATTTGAGAGCTCTGAGGCCTATGCTAATCCTGTGCTTTTTTTTCTTTTTAAATAAAAGAAAAAGGACAATTGCCTTAGCTCCGGCTCCAGACTAGGGATCGGGCGTGGTTCTCTCCCGGCTTGGCTTAACAGATTAGATTTGGTTATGATACACACCTAAGTCCAGGATCCGCTCATTACTGACCCAGCCAGGTGACATTGTTCAACAAGGCTTTTTTTTTCTCCTGTGCTCACATCTAAGAGAAGCAGTACTGTTGAAAACGAACTTGGTGTGTGTACATTCATGGGCTTGCTTCTTGACGTAGCCTAACATTGTACCTACCTGATGTGAGAGTTGCAGAAGATACCCCAGACAGATGACAGCAGCAGATGTGATTTGCAAGATGCGACTGTCAAGGCTGTAGCCCTTTCGTGATGATCTTTGCCAGAAGAAAGAGCACTCTGGCTTTAAAATCAGACAAGTGTGTGTTCAAAGTCTGGTTGTGGGACGTCTGGTCGTTTGGTTTCTGAGCTGAATGATAAGATGTGTCTCCCAGGGTTGCTGTGACGATTCATGTAGCTGACACTAAGGTGAAGCCACAGCGAGTGTCTCACTGGGACTAGAGCATGTTCTTCTCCTGGCCTGTCACTGTTTCCATCAGTCAGGGAGTGGGAGTGGAGGGATTCCCTACGCTTTCTGAAGGCTAACTTTAGCCTCTTGGTGACTTCAGTTTTCTGGACAAATAGGCCATCTCAAAAACAGATTGAGTGACAGTGCCCAGCAGTATTATACCCACAAGGCTCACAGACTCTGGCTGTCATCAGAACAAGGCTCATAACTCTTTTGTTAACCCTGAACTGCTCCTCTGGAGTTGCCTTAGTCAAGGACCTCATCACGGGACTTCCCTCTCAGATAGTGATGGTTGGAGGAAACCGGCCCAGGCGCAGCAGAAGGCACTGCTAGACCGTGCGGGCACCGGGGATGTAGAACCGGCCAGGACTGCTTGCACCGGGGCATCTCACTGCCTGGCCCTGCGCCTGGGACAAGTAGTGTGGCCTGGCGGAGCTCAGCATACTCACCCAAGACTACAGCTAAGTGCTGCTGTAAAGACTTGAAAACCCTGGGTTGTGGCTTTAGTAGACAAAAAAGCAAATCTCACGGTTAGAGAGAATTCAGATAATCCCTTGGATTTGCAGCGGTAAAATTTAGTAATATTAAGGGTCTAAATTAAAATGAAGAGCTACGTATGCTCTCAGTGTTAATTGCCTTCCAGCCTTCCTGCTTTTTTTTTTTTAATTTCTAAAGGAGATGCACGTGGTGCTAGTGAAGTACTTTTAGAGAAACGCACACACCCCTTTCGCGTATTGCTGTCTTCTCGAAGCTGGCTATAGAAAATCCTTGAATGACTCCTTTGGTGAGGGCCTTCTACAGTCCATGTGACCTTATAGGTGTTTATCTTTCAGGCTGATACTGTTTTTTGCACAAAAGTGTACACTTCCCTGATGGGTTTAGATCACCGATTATAATTAAGACCTGCTTTGAAATGCTCTTCCTTAACACAGGCTTTGCATACGCTAAGAGCCCCAGGTTCAACATGGGCAGTCTTCATTTAAACCCAAAGAGATTTTGATCACCATTGCTTTTTTCCCACTTAGAATGTACACTTAGCACATTGACAGTTTGTCAATGGATTGCTTTTCTCAAGGCAAACATTGTATGCAACCTCCACATTTTACACTTGAATCCCAGATGGCCACTGGCACCTTTTGAGTAGCCTCACTTTTGTTGGAGCTGCCGCCTTAGTTCAAGTCCTGCTCCGTTCTGTCTGGCTTTTCCTCTGCTGATTGTGCTTGGAGAGGCCGTGTTCTGACTTGTCCACTGTGCCTAGAATCAGCGGACTCAGGTGCTAAATCCAGCTCACTGTTCTTTTGCGGGGCCTGGCAAAGAAGCTGCCCAGGCTTTTGGTTTGCTGTTGGCATAAGAGTGTCTCCTCTGTGTTTGAATGCAGAGGAGATTAGAGTCATGCAAAGCTCTCTCATCCGGAGTCCAAGGCCTGAGTGAGTTCCTCACTCTCCAGTTGGTTGGGAAAAACTTTTAATGTCCCTCAGAAAGTTAATGCCTCTGTATATTCGGGCATTAGAATCCATCCTGGAAGTTTATCAGAAGGATTAAATCATATGACTCATGAGACACAGGGTACACAGTGGAGGCTTGTATTTGTACAACTTGAACAACCGCATAAACAATTTCTTGCATTTGCCTGTGGAAGACGGACTCTGGGCAAATTTACTTTCCAATTAAAATCTTGACAATACAATTTCTGTGTATAATAGCCCCTGAAAATGCCACATACAGAGGTGGTGTTGGGGGTACGGTGCCCAGCACATTGCCCTGTGCTGATGACTCTCTTCAGTGGTGTCAGCATGAGAAACAAAAACTCTTTGTCGAGAACTGAGTCCTGATTCCAATACAGCGAGTGCTCGACTTATGACCACGGTCGGGACTGCGGAACGGTCGTAACACGTTTTGGTCGTAAGTTGAGTCAGCTATATGTACAGCTGAAATGGTGCACGTGGAGATGGTAGTGCTGCCGGAAGCTGGTCCGCACTGTCATACGCCCAGCTGGGCAACGTTTGCACTGCCAGACGTGGAGCAGTTGTGGCTAGCGATTGTGGTCGTAAAGTCGAATGGTCGTACGTTGCATAGGTCGTAAGTCGATCAATACCTGTACTTCTATTTCAAGAGTACTTGTCATTTTATTAAAAATATGTAGCAGAGAGAAGGGAACTCTAGTGTGAATCTGACATCTTGCCCAAAGACGTATTCCTATTGTGTTAGGCCATCACCTTTCCCTTGCCTTAAATTGTATCTATATTAAAATGATGCAGCCTTTAAAATAATGCTAGAGAATGCATAAAAAGGAATTAATTTTTTAAATCAAAATTTATGAACTTGCCTTATAACATTTTTATGATAGCCCTATTTGAATTATCTTCTTCTCTTTGACTAAAATAGAATTCGATTTTTCTATGGGGTATTTAACATTTTGGGTCATCATCATGCTAGGGATGAATTAATAGATCTTTGAGTGAACTGTCAAGACAGATCCCCACTGGGTTTGAAATGTAATTAAAAATGTCAGTGAACTCACTTGAAGTCCACAGAGTGCTCCAGGGTCCCCTCAAAAATGTTAGTCAAGGACTGAAAATATTTACCAAGTGCAGTGAGCATAATGCAGCAGCCAGCTCTCCACAACCAAGAGGAAGCTGGTCACCATTATCAGGCACCTCTCATCTTAACTTCCTTCTAGTTTTGAAGTGTTCATCTCAGATTTCTTGAAAGCAGGTGTGTTTAAGGTTAAGCCTTAGCCCAAGGCTATGGGTCTGGTTGGTGACCTCTATAATAAGTGGATGGTACAACAGACTTCCATGAGAGGAACAAGTCTCTAAACAATATCCATGTCCTTTGTAAGCCTTCTCCCTCATTAGACTCCCAGACTGCCTCCTTTCCAAATGGCAGCCTCCCTTTTGTTTCTGGCAGGCTTTTAAAGGTGGGGGTCATTGGGAGGATGAAGTCTGGAAGGGACTGGGAGCTCAGGTCCTTTGATTATGGGCTGGCTGTCGCCCCCACACCCCATCATCTCCTTCCACCTGCAATTTATCAGGTGTGTGGTTGGTCCCCCTACCTTGATGTTGGAGCTTGCACAGGGAATGAAAGGTGGGAAGGGGGAGGATGTGTGTGTTGATGGAGATCTTTAGGCACAGAGCAGCTTTATTCTGGGATATATTTAAAACACTGGTTTCAAAGTATAAAAAATTAGCCAGGGGTGGTGGCACACACCTGTAATCCCAGTTAATGGGGAGGCTAAGGCGGGAGGATCACTTGAGCCCAGGAGGTGGAGGTTGTAGAGAGGCAAGATCGTACCACCACACTCCAGCCTGGGTGACAGAGGAGACCTTGTCTCAAAAAAATAAATAAATAAACAAACTATTGGTTTTTAGGCAAATAACCAGTTATATTTCAAAGCGGTTACTTAAAGAAGCAAGCAGACCTAATACAGGCTTCTTTCTTTTTAGATTTCATGTGTTCCTTGCATACAAGCGATGTCCCAGATTATAATTCTTCGCTGAGATTTGAGTTGGATTTGAGAATTTGGAGAATCCCTGCAGCTTTGTAACTTCAGAGGTATAATTAGCTAAAAACGTCATCATTTTGAAGAGTTCTGCGTTTTGCCAGTCACCTCTCAACTGTGTGCCAAAGGTAAGTCTGCAGTTTTCTGCTTAAGACAGAAGTTGCAGCTTTTTGCCTCAAATGCTTAATTTGGGCAGTAAGTTCGGTACAGTATCAGTCAGTGTAGGCTTGATTTGTTGAATCATATTATTAAATTTAAGCTTTCAAGGAGAGACCTGGTTATCTCTGTTTACATTAGATTATCTCTGTTCCTGCTTTAGTGTGTGATTGGCTCTGAGTATGTAGCCAGGAAGCAGGATGGTAGACACCTCCAACCTGTAAGATGGTACAGGTACCTTCACACTCGAATACGTACTGACTCTTGAATCCGCAATGAATCCTGGTCCCCTGTATTGTGTATGGGACAGGGAGTATAACTTAAATAACCACTTTTCTGGTGCTTTCAGTCTAGTAAAGGTTGGATTCCAGCTTTAATGCTGAGAAGATAAATGTACATCAAAGGATAGCTGGGCATGGTAGCATGCACCTGTAGTCTCAGCTACTCGGGAGGCTGAGGCAGGAGAATTGCTTGAACTCGGGAGGTGGAGGTTGCAGTGAGCCAAGATCACACCACTGTACTCCAGCCTGGGTGACACAGCAAGACTCTGTCTCAAAAAAAAAATTTAAAAGCCTGCATTAAAGGAAATGCAGACAGATGAAGGATTTCAGGAAGGTTTTACCTGTTCATACGAAAAGCTACTTGTGTATGTTACAATAAAATCATAACTGTGATGCAGCATGTGGATTCTGGGACCCATGGGTGCTATATCCACAGGCACCAAACAAAAGCATGTCACTGTGGAACAAAAATAATTCTTAGCCCTAATAGCTTGGAACATTTCACTTAAAATATGGGTTGCTCTTTGGTGGTCCAGTTAATTCACTGTTACGTTTCTGGCTGGGCAGTAAGAAGTGCTTTAGGAGAAGATACATGTTCGCTTCCAGAGCTTTGTCTCAGAATGAACGGCAAGAGTAACACCAGCTTTCCTTAAAAACTTCAATTTGCTTCTATTATTCACAGATTGTTTTAAATAATCTTGACACTGTCATGTTGGACTACGGAATCTCTTAGTGTACTGGTTTCTGTAAATTTACTCCTTTAATATAAGTTAGAATTTCCTCTTACTTGATCTGCTTCTACTAAAAAACATCTTGTGTGAATATGTTCTTTCTCTTCAACTAGCTTAAAAGAAAAATCTCTTAGAACCTTTTTAATTTCAGTTTTGCCTCTTTTGAACTGTGGTATTCAGAACAGCATAATATTAATATGCAATAAGGACAGGATTAAGTGCCTTAGTGTTCTGGTCTTGTTATGCTTTATGTTATCTTTTGGAGAAAATGCCTCATTGTCCCGTTGATTTAGGGTGTTGTGTGTTGTGATTTCCAGAGCTAGCTCCTGGTGTGCACTCCGGGACTGGCACTCCCATTGCACACCTGACTCCATTCCCCGCTCCTTTCTCCCTCCCCTGTACTTGCTGACCCTGCCCTGCCCACCCCAGGCATTCTTGGCTGTTTTAGGTTTGGATCCCCTCATGCATTCATAGGGCATTCCCAGGCCTCTCTTCCAGACCTTGTGCGACACCAACACCATCAGGGTGTTCCTGTTCTGATCCTGGGAGGCTTTTCTTACATAAGAAAACTGCTCAAACCCATGGTAACTCAGTTAAAAAAAAAAAAAGCCATTGAAGTAGAACTTTTTAAAACAGCCATTTGCAATTGCAGTCACATATCAATCCATTTGTCAGATTTCAAGGGAATGGAGTGTAAGCTAGAAATGACAGATCCTCTGATCTGAACATTGGAACTCATGAATAATTCATTAGCATCAGAATCTGACACTACTTCTTTAGAAAGGTCTTGATCATCATCGGTGACATTTGCAGACCTGAAGCTGATGTTGGTTCTGGTTCAGAAGGTGGTGAAGTAGGGGAGGGTGGCGTGCTCACCCAGCAGCTCAGTCTGCAGGAGCTCCCAGCATGCCAGTGCCACACAGACAAGACAGTGCGTGGAGACCCACGCACAGACTAGCATGAGAGCTGGCTTGCAAAAATATCTGTGTCCATGTAATTTTAAAGGATTACTTTATAAGTTTATAAGATCCACACAAAACCTTGGTTCACCTATTAAAATTTACTTTTGTGGTTTAGAAAAATGTTCATTTGGAAAATCATGAGATATAGCCCATCCATATGATAAATAGCTGTTGTGAACACCGCACCTGTATTCTGGGCTATTTTTCTTGCAGTGACTCTTTTAGCCAGGCGTCCCCAAACTACGGCCGGCGGGTTATCCGGCCCCCTGCCGCACTTCAGGAAGGGGCACCTCTTTCATTGGTGGTCAGTGAGAGGAGCACAGTATGTGGCGGCCCTCCAACGGTCTCAGGGACAGTGAACTGGCCCCCTGTGTAAAAAGTTTGGGGATGCCTGGTTTTAGCAGTTTAAAAAGAATAGATAAAATATAGTCCCACCCACCTTTTCCCATGCCCTTTTGGAGTGGGACCCTGACAGTCCGGGACCATGCTACCTGCTGCAGTGAAGGTTCTTAAGACCAGTCCCTAGTACCTGAGGCAGGGACCAGTTGACCCTCTGGGGAAAAGTATGGAAAAGCCAGGGGATGTTATGTTTGGAACAAGTTTTAAAGAATGCGGGACATGTGTACAGAGGTGTAATATGTTTCCTTGGAACAAGGCAAGCTGGTTGGACCAGCTGGGCCAGGGGTCCCAGAGATTGCAGGTCATTCAGACAATGCTGAATTGGGGACCAGACATTTGCCATTTGGTCGGTGATCTTTGAAGTGCCAACAGGAAAAGCAACAGCTCAGTCAGCCGTACCCTTTGGCATGTCAGAAAGAAATGTAATGCTGGCTTGGTAGAACAGTAAGCGGGATCTCAGTCTCGGATGTTTCCCGGTTATTGGGTGCTCAAGGTTTGCATGCCTGGGGCTGGGCTGAGAGCAGCTTGAGGAAGATGGGGGTGTCTCAGGGCCTGAGTGACATCTCAGCCCGTTTCCATGTGGCACATTTTCTTAACCCGTTTTATGGTCTCCCATTGAAGTTAAGGAATAAAGTCTTGGGACCCTCCGGCTCTGACCCTGCTGCCTTTGGGGAATGGAGGCTGTAGGAAGAGACTGGAGTTGTCAAATGACCAGAGTTGTCATTTTGGCACTTATATAATCTGCACTTAATTCTTCCTATATGTACTTGAAAAGTGACTATAATTGACTGTTGGAGGCTGGCTGTTCATTACTAGGAACAGAAGTTGCAAAGGGCCTTGTCTGCTATGCTGCAGATGCTTTGAGTTTTGAAAAGCTATTGAAGGCTTTTTCACGACAGATAGGTCCTAATGGACAGAAGGACGCTGGGATGGTGTAGTGGGGTAGGAAGGACAGTGGCTTAGTGACACAACTCAAGTATAAGTAAAGTAAACAGGACTGGATTTCACAAACCACGTGTCAGTTGGTGATGTGCATAGCCAGTATGTAAATGTCAGCAGTGAGCCTATACACATTTTCCATTTGTGATGGAAGCAGCAGCGGCTGTGTTTAACTGAGCAGTGAGCGCAAGAAGATGAAACGTTGAGCCTGTCACTTTTACATCCGTAAAAGCACTATCCAGTAATATTTCTTTAACTACTAAAGTTTACTACTTATCTTCATATTAGCCTCAGTTTATTTCAGAACAATTATTCCTAGAGTGTGTACACTTGGAAAAGTCATCTCGAATTTACTACTCACTTTTATCATATCCTGGCCTTTTGGTATTTTGGAGATTGCTGGTAGCTGACTTTGCCCCCAACAGGTTATTTAGAAAGATTTTTTACATGCCAAGGCCAGTGCTCACACATTTGAGTTTTTAGAGCTAAAGCTTCTGTTGGGGGTGTAGCTCTGAGGTTTCCTGACACCTAGAAGTAACTTGTGGAGTTTCTGCCAAAAGAGAGGGGCCCGTCTCAGCCTCCTGCCACACACTGGGCCCCTGGGTCATCTGGGGGAACAGTTAGATGGATTGTTTCTTCTGTACAGGGTACCGAGTATAGAGAGATGGCCACGGCCTTTGATGCTCTGGATAAATCTCTGATAATTGCTTAAATAATTGCCCAGTAAGTACCGACAGCTGCTAGGAAAAAAATATTGCCACATTGATTCCACAGTGCCCCTGGTGGTGCCGTCAGTGGAAGCCACCGTGATTATAGGGTTATCAGTGGCAGGCTCCCAGCACAGGGTTCGTCACCATTTGTATATTACCTCTGGTCGCAAATGCAGATGTTATTGCCCCCATTTAACAGATGGGGACCCAAAGCCTCAGGAGAGGTTAAGGAGACTGTTCACTGCTGTGCATGCTCAACTCCCCTTAACCTCTCCTGTGGCTTTGTGTCCCCATCTATTAGTGGCAGCCCTGGAAGCAGAAGGTCCGTTGCTTACAAGCCCACGTTCCTTCTGCTTCCTGGGCTGCCGTCTCTGACACACGATGGTAGTGACATGGTAACCACCCATTCTCCAAGCGCTTACCTTGAACCAGGATGTGAGGCTTTGGGAGATCCAATGACTTAGCAAAAGCCCAGGGCTTCTAGGTGGCAGAGCAGGCTGGGTGCTCCTGTTTCTTGATCCCCAAAAGCCTTTCTTACTGTACAAGGAATTTTGTTAGATTTATTTTTTTTGTTCCCTTGAAAAATCTGCAACTTAGTACAGTTTGGAAGGGTCTCTTTTTGGAAACATACGGGTGTGTGAAGGAAGGCTTTGGGAGGTTTGAGAAGGGATAGGAGCTAGGAACCTGAATCCGCCAAGGGCCTCTGCTGCTCCTGAAGCCCCAGGATTAGCTTAGCAGCTCCTGTGGCCTCCAGCTCTGCCCATAGAGCCCCAGGACGATGCTTGTATTGGGGGCCCACAGCTTAACATCAGACCTGCCAGAAGAGAAGTCCTCTGTATAGGCCAGGGACTTTGTATTTAACAACCACTTCCTGTGTGCTGTGGCCAACCCTGTGGTCCCTGATGCTTCCCACAGCACCCCTGTTCAGGGCGAAACGTCATAAAATTGTGATTTCACATTCTTGCATGGTCAGTGACATAATTATTTTCTCTTAATTGGGGTGGTGATCAAGGTTAAGCCAATCATTTTTTCTGTTCTGTCACAGCTAATGTACTCTAGCAGTGTGGCTTCGTCGAAAGCTGAAGAAACAAATTAACAACAAGAAAGCCAATTCCTGCACCACTCTGACCTTCTTTTCCTTACATGGAAACTGAACACGGAACATTCCAGTCATTTCTCAATGATTCTCTGAATTGCACCCTAGAATTTACAAAGCAATTTTCATGAATTCTCTGTAATGCCGGGTGATAACGGATATTCCTCCCTGAATTTTATAGGAGAAAATGAGCCCAGAGGTTACCTTCCTTGCCAAGTATGGCCCAGCGTTAGATGGCGACTGGATAGTCTATCCTTGACTTACCTTAGGAGTCCCTGGGCCAGGCATGTGGCGGATGTGTATGTCAGAGAACAACATTAAATAAACAGGCCGCATAGAGCTTGAAATAAGAGCATTGCTGCTGTTGAGGTTCCCAAACTACAAAGGCAGAGAGAGACTTTTCTTGACTTCCTCGAGAAAAACAAAAAGTCCTCTCATGCCCTTTGTGTGTGTGTGTGTGTGTGTGTGTGTGTGTGTGCGTGTGTGTGTGTGTTGTGTCACTGTGGAGGGGGTGTTGCCGGGCTTTTAGTAAACTGGACCCTGATCAGGTAATTACAAACCAACTCCAGTAGGAGAATACTTTCTGGGATTACCACTGGAATGTATGGAACTGAAGGGAACACGTGGGAACTGCAGAAGTGTCATTCAAGTTGGACATGTCTGGTGGAGGGTGTGGGAGGGGAGTGTGTCCCAGTGATCCTGTGCCTCCCCGTTTTGTGCTGCGGGTGCCTCAGTGGACACACCAAAAGCATTTTGAGTTTAGATTTCTGTACCTATCAGTACCAGTTTTCTGGTTGAATTTTACTAGAGCTAACCTTGAAATGTTTTCTTTAGAAATGGTCCTGGCTCCAGGATATCAAAATGGTTATAAAATGTGATGAATAAATCAGATCCTAAGAGGTCACAGTTTAGGGAGAATGGATTTTGGTACTGTTAACAAGTACTATGTTAACAAGATGCCAGTTTCGGATGGAAACGAATAACCCTCAGGGCTTGCTGTGAGGGAAGGTACCCAGGCCCTCCTGCCAGGTCTGTGGCTGTGGAGGCAGGCCTTGTATCTCTCTGGGAAGTGAAATGTGCCTTCTCAGTTTCTCAGAGTCACGCCTGACCAGCAGTCACACTGACAATTAGTGAGATTAATTAGCGAGATTTGAGCTTGATTGCTACCTGCAAGAAGTAAGGATGATCCTAATTGTGAATCTGCTGTGGCTGTTTCCTATCAAAGGCCTCATTCTGTGACCTTCCTGTGTGGAGGTCTACCCAGGTCACAGTGTGAACAGCCATGGTCAGGAGCAGTCCCTGGACTGCCAGGAGTCTGCAAGGGTGACATCCCTCCTGAGTGTCCTCAGGTAGCCTGTCTCTTACAGGGATGTGGCCAGGGACAGGGAGAAGCTCTAGAGTTGACGTTTTTAGTGGTTTTTCTAAGTTGCTTTCTCTTTTGCCAACATTCCATTTTGGGTTTTGCTTATGATTGTTCTCATCTCATTTCGTACGTGAGAGTGCTCCCTCCCTTTCTTGACCACAGAGCAGCGTGCCCAGTCCATAAATGTCACTTTGCATAGAACACTGCTTTTCACTTGGGTCCCCCACGGCTCACAGGGAATGAGTGGGAAACGCAACAGATCTGAGAGCCCACTCACTCCTCAGTCAGACTTGTTTTAATTAGAGCCTTCCAGAATATGCCACTTAGGATCTCACCCAGAGGTTGTGTTGAAGATTTTGTTGTGTTCACCAAGATTAAGGTTAGAAGTGCTTGAGAAAGACAGGGATTCCGGGAGCCAGGGAGCCAGAGGCAGGACCGTCTTCCCTGCCTGGAGCCTGGGTCTGGTGCAGGCCTGTCTTGTGGGAGAAGCTAAATGCAACCGTATCTTACAACCTGAGAGCTCATCTTGTAACATTTTTGTAAAATGTTGGTCATTTTCCCAGTGGTTAAAGTACCATGTTTCATTGGCGTGTGCTTGGAACAAAGGTCTCTGGAGGAATCGGGGTGTGCGCATGCGTGGGGTGTTCTGCTTTCACGGCTGTGTGTTAACTTCCAGCCAACTTCCAGCCTTGGTTCTTTTG
Organism: Saimiri boliviensis; assembly: GCF_048565385.1. Lineage (NCBI taxonomy): Eukaryota > Metazoa > Chordata > Mammalia > Primates > Cebidae > Saimiri > Saimiri boliviensis. The sequence continues at coordinate 94,058,351 of NC_133449.1, read as the reverse complement.
GCAGTGACATGGAGGGAGAGGGTAGATAAAGTGGGGCCCGTGAACTTGGAATTCGAAGGACAGGCCGGCACAGGCAGGACAGTAACACAGACCTGGCTGCCATGCCCCACAGGAATCAGTGGGAAAATATGCTCAGAGTTTGTGGGATGCCAGTGTCCCCCTCCCCACCACTACAGTAAGATCACAAGCCCGTCTCCCAATCTCAGTTCCGGAAAAGAGCAGCAGGGATTACCCCGAGCTGTAAGCAGGTGATGCTGCTGATATTTGCTTGGCTGAGTGGGGGGGCCAGGCATGGAGGGAGATGAGTGGGCCCTAGATGAGGTGCTTGGGGACATAGTGAAGATAGACGTGGAATGGCTCCTGCCTCCTCCTCTCCCTCCAGGCTTTGGAGCTCTGTGCGTCCATGCCTGCCAGCTGTAATCGGGGTCACCTGGGATCCCTGGGGGTGACCTGGGATGCTCAGGGTTCACTCCAGACTAACCCGGACCTGGGCATCCGTGCTGTTGTGCTGATCTTCCCTAGAGGGCTCTTCTACTCTGCGGACTTCCATTTGTGAATTTTTATCTATTCACACCTGAGATAATTCGTTGCACTTTAAAAAATCCCATTCCATGACTAGTAAGTGTTTATTGGTAGTTCTGATCTTCCATTCTCACAGCGAGCTAACCAAAACATACTGGAGAAAGAGGAAGCAGCACTAGGCATTGTAGCCCTTTGGAACATACCAGACATGAAAGCTCTAGTTCTTCTTACACCTTGTGTTTTCCACTTTGGAGATTCTGGCTTGGGGGATGGTGGGTTCCTGAAAAAGGTTTAGCAGAGAAATCACATAGCGAGTCCATATTATCACATAGCAGAGAATCATAATTTCTCTTGTTTTAGAGATTTTTTTACAGAGCCTTTATTTTTGCCCAATAGAGCCATTATCTAGGTCACCAGCAAGGCACAGAGGGATGGGAAATGTTTGTAAATTTACAGAAGGCAGTAAATATATATTTTGCTCTGTCAGTTACAGTATAACCCCAAAATCTTTGTAATGAGTTTTATTACATAACCAGACCCTCTAGTCCTCAGGACTGGAGTTTCTTATGCAGTCATAGTGTCCTGGTGATCGATCAGGTTTGGAGTTCCTGGCTCCATTAGAGCTCAACAGAGATTCTGATTAACCAAAATGATTGCTTTATGTCCTTCAAAACTCTAGAGCAGATTGCTGGGATATTCCACTTCCTTTAGAAGGCCGACACCATGTATTAGTCTATTTTCATACTGCTGTAAAGAACTGCTCAAGACTGGGTAATTTATACAGGAAAGAGATTTAATTTACTCACAGTTCAGCATAGCTGGGAGGCCTCAGGAAACTTAATCATGGAGGAAGATGAAAAGGAAGCAAGGCACCTTCTTCACAAGGTGGCAAGAAGGAGAAGTGCTGAGCCACTTATAAAACCATCAGATCTCATGAGAACTCACTGTCACTAAGACAGCATGGAGAAAACCACCCTGTGATTCAGTTACCTCCACTGGTCTCTCCCTTAGCACATGGGGATTATAAGGATTACAGCTGAATTCAAGATGAGATGTGGGTGGGGACACAAAGCCTAACCATACCACCCTGTGAGGACCAATTCTGTTGGCTCAGGTAGTTTGATTGCAGTGTGTATGTTAGTTGGGAGGCCTGTCGTGTTTTTTTTTGTTTTGTTTTAAGATGAAGTCTCACTCTGTCACCGAGGCTGGAGTACAATGGCACAATCTCAGCTCACTGCAACCTCTGCTTCCTGGGTTCAAGCGATGCTACTGTCTCAGCCTCCCAAGTAGCTGGGATTACAGGCTTGTACCACACACCCAGCTAATTTGTGTATGTGTCTGTGTCTGTGTATGTGTGTGTGTATTTTTATAAAGACCGGGTTTCACCATGTTGGCCAGGCTGGTCTTGATCTTACAGGCATGAGCCACTGCACCTGGCATTTTGACTATTTCAGGAATTAAAAACTTAAAGAGACTGATATCTAGAATATCTGATTGGTTAGGTTTTTTTAATGCAAAAACGTAACTAATAAAGCAGGAATTTCTTATTCCTAAATTAGAGCCAAATTCCAAATGGATGGCATGGTAAAGGGCTCTGAACTTCTTTGTACGGTTCTAGGCCCCCTATATTTGGGTCATTACTGACTTATCCTCATAGCACCCTTCCCTTTCAACACCTAGTTCTTGCCAAGTAAATATCCCTTCTTCTGAGGAGCTTCCTTATCTCCCCTGCCTTATCCTGACACATTTTAGAGACATTTTATGTGTGTGTGTGTGTGTGTGTGTGTGTGTGTGTGTGTATGCATTGAAAATAAAAAACTGGAAAAAGATTAAAACAAATTGTTGTATTAATATCAGATAAATAAAAGTAGAGTTACCAGGGACATAAGAATCTGTTCATGAGGAAGACATACCATTCCTAAGTATGCATGCACCAAACAACAGAGCTGTGAAATAAGAAGCAAAAACTGCTAGAACTACAAGGAGAAATAGATAAACCCACAATTATACTTGAAGATCTCCATACCCTTCTCAACAGTTGATAGAACAGCCATACAGAAAGCACACAGAAAGTCAGCAAGAATATAGGCGAACTCACCACCATCAATTAAGATTATCTAATTGACATTTATAACACTCCACCCAACAATAGCAGAAGACACATGTTTTTAGGCACCCACAGAGCATTTGCCATGTTAGGGCATATCCTGGGCCAAAAAACAAACAGTAACAAATTTCAAAGCATTGAAATCATACAGAGTATCTTCTCTGTCTTTTCAATAAAATTTTTTCTTTTTGCTTTAAAACAACAGAGTCTCAAATGGTCACACATATTGTATGATTCTGTTTATATGACATTCTCAAAATGACAATTACAGAGATGGAGAGCACATTACTGTTTACAAGGGATTGGTGATAGTTGTTGGAAAGGGGGGTGGTGGCTGTTACTATATAAGGGATAATGTCAGAGATCTATGTGATGAAACAGTCTTGTGTCTTGATTGGCATGGTGGTTATAGGAGTTTACACATAGGAAGTGACAGAACCGTATATACTCATTATACTAATGTCAGTTTCCGGTTTCGATATTATACTGTAATTATGTAAAATGTAACCATTAGGAGAAACGAGGTGAAGGTACAAACAAGAGACCACTCTGCACTATCTTTGGAATTTCCTGTGGACCTACACTTATTTCAAAATTAAAAGTTTACACTTTTTTAAAAAAGAAAAAATTGTTGAAAGATCAACTCATTTCTTCTTTTTATGGTAGTGTATAGTTTGGGATCTAAGAAGTATCCAAACTTAAATAGCAGTAGACGAGTAAGTCATAAAAGGAAGATGGAAATAGGAGAAGGACCAGAGAGAACTGGGCACCATTCAAGATTGCTGAAAATGTTTTTCTTATCAACAAGTTTCCCTGTTCCCTATTTTGGAAAAATATGGCCTAACCATACTTTTCTGTTGTTTTGATATACAATTATAATTCACAATAATTTACCTGTAATTTATGTTGATCAAATACAAAAAATAAACAAATGACACTGACCACAAGAATACTACCATTAAAGACCCATGACGCGCACACGTACCCCCCAGACCAGTGTGGAGTGCAGAATTTAAACGTGATATAGATAATGACTTTGTCTCGATTCTGATGTCTAAGAAACAAGCCTGAAAACAGTAGAAGGCTCTACAAATCATGGCAGCTACTTCAAATGAAATACTTATTTTCATGAATCTAGACACACAAGTACTAATCCTGGGGTCAAGAGACCCAGGGAGAGGTCTCAGCTTGTCTTTGATCGCCTATGACATCTTGAGCAGGTCACCACTTCCCCCCTGGGGCTGTTGTAAGAGTGAAATAGGATGCTGCTTGGGTTGACCTCTTAGTAAATTAGGCACGCTCGATATAGGGGACCATCACTCACTCATCTTTTCAGCTGTACCCTCAGGAAGATAGTGGCCACTGTCTGAAATGTCATATTTTAATAGAAACCATAGCTCTCGATATCAGTTGACACACCAACTCTCTGAGGCTTCCACCTTTCCCAAAATAGGCATTATTTTTATCAGAGCCCAAATGAACTGATTGTTGATTTCACATCCCCAGCTCTGGGCGATACAGTCAGATAGTGTAGAGTTCCAGGCCTAGGGACATAGCCATGCTGACTGGCATCTTGGGGCAGGTTCAGCAAGTGCTAGCTAGTGACATACTCTCTCTGTCCCTGTCTTTCTGCTTGGCCTGTGTGCTTTCTTTTTAAAATTTCTATTTGTGATATTTGATAGGTACAAAATACATAGGGGTCATTCATATGCTTATGGGGCATAATAATAAAACAAATGCCCGTGAACCTACCTCCCAACTTAAAAACTAGAATATTCTCAATATTGAAAACAATAGTGTTCTCTACCTCCTTCTGTCCCATTGTTTCTTCCCGCAAGAGGTTATTTTAGAACTCTTTTAGATTTACAGAAGGCTTTTGAAGATAGCATAAAGAGTTCTCATATATTTAGCATCTAGTTTCCCCTATGATTAACTAAAATTGGTACATTATTAACTAAGATCCATATTTTATTTGGATTTAAAATCTTTTTAACCTAACGTTCATTTTCTGTCCCAGGATCCACAGTGCCACACTAGATTTAGTTGTCATGTCTCTTTGGGCTCTTCCTGGCTGTGACAGTTTCTCAGACTTTCCTTGTTTTGTTGACCCTGACAGTTTTGAGGAGTTGGGAATTTTTTTACAAAGTCTGTCAATTGAGAGTTGTTTGATGCTTTTCCCGTGAGGATTTTGGGAGGAAGACCACAGAAGCAACATGTCCTACTCATCTCATCACATCAGGAATCCATGCTACCACTATGGCTCGGGACTTGCCAATGCTGAGATTGCCGCACTGAGGCAGTGTTTGTCAGAATTCTTCACTCCGTACTGACTTCCTCTCCCCTTTTCTCTATGTACTCTTTGGAAGGAGGTCTCTGGGTGCACCCCATATTTAGGGGAGTTCACTGCTTCATCTCCTTGAAGACAGAGTGTCTACATAAGTTATTTAGAATTTTTCTGCCAACAGAATTTATCTCTATCACTTATTTACTAGTCATTCATTCTCTTGCTTTTTGTTTTTTCTTTTTAGTTGATGTTTTGTTTTCTTCACTGGATCGGTTTACCAATTTTTTAATTTTACAAATTAATGGGTAAAGCATGGTATTTTGATACATGTATACAATGTGTAAAGATCAAATCAGGGTAACTAGCATACTCATTAACTCAAACATTTATCTTTTGTGTTGGGAACATTCAAAATGTTCTCGTCTAGTTATTTTTCAGTCACCTTGTGGTGCTATCAAACACTAGAACTTATTCCTCCTATCTAGCTGTAATTTTGAATCCAGTTAACCAATCTCTTCCTATTGCTCCCTCTCCCCATGCTTCCCCACCTCTAGTAACCACTATTCTACTCTACTCTCTACTTTTATGCATCAACCTTTTTAGCTCCCATGTGAGTGAGAACTGTGGTATTTATCTTTCTTTGCCTGACTTAATTTCTCTTAATATAATATTATCCAGGCTCATCCATGTTGCTGTGAGTGACAGAATTTTATTTTTTCTGGCTTAATAGTATTCTGTGTATATGTACCACATTTTCTTTATCCTTTAATCTTAAGCTGATTACATATCTTGGCTACTGTGAATAGTGCTGCAGTTAACATGGGAGTACAGCTATCACTTCAATATGCTGATTTCATTTTCTGTGGGTAAATACGTGGCAGCGGGATTGCTGGATGATTTCCACCAATGGTAAATTAGTATTCCTCTTTCTTTGCATCCTTGCCAGAATTTTTTTTTTTTTCTCTGATAATACCATTTTCACTGGGCTGAGATGATACCTTAGAATTTGTTAAAATATATAAGATCTTGTCATCTGCAGAGAGGAACAACTTGAATTCCTCTTGTCCAGTATGAATGCCCTTTCTTTCTCTTGCATAATTGCTTTGGCTAGGACTTTAAACAATATATTGAATAAGAATTGTGAAAGAATAAACATGCTTGTATTTTTCCAGTTCTAAAAACTGAGGTTTTTAGCTTTTGCCCATTCAGTATGATGTTAGCTGTGGCTTTGTCATATATGGCTTGTATTGTGTTGAGGTATGTTTCTTCTATACCTAATTTGTTGAGAGTTTTTATCATGAAGTGATACTGAATTTTATCAAAATGTTTTTCTACATCATCAAGATGATCATATCTCAATAATTCTTCATTTTGTTGATGTGATGTATCACATTTATTGATTTACATTTGTTGAACCATCCTTGCATTTCTGGAATGCGTCCTACTTGACCATGATGTACTATCTTTTTGATATGCTGTTGGATTTGGTTTGCCAGTATTTTTTTTAGGATTTTTACGTCTATGTGCATCAGGCATATTGGCCTGTGGTTTTTGTTGTTGTTGTCGTGTTCTTGTGTGTTTCAAATGTCAAGGTAATGCTGGCCTCTTAGAATGAGTTAGGAAGAATCCCCTTCTCTTAGTTGTTGTTTTGTTGTTGTTGTTTTCGGTATAGTTTGAAAAGAATTGGTGTTCGTTTTTTATTATAAGTTTGGAAAAATTCAGCACTAAGGCCATCCAGTCCTGGTCTTTTCTTTGTTGGGAGACTTTTTTATCTTACAGATTTAGTCTTGTTACTCATTAGTCTGTTCAGATTTTCTTTTCTTTCTTCTTTCCATTGATTGATTGATTGATTGATTGATTGTGATGGAATCTTGCTCTTGTTACCCAGGGTGCAGTGCAGTGACGTGATCTCAGCTCACTGTAACCTCCACCTCTCAGGTGCAAGCGATTCTCCTTCCTCAGTCTCTCAAGTAGCTGGGATTACAGGCATGCACCACCATACCTAACTTTTTTTTTTTAATTTTTATTAGATTAGGGATGTTGGCCAGAATAATCTCGAACTCCTGACCTCAGGTGATCCACCCACCTTGGCCTCCTAAAGTGCTGGGATTATAGGCATGAGCCACTGCACCTGGCCAGGTTTTCTGTTTCTTTCTGGTTCAGTGTCAAGTTCTGTGTGTCCAGGAATTTACTCACTTTCCTTGGGTCTTCTAAGGTATTGATGTATCATTGTTCAAATTAGTCTCTAAGGATCTTTTGTATTTCTGTAGTAGCATTTGTAAATGTCTTCTTTTTCATTTCTGATATTATTTGGCTTTTCTCTTTTTCATAGTCGAGATAATGGTTTTTCAATTTTCATATTTTTAAAGAAACAACTTTTTATATCATTGATCTTTTGCATTTTTTGGCCTCTATTTTGTTCAGTTCTCTGGTCTTTATTATTTCTTCCTCCTGATTTGGGGTTTGGTTTGTTCTCACTTTTCTAGTGTCTTGATTGTTTTACTTTTTTGATGAGGGCATTTATTGCTATAAACTTCCCTCTTAGCACTGCTTTTGATGAATCCCATAGTTTTTGGTATATTGTGTTTCCATTTTTATGTTGTTTCAAGATTTTTTATTTCCTTCTTCATTTCTTCATTGACCCACTGGTCATTCAAGAGCAGGTTGTTTAATTTGCATATATTTATACAATTTCCAAAGCTGTTGTTGTTACTGATTTTTAGTTTTATTCTGTTGTATTCTGAGATAATACCTGACTTTGATTTATAAACTTTTCTTATGACTTGGTTTGTGACCAAACATACTGTATATCCTAGAGAATGTTCTATGTGCCGATGAAAGGTTGTTTATTCTGCTGCTATTAGATGAAATGTTCTGTAAATGTCTGTTAGGTGAGTTTGATACATAGTGCAGTTTAAGTCTGATGTTTTTTTGTTGAATTTCTACCTAGATGTTCTGTCCAGTGTTTGTAGTGAGGTGTCGAAGCCCCCAGCTGTTATTGTATTGGGGTCTCTCTCTCTCTTTAGCTCTAATATTTGCTCTATATATGTGAGTGCCCTATTCTTGGGTCCATATATATTTACAATTGTTATGTCTTTTAGAATTCACTCCTTTATCATTATGTAATGACTTTCTTTGCCTCTTTATGTTTTTTGACTTAAAATCTATTTTATTTAAATTATATTTTGTCTGGTATAAGTACAGTAACTCTTGTTTACTTTTGGTTTTCATTTCTCTGGAAGATTTTTTTTCATTCTTTCGCTTTCAGTCTCTGTGTGTCTTTATAGGTAATGTTTTTTTGTAGACAGCATATAGTTGGTTGGTGTTTTTTAATTCATCCATCCTGTCTACATCTTTTAATTGGGGGATTTAATTCATTTACATTCAAAATTTTAAAATATTTTTATTATTATTATTATTATTTTTTTGAGACAGGGTCTGACTCTCTTACTGAAGCCGGAGTGCAGTGGCATGATCATAGCTCCCTGTAGCCTTGAACTGCTAGATTCAAGTGATCCCCCTGCTTCAGCCTCCTGAGTAGCTGGGCCTACAGGTGCATGCCACCATGTCTGGCTAATTGTTATTTTTATTTTTGCAGAGATAGGGTCTCATTGTATTGCCCAGGCTGGTCTTAAACTTCTGGCCTTAAACAGTCCTCCCACGTTGGCCTCCCAAAATACTGGAATTACAGGCATGAGCTGCTATACCTGGCCATACATTCAAGGTTGTTATTGGGAGATGAAGGCATACTCTTGTAACTACTTTAACCTTTTTCTAGTTCCTTTGTATATTTTTTGTTTTGTTCTTCCTTTCATTGTTTTTTTTTTTTTTTTTGTGGTTTGCTGGTTTCTTCAGTGGTAATATTTGATTTCTTTCTCTTCCTCGTGTTTCTGCACTAACAGTAAATTTCATACTTTTGTGGGTTTCCATGATGGCAGATATCATTCTTTTGCTTCCAAATGTAGAGTTCCCTTAAGCATTTCTTGTAGGGCCAGTCTGCTGGTGGTGAATTCCTTCAGTTTTTGCTTGTCTGGGAAAGGCTTTTATTCTTCATTTTTGAAGGATAGCTTTGCTGGGTATAGTATTCTTGGCTGGCTATATTTTTTTTGTCAGCATTTTGAATATATCATACTGATCTCTCCTGGTCTGTAAGGTTTCTGCTGAGAAATCTGCTGTTAATCTGATGAGGATTCTGTTTTACTTTACTTGATGTTTTTCTCCTGCTGTCTGCAGACTTCTCGCTCTGTCTTAGTTTTGACAGCTTAACTGCAGTGTGCCTTGGAGAGGACTTTTTTAGGTTGAATCTATTTAAAGTTTCCTGGATCTGGATTCTTTCTCTCAAGAAGGGAAGTTTTCTGCTATTACTTTATTAAATAGGGTTTCTGTGCTTTTCCCCATCTCTTCTCCATTTAGAAATCCCAAAATATGAATATATGTTTGCTTAATGGTGTCCCATATGTCATGTAGGCTTTCTTCAGTCTTTTTTCTTCCTTTTTCTGAATTTTGGTTTGACTAGGATATTTCAAAAGACCTATCTCTTATGTTCAGAAATTCTTTTTTCTGCTTGATCTAGTCTCTGTTTGAGGTTTTCAATTCATTTTTTATTTAATTCATTTAATTCTTTAGTTCCAACACTTTTTATGATAAATATCTCTGTTGAATTTTTCCATGAATTGTCATGAATTGTTTTTCTGATTTCATTGAACTTTCCGTGTTCTTGTGTATCTCATGAAGTTTCCTTAGGATCATTATTTTAGATTCTTTTTTAGGCATTTTATAGACTTTGTTTTATTTGTTATTAAAGAATTATTGTGTTTCTTTGTAGGTTTTTTTGTTGCCTCACTTTTTCCTGTTTCTTGTATCTGTACATTGATATCTGCATTGTTAGTGAAACAGTTTCTTTTTTTTTTTTTTCTTCAGTTTCATGAAGTATTCTTTTATAGAAAATAAAGTTTTTTGTAGATGTATCCTTTAGTATCATTTGGGTAGGATTCTTTCTGTTTGATTCTGGGTGAGCATAAAAGTGTCATCTTCGTATGATTTCTTGGACTGTAATCACTGTCAGTGGTATCTGCAGGTGCCTCAGTGGTTAAGCTGCAGTTGATTTTGGAGGCTGTGGCATTGTTTTGTCAAAAACAAGGACAGTAGGTGAGCTGCTTTCAGGCCTCTGGGCTGCATATGTGACAGTTCACTGCTGGAGGGAGCAAAGTTGGTGGTGGAGGCAGCAGCAGACCCCATGCAAGCAGCTTTCAGGCTCTTGGGAGATTGCACATTGGCTCTCTCTGTCCTAGAGGAAGTCTTCCTCTTGTGCTGGACCACCTGTTCCACAGAGTTTAGGATGCTGCTTGGGTTCAGGTGCTGGGATTATAGCTGCACTTCTGGGTCCAGCCAGTATCATAACACTGCAGCTCTTTGGGTGGATATAGTGAGATATTGACAGGACCGCAGGGATGTGGAGATCCTGGGGCCCCCTGACAGGATGCACTCTAGTGGTGAATCCAGTCTCCAAATGGTGCTGTGCCGTAGCAGCCTGGGACTCGGAATGGGGGCTATCCAGCATGAATTTGCCTCTCTCAAATAACACAACTGCAAAGATGCCGGGCTCCTCCCTCTACTGGGCTAAAGGCCTGTGATGGCTGTGGCTAAGATCGTAGGCATCTGTAGTGTGAATATGGACTGCTGTGAACCTTTAGCTTACTTTTTCCTGCAACAGGGAGTCCCCTGTGGCTCTGAGTCAGTCCTGGCTGGCTGCTTTTCTTCCCTCTGGGCTGGTATCCTGAGCTTCTGTACCTCAGAGGGTCTTGTTACTTCTTTGCTGAATTCCAGTGTTCTCCCTTGGACATTTTACTTGCTGTGTGGTTATCTATCTAGTTCTTCATGGAGGAGGTGAGTGCTGGGTATGTCTCTAATAGACCATCTTAATGACATCCAGCTCTTTGATTTTTAACGTTAGTTTTACCACATACATATGTAAGCCTAAACTACATCATTTAATTTTGTTTTAGGGATTTATGGAAATGGATCTATGTAGTATGCAGTCATTCGACTTCCCCAGCCCCTCCCCAATTTCATATTATTTCTCCAAGTCACCTGTGTGATTGTGGGGAGCTGTCGTTTCTTGGTTTTCACTTTCTTGATATGATAGTGAATCATGTGACTATACCACCTATTTATCTTCCCTCAGGTTTATTTTCTCTTCTTTAAGTGTCATAAGCAGTACTGCCCTGAGCATTGTGCTTATCCCTGGTGCACAGTGCAAGAGTTTCTGTACTGCATATAAGTAGGAGTGGAGTTGCTGCCTTGTATGTACGTCAGTATTCTGCTGTACAAGATAAGTCTACCTTGTTTCCAAAGTAGTGATTCTCTTTTACTCTCTCCAGCAGAGTATGGGTATTCCCATTAATTTTCAACCTTCATAACACTTAACGTTATCAGCCTTTTTCATTGTTACCCATCTGTTATAAAATGGGATCTTATCGTAGTCTCAGATTATAAATGAACTTGAGTTATTTTTGTTTATTCACGATTTGTGCTGCCTGTCCTAGTAATGACTGTGTCTTTTGCCTCCTGCCTAATTGAGTTATTGGTCTTTTTGTTGTTGAATTGTAGGAGTTCTTACATATTCAGCACCAGTCCTCTAAGATTATATGTACTGTTTGTAAGTTTCTTCAGAAGTATATTTAACCCTATTTTGATCTGTGAAAATCAGTAATTCCTACATGAGAATTCACTGTTAAGCCAGACTTTCTGTTTAACTAGAACAGTCTTTTTTTTGTACCAACAATAGATACCACTATTTATAAACTTTAGCATTTTCATGTAAGAAGAGAATCTTGTGTTCTCACAGCTGTGCCGAAAGGGCTATATGCATTTTGTGTTTCAGTGTTCAGCAGCATATTTTAAAATTAAATTTTGGAGTTGAGAAATGCAAATTTTTTAATACTGGAATTTCATTAAAAATCTTTAAATCTTTTTTTTTTTTTTTTTTTTTTTTTTTGGCTAGGTAACTAAGTTAGGCTTAGACAATTGCCTTCTCAGTCATTTAATGAGCTTTCCCAGAATTTATCTTTCATTATCTGTGGCTGCACTAATCATTTGCTAAAACTTACTGGAAGATTCACTCTTTATTATCGATCTGTATTTCATGAATATTCATGTATAATCTCTGTATTTGCACCCTTTTAACAAAGTAGCTGAATAATATAAAATTTAAATTTTTTAATGGAATTATTTTATGGCTCCCATCGTATGAATAAAAGACTCCTTATTATGTAGAATAACAATGAATATATCAAGAGGTGGGATTGTTTTAAATGAAGCACCGTAAATTTGAATCCATTTGCAATGTAGGGCCTCCGTGTCGGATGGAGTAATTTGTAGGCATCTTGTATCTGCGTGTCAACATCTGATGGAGGCAGTCCGTAGGCCTTTCATCCACTCTGTCTTTCAAATGTTTGCTGAATGTATATGCGTAGTAGGCACCCTTCTAAGTCTTGGTTTACAAGGGGACAAAGCCCTTGTTTTCAAGGAGTTAAATGCAGTCCGAGAAAATAAACGATAAATAAATTAAGATGTGTGAAGTACTGGTCATGGCCGTGGAAAAAGAGAAAACAACAAAGGAATGGCAAGTGGTGCAGCAGCGATTTTAGATGAGGTGGGGCGGGTTTGGCTTGGCAGAGAGTGGGATGGAATCAGAGAAGGAATATGAGAGAGGGAGGGAGAACAAGGGAGGGGATCTTGAACAAAATAAGGGAACAAAGGGTCCTGCAGAGAGCTGGGGCAGAGCATTCCAATACAAGGACCCCAAGGAGAGAATCTGAGTTTGGAGAAACAACCCAGGGTCAAGGTCTTTTAGGCTTTGGTACAGCTTTGGATTTCATTCTGTTGTGGTGGGAAGCCACAGTGGGGTTTGAACAGAGAACTGACACAAATCACCTTCAGCTTTTAAAGGTCCCCAGAGCTGCTGTTAAGGAGCTGGCCTGGTGTGTGGGGAGGGTGGAATAGAGAGACTGGTAGGCTGGGGAGATGCTGTTGGTCTAGAGTGGAGTGCATGGGAGAGAAGTGGGTGGATCCGAGGCATATTTTGAAGGCAAGCCTGTGGGATTTGCTGCTGGAAGGAATGTGGAGTGAGAGACAAGAGCCTGAGGGATAAATCTCAGATTGGGGCCTGAGTCAACCCACTTAGTGGTTGTTTAATACCCACTTACCCAGAAGGGCAGACTGTAGGAGGCACAGGAGGTGGTTTGTTTATTTGATTGGTTTCCTTTTGTTTTTTGTGGGCAGAATGACGAGCTTAGTTTTAGACATGTGAGATTTGAAGTGCACATTAGACATCTAGATGGAGGTTTTCAGCAGGTAGCTGGGTGCAAAGGTCCAGCATTAGGGGATAGAGCAGGGTGGAGACCAGCATTTGGCAGCAACACATGGATGATACTCAAAGCTAAGAGGGTGGATGGAGGGGAGGCCCCCAGAGAGCCTGGCTATCCCTGCATCTTTAGGTTGGAAGCACAAATGGAGCCAGCCAGAAGACGAAGAAGGAAGGGTCAGTGAGGGACAAGCAGCAGGGCTGCGGTGAGGAACAAGCATCAGGGCTGTGGGCTCTCCAGGCAGCTGGTGGATGGTGTGTCTCACAGAAGGACTGGTCAGCAGTCTCTGCTATAGTGGACATGCAGGTAACAGGAGGACTTTTGCCTTTGACAGTATGGTAGGAGCAAAAGCCAGTTAGTGGAGGGGCAAAGAGCAGGTGGGGAAGGAAGTAGAGATGACAAGAGGAGACAGCTTTCTGATAGTCACCTGCTATAAAGGAGAGATGGTGAGGGTAGGGGCAAGGGACTGTGATCACAGCATGGAGAATGTAGTATGTGTTATGCTAAACAAGATGATCCAGAAAGACACAGTAGCTCCAGGGAATAATTACAGGAGCAGGTTCCTTCCAGAGGTGGGATTCAGGTGTGGGCTGAATCCCACCTTTGGAAGGAACCTGCTCCTATAATTTGGAAGACAGGCCTTGGAGAGGCACCAAGACTGCTCACTCCCGTAACACGTGGGACAGGTGGAGATGTTCTCTTCTGATGGCCTGAATTTCTCTTAATGAAATAAGGAGGGCAAGTGGAAAAAACTCAGTTTCTCCTACTCTACTCTCAAAACACACTTCTTTCAGCAAATGTCTGGGGATCGCTTCCCAACAGCAAGTAAGCAGTTGCTTCTGCAGCAGGTATCACTGAGCATCTGCTAATTTAATTCAGTTCTGACACTGTCTACCTGGAGATAGCATCAGTCCCATAGTTTGAGGACTTAGTCCTTAAGACTGCCCCTCCACCCCTACTTCAGATGCCATTTGCAAGTCCCAGATTTTTACCTGTGCTTCTGGCCATAAACCAGGGTTCCCATGTTGCCTTCTGCAGGTTCAATTAATTTGCTAGAGCAGCTCACAGAACTCAGGGAAACACATTTGCCTCTTTCCTTATTGTAAGGAAAATAAAAAATCTCAGGATCCCCCTTGCTAAACTACTTATGCAAAAGGATGGCTTAAGCCTGGAGGCTGACTCTTACATCCCCCTCTTCCTAATGAACAGCTGTTATCAGCCTTATGCATCTGCCAGGTCCCCACAGAAAGGTAAAAGGCCGCAGGTGTCTGAATGGCTGCCCCCACAATCATTCTTAAGTAAATTCTTTGCTGGCTTCCCATAAACAAGGACAAACCAGTTGTCACTTTAGGTCAGTAATCGAGGTCTACCTCTGAATTCTCCACACTGGTAATGTGGATTACAAGGTTATCTTCCCAGGTGCAGAACAAGTCCAGACTCATTTCTTCCACCTATCTAGAGATGACTGCATAATTGTCTCTTCCTTTTTTCTCTTCAGATGTTCACTTTATCTGATGTAAAATGCAGATTTACTCGGCACTAACCAAAGTCTCACAGGCATGTAACCTTTTCGCCTTAACCGCCAACCTGTCTTCCCCCACTTTTAAGGAAATGTCTAAATACTAAACCTGAAAACCTCTTTGGAAAAACAGGTGGGCTCTGTGGCTCATGTTTTTTCCCAGAAAAGCCCTAAAGCTGGCTTAATAAACTTCTGTGATTGAGATGTATACCTCAGTCACTCATTTTGGTTGTCACTATAAAGGATATTTTTAAGGATACAGATGGCAGAGGTGTAGGCATAGTGAGGTATGGGGAAGGGACATGGAGCTTCTCTGCCTTCTCCAGGAACCTCCCAAAGTTCAGAAGTCTGGATGCCCATCTGAACTCTGTTCTTTTAGGTTTTATGGAAGCTTCATTGCATAGGTATGATTGGTTAAAGCCTTGGCCATGGATGATCAACTTGACCTCAGCCCCTCTCCCCTTCCTGGAGGGTGGAGGGTGGAGGGTGGGGCTGAAAGTCCCAAACCTCTAATTCTGCCTTGGTCTTTTTCCAGACCAACCCCATCCTGAAGCTTCCTAGGGGCTGCCAGCCACCAGTCACCTCATTTGCATATAAAAAGACACTTTCATTTGAGGATATGCTAGGAAATGGGAAGATGACCAAATATATTTTATACAATGTCATAGAAGGTCACTCATCAACTGAGGCTACAGAGAGGGGAGGAGATATTAGAGTACAGACAAGAAAGATGTTAATAGACCCTTCATAGAGGGGAACGGAGGCCACTTAGAAAATGGAGTAAGTTGCCGGGAGGCACCAAGAGTCCATGTGAGGCCAGAGGTCAGACATGTAAAATGGCACTGGCTGCCCTGGGGCTGGTGTGGAGTAGGTGAGAGTTGGATTTAACCAGAGAAAGTAGTAGTAATATTTGTGTGGTGTTTTTGTTTTTGTTTTGGGTTTTTTGTTTGGTTGGTATTTTTGAGACGGAGTTTTGCTCTTGTTGCCCAGGCTGGAGTGCAATACCGTGACCTCAGCTCACTGCAGCCTCCACTACCCGGGTTCAAGTGATTCTCCTGCCTCAGCCTCCCAAGCAGCTAGGATTACAGGATGCACCACCATGCCTGGCTAATTTTTGTATTCTTAGTAGAGACAGGGTTTTGCCATGTTGGTCAGGCTGGTCTTGAACTCCTGATCTCCGGTGATCCATTTGCCTCATCCTCTCAAAGAGCTGGGATTACAGGCATGAGCCACTGCACCCGGCTTGTGTGTTTTTTTCTCATAAAAAGAATAGAAATCCTAAACAGTGAAGAAATTTCATCACATTTATTCCTATGTACCTCTAATCTTAATGAAAATACATACATTAAAAAAAATAAAAATTTGAACTTTATTACACATGTGTTTTATGACTGTGCTGTCTGCCCTGCTACCAGAGTTGTTTAAACTTCCCCTTGGTCCTTTTGGCAGCCACATCTGACTCTTGAGTTAAAGCCACTGAGATCTTTCTAAGTGCTCTTGACTCTTGACTTGTGTCACTATGTTTTGTTGCCCCTAAGTCAAGGGTCCAAGTAATTACACATGGAGTAGCAGGAAGCACTCACAGCAGAGACTGCAGATGGGCTCTGGGAGGCCTGGCCAGGTTGGGGGTGCAGAGGTTGGGATGAGACTGAGCCGGTGGCAGAGGAGGGCCGCTGTGATTTTGGAGGGATGAGTTTTCAGGGGAGTGGTCACTGTGAGAAATATGTTAGGCAACCAGTAGGGGTTCTTGTTACTTGGCATTGCTTAGCAGGAGGGACAGTCTAGTGGAGATCAAATACATCAGGCTTCACAGCACAGTTTTATTATTTTCTTCAACAGCATGTGGACTAGAGTCCACACAGGAGAAATCTAAGTTCTGGTTGAGTATACCTTATCCTAAATGCTTTGGATCAGAGTGTTTTAGAATTCAGAATTTTGGGGGGTTTTGGAATATTTGCATATACATAAATGAGATCTTGGGAATGGGACTCAAGTCTATATGCTAAATTTATTTATGTTTCATATATACCTTATAAACATAGCCCTAAGTAATTTCATGTAATTTTTCTAATAATAAGTGTGACCTATCACATGAGGTTGGATGTGGAATGTTTCACTTGTAGTGCTCAAGTTTTGGGTTTGGGATTTTGAATAAGGGATGCTTAGCCTACATGTCTATACTGTGGTCACCAAGGGAAGAAAAAAACCCCTAGCCCTCCCCTCTTTATTTTGTAAAGGATTCTTGTGTAAAAAGTGGACTGCAGGTACTGCTGGTTACCATCATGGCAGATATGCTGATTCTGGAACTAGGGTAGAAAATATGCACGAAAAGCCCAAAGCATCTCGTGGTGCCCGAAAGTAAGGATGCGCTCAAAGAAACAAGCAAACGCTGACTCTCGGTGATGGTGATATGTGACCGGGATGGCTAGCTGAAAGCACTCCCATAGCCAAAGTTGGAACAATTTAAGAAAAAACAATATTGGATTGTAGCCCAGAATATAAAATAGCCATAAGATCACAGTGATATAAATGATGGAACAAGTTAATTAGTCGGGGAAGAGTAATCTCCTGTGCAAAAGGTTTCCAGATAATTCATGCAGATGCTTTGCCTCGAGGAGGTAGAGGAGGTAACTCCCCACCCTTACGTGTGGGCTGTTCCTGGAGACTTCCTTCCAAAGAGTGCAGTATGGAAAGAGGCAAGTGTAACTTAACAGTGGAGAATCCTGACAAACACTGATCAAGGTCAGCATCAGCAGTCCGCAGTCCTAAGCCATGCTGACCTCTGATGTGGTGAGATGAGAATAGCATGTTGCCTCTGTGGTCTTCCTCCCAAAGCTCAACAACAGAGCACTGGTCAGGTATTTTAGGATCTTCTTCCCAAAAGCTATTACCAAAGCACTGGTCAGATATTTTGCAGAATGTCCCCCAGTTAGGATTTATCTGATGTTTTCCTCATGACATCAGACAAATCCTTTTGGTGGGACATTCTGTAAAATACCTGACCAGTGCTCTTTAACAAGGGAAGTCCGAGAACTGCCACAGCCAACAGGCACCTAAGCAGACATGTTGACTAAATACAGTGTGGGATCCTGGGTGGGATCTTGGCACAGGAAAAGGACACTAAGGGAAAACTAAGGACATCTGAATAAACTGTGAACTTTAGTTAATGTAGAGGTAGTGGTTCATTAATTTTAACATGTATATCAAACTAATGTAATGTGTTAATAATAGAGAAACGTAGTCCTAAAAAAATATTTTGGGGCCGGAAGCGGTGGCTCAGACCTGTAATCCCAGCACTTTGGGAAGCCGAGGCGAGTAGATCACAAGGTCAGGAGTTCAAGACCTGCCTGGCCAACGTGGTAAAACTCTCGTCTCTAGTAAAAAAAAAAAAAAAAAAAAAAAAAAAACCAGGCTTCGTGGCTCACGCTTATAACCCAGCTACTCGGGAGGCTGAGGCAGAAGAATTGCTTGAACCCAGGAGGCGGAGGTTGCAGTAAGCCAAGGTCGCACCACTGCAAATCCAGCCTGGGTGACAGAGCAAGACACTATCTTGGAGAGGGAGGGGATTTTTTTTTTTTTTTTTTTCAAAATGTCAAGCACAGATGCTAGAAACTTTCATTACCTCATTCTGTTTTATTAAATGTTAGGGATGGTTTCTTTAACAGAATTATACATTTGGAGTACATATTAGCATTTATTGCTCCAAACTCATTTGTAGATGTGTCTGTAGTAATTAAACCCAGCGGAACCCATAACCCCTCTTCTACACAGGGTCCCTGCTGACAGGTAGGTTCAGATTCTTGTCCCCAGAGCTGGATACAGAGGGGCTTTCTATAATCTGCTCTCCCACTTAAATAGGAAAATCTAAAGCATGGATACAATATTTGGGAATGTGGACACAGACCATATAAATCTGCATAACTAAAATGATTTTAGCAGTCTAACCATATTTGAACATTATGAGACCTGGATAGTGTGGAATCTGGTTTTCAATGTCACCGTGCTGCTTGTTTCAACCTTGCATGTTTCAAAACCGGGAGGGGAATCATGAGTAATAAGGTGGCAAGGAAAAAGGTCAGGTATTGATTAACGTAGCTGAATTCATTTGTAAGAATCAAGGAAACTCATGACATTTATATTTTGATGTTTTTTTTTAAAAAAGATGGAGTCTCATTCTGTCACCCAGGCTGGAGTGCAGTGGCATGATCTTTGCTCACTGCAACCTCCACCTCTGGAGCTGAAGTGATTCTCCTGCCTCAGCCTCCTGAGTAGCTAGGATTACAAGCGTGTATCACCATGCCCGGCTAATTTTTTGTATTATTAATAGAGATGAGGTTTCACCATGTTGTCCAGGCTGGTCTCAAACTCCTGACCTCAGGTGATTTGTCCATCTCGGCCTCCCAATGTGCTGGGTTTACAGGCATGAGCCACCATGCCCAACCGGCAAGTTTTTGAAATAGATGTTTAAGTTATAAAAATTACAAGTACCTTTATAGCTGTGAAAAAAAAAAAAAATAGAAAGGGCTAAACCCCTAAAACATGGTGACTGTTATTTGTCTACTTTGGGATCAGGGAGTACTACCTGAAAATACCTCACTTTTGTGTTTCACGAGAGGCCAGGTTTCACCAAAGCCGTCCATGTCCATTTTTGTACATGAGTATTTTCCCATTGCTGGTATTTCCTCTTCACCCCATCACCGTGCTGTCTTCTGGGTTGGCAGAAGGCAGTGTTGATTCCAGTGCAGTTATATGGAGTTTCATTTGTTTACAGTTAGCATCATGTAAGAAAATTGGCTTATTAAATTGGTGGTGTTTTTCCAAAATGCTGGCACCAGAGAATCACTTGACAGTCAGAGCCTTCCTCCTAGTGTGATTAGTATCTGAGACACCAGTGAGAAAGCCAAGGAAGTCTGCAAAAATGTGTACTTTTGTAGCTGGAGTGGTAAATTATGTGTAAAATAGCATTTCCCAGATTCTAGTTGAAGCGACAGTGCCACCAATTCTTTTTTTTTTTTTTTTTTTCCTGTAAAATTTCCCAGACACTAATGAGCTGTGTTGACTTACAGTCTAGTCTGCAGAATGCTAGTGTGTCCTGGCATTTCACAGAGTAAATGAGTTGCTCAATGATGAAGTCCTGGAAACTGGTTGATAAACTCACATTTTAAGGCATTTTTCTTCTGTAGTTTAATTTTGAGGGGTAGCCTGACACTGGCAGCAAAGATAAAGTAATGGTAGGTATTCACTGAAAAAAAATAGAAGGGTGTAGCAGAAAGCTATAGATGATCATTATGATCAGTATAAAAATTTTCCTTTTATTGAGAATTGCTATGTGCTAGTAAATTCTATTGAGGATGTAGTAAAAATACTGTTCAGTTAAGAAATTAATGTATACTTTATACCCAATAGGATAGCTGCTGTCAAAAAAAAATAAAGAAAATAACAAGCATTGACAGGGATGTAGAGAAATTGGAACCCTTGTGTACTGTTGGTGGAATAATAGATGCAGCCTCCGTGGAAGGCATTAGGGCAATCTGTCAAAAAAGTAAAACTAGAATTACCATATGACCCAGCAGTTTCACTTCTAGGTGTATACCCAGTGGACTGGAAACAGCAGGGACTTGAAGTGATATTTGCACACTCATGTTCATAGCATTATTGACAACCATCCAAAGGTGGAAGGAAGCAACACGAATGTTCATTGATGGATGAACAGATCAACAAAATGTGGTACATGCATACATGGGAATATTATTCAGCCTTAAAAAAGGAAGGGAATTCTGACACATGCTACCAAATGATGAACCTGGAAGGCATCATGCTAAGTGCAACTAACCAGTCACAAATAGACAAGTGATTCCACTTAAATGAGGTACCTGGAGTCATCAAATCTGCAGGGACAGAAAGTCGAATAGTGGTTGCCAGGGACTGGGGGAAGGGGGAAGTTGAGAGTTAGCATTCAGTGTGTACCTGTTCCAGTTTTTTAAGACGAAAATAGTCCTGCAGATGGATGATGTTGATGTTTACACAACAGGGTGAATGTAGTTAAAGCCACTGAACTGTACACTCAATGTTTAATCTGCAGGGGTTGGGTGAAAAAAAAAAATGAAATGGTTTAAATGTTAAACTTCGTTAAATGTATTTTATCACAATTTTGTAGAAAAGAAAGGATGTGGGATATTGTGTGCTTGAACTTCTGCTGAATAATACTTATTATAATTACTGTTTAAAAGTGGTCAATGCCACTCTAGGGTCCTGTGTCCAGCAGACAGGTGGAAATGCAGGTGTGCAGTGGAACCAGCCCCCCAGAAACAGAGACCTGGAACAAGAGCCAGCCAGCCAATGGGAAGTAGATAAGCTTATACTCTGGGAGGGGCTCCCAGGGTTGGAGAGAGGCCTTCAGGGACCCTCAGCCTACGTCAGGGAAGGAGCAGGTAGCAAAGAGGTAGGAGAATTTGCCGGATAATTACTTATCCCAGGTACTTAATTTTTTTTTTTTTTTCATTGACTGGGTCTCTAAAATGAACATCACATAGTTTAAATTTACATTTTGTAATAACTTGACCATACCTCTTTGTCTGTAAATGTATTCTGTTAGATGCTGTGGATGAATCAAAGCTTTTCTAGGGTAGCTAGATACAAGCTGATAGCATTAGCCACATTAGGAACATTAAAAAAAAGGAGTTAGGATGTACGCAAGACTCATTGGGGTCTCTTTGTAAAGCCTCATAGAACTATGCCATTCCAGTTTTACTACCTTTGAGTGTTGGCACATCTTCCTGTTTAAGTTTTCTCTTTTTCAATGACATAATCTGATGTGCGTATGTTTCTGAGTCCCTGTGAACCTTACCTCCAAGCCGTTGAGCCTCATGATGACTGGGCATTACATGGACAGGAGTAGGGCAATGATGGCTAACACTTGCCCAGCACAGACTGGGTATTAGGTATTTCCTATAGGCTGGATGATTTAATCCTCATCGAAACTCTGACCCATCTGCAAACACGGAATTAGGGGGCAGAGTGGCTAAGCACCTTCCCCCAAAGTCACCCAGATGGTTGATACGAAGCTGGCCTTTCAAACCCTGGTTTTCTGCAGCTGAAGGGGATCATTCACAGAAGTGGTCCTATCAGAGTCCACAGAGGAAACCTCTCCAATTTCAATGGTTGGAGAGAGTTCACAGGCAGCAGATTTTGACCATTACCCAACAAAAACAGAATACAAATCATAAAAGGACTCTCTCTAAAATAACATACTGAGCAAAGGCCTTATTGACCAGAAGCCACTGCCCTGTAAGAGCATCTTCTCTGCGGCTGCTCAGCCATGCTCAGTGGGAGCAGCCGCAGAGAAGATGCTCCTTTGCTCCTGAGAATAGCAGTGTACACATCCTGCCTCCCACACTCTGCAGTAGAGAGGGGCAAGAGAAGCCGAGTTCGTGGACTTCTACTTTGGATTCAGTAAACTTCTCCCTTTCAGCTGGGCCTGCCTTCCTCTACCCGTCCCCAGTAAAACATTGAAACAAGCCCCTCCCCAAATGACATCTACCAAAAGCCTATATTTGAATGAGTCTCCATAAATTGATCAGTTGCATTTTTCCCCTGAAGGCATGAGATATTACAAAGAAAAGTCTTAAGGGCCCACAGTAAAGTAGGTTGTATTATTTGAATAATTCAGACTGTGTGTTGAAAATCAAGTAGAGATGACAATTTTTTTCATACAGACTCAATTTTTTTCTACTAACTGAACTCTCTAAACCAATGAGTTCCACATAGACAAATATATTTTGGTATGTCTGCACACGTGTGCACATACGTATTTTTGAAATTTCAAGTTAATATCCTGGAAGTAACGTGTTAAGACTTGTTTGTCTGTGCATATATTTCGAATTCAGTTTAAGAAATCAGGGCCAGGTGCAGTGTCTCATACTCGTAATCCAGTGCTTTGGGAGTCCGAGGCAGGAGGATCCCTTGAGCCCAGAAGCTTGAGACCAGCCTAGGCAACGTAGTGAAACCCCGTATCTACAAAAAATAAAAAAGTAACAGGGCACGGTGGTGCACACCTGTAGTCCTAGCTACTTGGGAGGCTAAGGCAGACAGATCACTTGAGCCCAACAGTTGGAGCCTGCAGTGAGCTATGATTGCGCCACTGCACTTCAGCCTGGGTGACAGATTGAGATGCCATCAGAAAGAAGGAAGGAAGGAAAGGAGGGAGAGGAGACTGGTCTTCCTGTGGTGGATAAATTGGTTAGTTGGTGGAAAGGTGAATGAGGCAGGTGGGTATTAACCTAGAATCATCTGTCTGCCTTCTCCTTTAGCTTCCTGTTAAACCAGATGGCCGAAGCCCAAACAGCCATTGTCAACACGCAGTAGGGCTTCCTAGACAAAGCAAGTGACAAGATCGTCTCTTGTGCTAAATGCTCTTGAGGAAGTCAGACATGCGGGCTAGGATAGTGACACTTCGATGGGTATCTCTGTAGAGGTACTGCTTGTGCACAGGCTTGAATCATAGGAGAGCAGACATTGGGCCTATCTTGCTCTGCAGGGAACCCTGGTGCCCAGAAAACTCAGTAAATCCTAGTTAAATGAAGTAGGGATGGGCAGAACATGGCTCCACCTCACATGTATGAAATAAGTCTTCAGAGGGTATTCATTATGACTGAAGCTGCCATTCTTAAGTCTCTCTTATGCTGGCACGTCGAGCCTCAGGACTTTGTTTACAAGCTCCTCAATGAGGTATTACTCCGGGCTATCGAAGAGGTAGCTGGGCCAAGGTGGTGGTAAGGTCTACACCTATATAATGCTAAACCTTGCCCTCTAAAGCACTTTGTACTCATGTTTCTCCTGAGTATCAGAAGTATCTTTTGAGGCAAGTGGTGGTGTCCCATTTTACAGAAGAAACTGAAGTCCAAGGAGGACATACAAATGGTTCAGCTAAGCTTGGATCCCAGACCCTAATCTCTTCTTTCTTCTGTAATATTTGCCTTTAGGACCACGTGGTTCAGCTTGATCCCCATGACCTCCCTGGAAATATCTGTGACCATTTTTTAATGTTGTAGGGACACAAGCTAGTATCAGGAGTAGGTAACCCAGCAAAATACAGTTAATAGGATTGTCTTTAGAAAGAAAATAGGGTCCTAGAGTAGGATTGCTTGTATTTTAGGGGTTAGTGAAAACTGTTGAGCTGAGAAAGTTTTTTTACATATCCTATTTGTTTTTAAATCCGTTCCCACCTGACGCTTGAAAAAAGCAGCCTAGCTCATGAGGTTCTGAAAGCTGTTTTTCCAGCATAACCTCGGGGTCCTGGTAGGCTGTGTTCTAGAGAGGTCACATGACATACAAGATGTGATCTGGCTATTGAATATCAAATTTGTAGCCCTTATATCTTTGAGCTAGACCTGAGTGGCAAATTTAACTAGCTGTAGTAATGAAGGCAAAAACTAGGTTTCCTTGAACTGCTAAGCTAGAGAGAAAAACATGCATTGTTCTTTGAATCAGATGTCTACGATTCTTGCCTGGACTAAATCAGATTACCAACTCTGACTTAAAATTTGAGTACTCAGTCAGTTAGAATACTTTTTTTTTTTTTTTTCCAGACTTTCTTCTGCTGAGGCTTTTCCACATTGGAAATTTGTCAGTTTGTATGTCTAATTTTATTGTGGAGTAATGGTTCATCTGCAGTCTTCTTCCTGTTCAAATCCAACCTGCACCATAACAAATTAGTTAACTGAAAATACCACATGGTCCTTTTGGGATTTTAAGAAATAGCTTCCCAAGGCCTCAGGGATGCAACCTCAACACTTGACCAACATGCAAGACACTTCAGATGGGCTTCCAGCCCCCCTTTCAACCTGTGTTGGCAAAGAAAGAAAAGACTGAAGCCTGTGAGGATACAGGGTGATGGGGCACTCTTCCTTCCCACTGGTTTTGGGGTGTCTGAGCGCAGCAGCCGAGGCCAGCTGTGCAAATGAGGGAGCCATTTTTCTATCAGTGTGTGGTCACAACTCAGCTTCAGAATAAGAAATTGTATGGGTGCTTCCTTCATGGAGGAGGCAGTGCTGCTAAGTCGGGCCCAGTGCAGAGCTGAGCTTTCTCAGGGTCTTGGGAAGTGTGGCTTCCAGTGCTCCTGGAGCTTCAGAAGCAGAAGCGTTCAGGGATTAGTTAACCTTTAACTACAGAGGGTGATTAACCCATTGGGGCTGTCATTGATTGGCTGTCCCTCTGAAGCAACCTCAGTGCAGTGAGGCAGTTGTCTGTTGGCTGGCCATCTGGTGTGGCATGGTTGTTGACTGGTGGATTTCGCTGGAGTGAAGTGGTTGCTTATTGGCTGGCCCTCTGATATGAGGCAGTTGTTGATTGGTGGACTTCATTGCAGTAAGTGAACAGAAGCAGGTTTTGTTTTGTTTTGTTTTGTTTTTTAAAATTGATGGGGGCGGTCCTTGAGCCATTTAAGATAAGGTTAAACCCATTGCTATGGCCAACCAATAGGCAGTCATTTCCTAGGTGTATGGGAACTTTTAATTCTCACATGTGCTAGAAACTTAAGAGTTCTGAGTTGGAATAAGCCTCTCAAAATGCAAACTAGTGTCAGGCCCCCAGCCACCCCCACCCCAAGGAGTGAGCGCATAAGAAGAGACTGGGTGAGGGTCCACAGGCCTGGGCTCAAATCCTGACTGTCATTAAACAAGGCATTCAGTCTCTGTGACACTCAGTCATCTAAAAGATGACACCTCCCTGAAACGTGGATATTCCCAAGATTAAATGCCTTGACCTATGGGAGGTGCCCATTGCAGTTCCGAGGAGCTCAGAGTGGTGGCCCCGGGGAAGCTCTGTGTGGCATTGTTTTGTGGCTCGGTTCTCTCGCTTGGCTTTTCCCACCTAAGGCTCAGCAGAATTATATTGCCAGATGTAAAACTCCTTGGATGCGCGGGCCTCTCTCATAAAGATCCTGATATAATTGGCTTTCAGTAGGGCTCAGGCAGTGGAATTTTTAAAGCTTCAATATGATGTTCTGTGTAGATGGGAATAGATCAGGCCCAGCCAACTTTTTCCTTAACTGCCGTTCATTGAGTAGGAAATATTAATAAACAGCTTTGATTGGCCAGATCTTGACTGTTCTTAAGTGACGAGCTGCTCTTGTTAAAACCTTGTGGAAATTGTGTAATTAAGAAAGCAATCTGGTATTCAGACGCAATATTCTCTGAGCTCCATTCCTGTTACTGCTATTGCTCTTCTTGTTGTTACTTAAAAAAAGAAAATCAGGCTGGGCGTGGTGTCTCATGCCTGTAATCCCAGCACTTTGGGAGGCCGAGGCGGGTGGATCATGAGGTCAAGAGATCGAGACCATCCTGGTCAACATGGTGAAACCCCGTCTCTACTAAAAATACAAAAAATTAGCTGGGCATGGTGGTGTGTGCCTGTAATCCCAGCTACTCAGGAGGCTGAGGCAGGAGAATTGCCTGAACCCAGGAGGCGGAGGCTGCGGTGAGGCGAGATCGCGCCATTGCACTCCAGCCTGGGTAACAAGAGTGAAACTCCACCTCAAAAAAAAAAAAAAAAAGAAAATCTACCTTTGTGACTTTCAAAGCTCTAATCTGACATAAAGATTGGATTAGGGAGTTCTACATGGTGTGGACTTGAGATTTTCTAAAAGTGTATAACAAAATAGTCTCCAGTTCTGATAGGAGCTTTATGTAAACTTTATCCTTTGGATATTGTATACATTATGCAGAGGCTTTCCTCCTTCCCAAAAGGTTTGTTATCTTCAAATTTGGAAGTTAATTCATAAAAATAAAATGCATTATTTATTAAAAAAAATTTTAGCATCTAGTAGAAAACATCATGTTATTTTAAAATGGTATTTATGCTTCCATGGAGTCAATGTGCATAGATCCCCTGTAATCCTAAAGTCATCCCTCTAAAATAATGAGAACTTCTGTCAGGGGGAAAGGGGATTTTAGTCCAGGGTCTTTTCATCATTCGTTTCTTCCTAGTTTGGAGAAATAGTTAATTTAAGGACTGAATATTGAATTTTTCTGCTGAAAGAATACTGGTTCATCTTCTACCTCAGAAGTACAGAGTTGCCGAAGTAGTTGATTATTTTATTCAGCTGTATTTTTGCTATTTATTACTTCCAAAATTAACTTTACTAGATATATAATATAACATTTATTTATTGTTGTTTTGATAAACTTTTCATTTTGGAAAAATGTTATATTCACTTCTGATCTTGCACATTTTGTAGATTTTAACAAATACATAGTGACAGGTGTCTGCCATTATAGTACTGAACAGAGTAGTTTCACTGCCCTAAAAATCCTGTGCTTCGCCTGTACATTCCTCCTTTCCCTCTGGCCCCAGGCAAGCACTCATTTTCTACTGTCTTTCCTTTTCCGGAATGTCAGACCATTTTAAAGAAAAAAGTTATTCATGACATTTGTTGAAGAACAGTTAGACTTTATTCAGAGGGACTACTACAGTAGGGTTTTGCAGTCAAGAAAGAGATTGAGTTTGACTCCTGATATTAATACAACAAGGAAGAATGGGCATTTATAGGCAAGAAGCAAAATAAGGAAGTTGGTGGATGGAAAATTACTAAGAGGAAACGTCAGGGGTGGAGGGTGGGGATTCTGGCTAAACTAACCTAACAAGATTCTTCTGAAGGCAGGACAGGGTGATCAGATGTCACCTAGGGGATGGTAGAGGATGAGGAACCTGATCAGATGTCGAGGGTGGAGGATTCCAGCTAGAGCAACTTAGCAGGAGAGTCTTGCAAAGATTGGGCAATGCAAAGATGGTCACGGAAGTACGAAAGTCAAGGCCTAATGAGAGGAGGATTCAAAGGAGCTTGGCTGAAGTTTGGTTAAGGATAAACTGTCAGAATCACACTGTGTGTAGCCTTTTCAGATTGGCTTCTTTCACCTAGCAATATGCATTTAAGGTTCCTCCATGTCTTCTCATGGCTTGATAGCTTATTTCTTTTTGGCACTGAATATTTCATTGTCTGGGTATACCACAGTTTACGTATCCATTCACCTACTAGAAGGACATTTTGGTTGCTTCCAAGTTTGAGCAATTATGAATAAAGCTGCTACAGATGTCCCTGTACAAGTTTTTGTGTGAATGAAAATTTTTAGGAATAATTTTACATTTATAAAAAAAGTTGCTAATATAATACAGACCATTCCCATATACCCTTTACCCGGTATCTCGTAATGTTAACATCTTATGTGAATGTAGTCTAAACCAGGAGATTGACAATTATTATTACTATTAAACTTTATTTTTACTTCACCAGTATTTCCACTAATTTCCCTTTTCTGTTTCATGATCCAATCCAGGATACCACCTTGCATTAGTACAATGTTAACTTTAATTTGTAGGAGTAGTTTATTGTTACATTTATTAAATATGTTCATAAGACACAGCGTATCCTGAGAAAATGAATGTAAACCTATCAGTTATCAGGAGGCCATGTTACTTAATCAAATGGACTTATTTAATTATAATATTGTTATTTAGACTTTTTTGCAAGTTTGATTTTGTTAGAGATTTCCTCATGTACAACGAACAGTGAGATAGGATTTGTTTTCTAAGATTGCTGTTTCTAAACCAAACACTAAAGCTTGTTGAAAGAAGGACATTTTAAGGTTGAGCATTTCAAGACCCAGGAGGAAACCGGTTGCAGAGTCATAATAAAAACTGTCAGTGCCTAATTTTTCACGTTGGTGCAAAGGATGAAGTGTCCAGGTAGTTCTCTAATGAGCATCTCCAAATGTTTTGTTGGCAGAAGGACTCCATGAAAGATGACAGAAGAAGTTATTGTGATAGCCAAGTGGGACTACACCGCCCAGCAGGACCAGGAGCTGGACATCAAGAAAAACGAGCGCCTGTGGTTGCTGGATGACTCCAAGACATGGTGGCGGGTGAGGAACGCGGCCAACAGGACAGGCTATGTGCCGTCCAACTACGTGGAACGGAAGAACAGCCTGAAGAAGGGCTCCCTCGTGAAGAACCTGAAGGACACACTAGGTGAGTGTTCCACCCGCTGGAGAGAGGAAGCCTTGTGCATTTCAAGGGACACTATCCATCTTTCTAGTTTGTTTGCTTTTTCAAAGAAAAAAAAGGTGTTTTAAATGTTAACATCTTCCTAGTTGTCTTTTTTTAAAAATCTAAGAATTAAGAGATGAAGACGGAGAAATAAGATGTTTGTCATTTCCTGGAGATTCTAGAGTTTGGGGTCTTGTGTATGGAGACACTTCTATGTGCTTGGGACTTCTGCAGAGATATCTCCTTGTATCAAAACTTTAGAGGACCCTGACTTGGAATTCCCACCTCTATAAGTCTACCCAGCTCTGCCGGTATCATGCCATGAAGTTCTCTCTCTCCTATAAAATCCTGTCCATTTGGCCTATATGCCTAGAGCCAAAGCACTTTTTCCCTCTCTGAAATTGATGCTGCATCACACCATGGTCCCGGGTGCTGTTGGCTAAGAGGGCACCTGTGTGACGTGAGGCCACTCCGGGATAGGGGCCCAGTTCAGCCATAGTGTTGTCTGGCCCTCTCTCCATGTGCCTTCCCCCCTCCAACCCTCACCAGGTGTCAGGACATGGGCAATGCCCCCGGGAGTTAACACGAAGTTAACAGTATCCAATCTTGCTTTCTCATGTGCATGCATACAGGACTGACTGACAGTAGTTACTGCTTCAGATTACTTAAGAAAATAGTGTGAGGACTTTTCTGAAGAATGACTCATCTCAAGCTGACATTGAAACGTTGTTACCTTCTTATGAGGATAATGTTGTCTGTACCCAAGACTGCAGGTTATCACTTAAGGGCTTGCTATTGAAATGAGTTAATATTATCACCTGTGTTACATTAAAAAATTGTCTAGCAAGAGGATTTCCTTCCTTTTGGGGGGCAGAGAATGAGGAATACATGGGAAAACTGAAAGTAAAATTGTACACCAAATGTGGTAGGTGTTGCAAACTGTTCATCTTTCCTTTTCTGCAATCCTGAAAAGTCTCAACTCCCTCTGCACAATCATTTAAAGCCTTCATGTTTTAGGCAGTATTTTTGTGCATGGATTAGGTTATTACCATGATTTGGAGAGACAGGTAAGAGACAGGTAAGACACAGGACTTCGTGTGAATCATACCAGGTCACACTGGTCATCATAGGTTCTCAGCCTGTTGGAGAAATTTCATTTTTCATTAACAGTATAGTCCTTCTCCACTGAGCTGCCTCCCTTTCATCTTTTTTTCCCCACATAAGCATGCCACTTGAAACAAACACTTTTATGCTTATAACTCTTAATTAACTGTGGTTACCAAAAAAGAGAGTAGCATGAATAGAGGAGTACTTGAAGATAGCCCTGAGCTTTATTTTTCCAATTTCTGCCTTTCACCAAAGTACCTTCTTTTAAATCATGCTAAACATTGTTAAGTTCTTGACTTGTGTCTTTTTTTTCTTTTTTGCCTCCACTGCCTTTTTATTTTTTTGTATTCACAAGATTCTAGTAAAGCATGAAATGCTCAGAGACTGGTAGGAAGTAGAACAAGGCCAGGCGAGTGCTCTGGGTGACCTGGAAGTTTGAAAACCTTGTCATTTTTCTTCCTCAGTTTTTTAGAATGAGAAAAGACAAAGCCACAAATTAAAACTGCAGACCACCTCTTCCACCCAGCATGCTTAGTTTTCTCGTGAGTTGTGATTGGTTCAGCCAATGGGTATACTCCCAGGCTCTCCGACTGAGCCAGCCGCCCATCCTGGAGCCGGCGCTGGGTCTGCGCCCGTCCCTGACAGATGGCCATCCAGCCCTGCTGGAGCACAGAGACGGCTCGGGTAGGCCAATCCCATTTTTGGAGAAAACAGATTGTTAGAAAGCTCTTCCTTAAATAGAATCAGATTTTTACATTTCTTTAACTTCCTTCCTTCCTTTGGCTCTTACTTTGCCCTCCAGGCCTGTGCTGAATAGATCGGATCCTCTTCTGTAGTGTCGGCTCTCCCATAGGCTTGGTTTCAATCCAGGCAGACAGTTCTTGGGAAACATTTCTGTTAAGCATTAGGTACTGTAAAAATACAGATACAGTGAGGTTCTGAACCCTTGTATTGATTTTAGCAGTTGATCTTCATAGCCAAAACGCCCTTGGGGATCAGTATCATCCCCGTCATGAGGGAGAAAGATCCCCATGGTTAGTATACATTTTTTGTTTTGATCTCTTTATCCTGCTTACCTGGAGGTTTTTGTTGGACAAAGGGACCTTGTTATTTCAGCATGAGTTTTCCCTTGTCCCATTGAGCTGCATCTAATAGAAGAGGAGGCACCCTCTGACCAGGTCTCACCATCATGCAGTAACTTCTGTGCAAAGTTTCTAGATGTGGCTTTGCCAAGAAGGAAAGTAAGAATGCTTTCCGTAGCTCCCCACTCCCATTAGTTTTTTGTTTTTTTGGGGGATTTTTTTTTTTGCTAAAAAGATAGGAGCCAAAGTATTCATGGCTTCCTGTTATTGTGGGTGATTAGAATTAAATAGGTATACCATCAGAATGACACTATGACTTTAGACCATATTGTACAGCCAGCAGAAATGATCCCTGCTGTGTATTGGGAGTGAAAGCAGCACTGAAAGTACCCTACATGTATACTGACCATGGTTTTTGTTGTTGTTGTTGTTGTTGTTTGAGACAGGGCCTCACTCTGTAGCCCAGGCTGGAGTGCGGTGGCATAATCACTGCTTACTACAGTCTTGAGCACAGGGTATCCTCCCACCCCAGCCTCCCGAGTATCTGGGACTATAGGCATGCACCACCACACCCAGCTATTTTGTATTTTTTGTAGAGACAGGATTTTGCCATGTTGCCCAGGCTGATCTTTAACTCGTAGGGTCAATCTAGTAATTACTCATGGCACCACCCACATTTGCAGTTTTCACTGCTTTGGGAGTCCACCTAATTCATAAATACATGGAAAGATTCCCCACTGCTTTGGAATAAAATGACACGGACCTCCCCAGCAAAGGCAGTGTTGTGTGCTGCATCCTCAACTGCAGATTACCCTAACTCTATGTAGTTCTCTCCTGCTTTCTGGTACTCATTTGCTGTCCTGAAGTTGGTAGTAAACTTAATTTTGTCACATACAGTACTTTGTAAGAGTAACTTACAAAGATGTGAGCACCTTTGATTCACATTCTTTCCCTGCAATAATTTAAAAGTGAATAAGACAATCTGAGCTCTTATTTTCACAAGGGCAAAACATTTATATACTGGAACTCCTCTGATATTCAGCGTATGATGATGAATAGTTAGAACTCTCCCAAAGATAACAGGGCATAACGATGATCAAGAACCACTTCTGCTGGCAGAATCAGCTGATGTTTTTGAAGGGCTCAGACTGCACAGCTCTGAGCTCAGCGGAGAGCGGACCTGGGCTGAGGTCTGGCCTTGATACTGCAACTCACGTAGAACATCATGCAGGCTAGATGTTGTAAAAGCACTATGCTATATCTTTTGAGATGGGGAAGCTGCTCCCAGGGAGGTATTTTTCAAAGATTTTCCTTCAAGCTACTGAAGAGCAGTGTTTTGTTACTGCTTTATGACACCACCTGGAGCCCTGCAAGGCCCCAAAGGTTAATTCTCTTTTCGGTTGTTAGCATAGGCTTAAGGGCTGACTCACATTACCCAGAAAGTTATAGTTCCATTTGCAACCTGATCATATCCTCAGGAGGGTATGTTCACAGGCCCACCTGCCCAAGGCTCACCTTGCCACCCTACCCACCTGGGACTTCAGCATCTAGTGTGGCCTGCCCCAGGCTCATTCGTCAGCATTCCTCCCAATGAGGCCACACCTAGACCTAGGGTGGTTAGAAACTTGTCATGGTCAGCCCCAGAACTCTCCTATCTCCGTGATCCAGGCCAGACCTGGGAACACAGAGGCTGCTGAGAGGGCTCCCTAATGCTCACTGTGAAGTCGCCTCTGCACTGGTTTGCGCTGATGCTTTTGGATGGGGACAGGGTGACTGGCACCTGTATGTGAAACTGAGAAGGTTCTGAAAGGCATATGGAATCAACTTTGGAATTGAACTGATCAAAGATGCAAAGGAGTACAGCTGTAGGATTGTTATGTAAGATCCAAAAGCAGTTAAAAGCAGCGCTTAGTATTAGAGTCAAGATTACAGGATTTTGGAGGGAGGAAAGCAGAGCCCAAGTCAGGGTAGAAGGGCTTCTGTCTTGGTGATCTTCTGCCCTGGGGTCTGTGGGACAAGCTTATGGGCACACCTTCTTTGTAGGAATTTGCAAAGCTAACTGCTTATTTCTGTTGGTATTATACTTTTGTTTTTAAGAGATTTATTTTAGAAAAATGTCAGTTCAAAACAACCATCAAGACAAGGCATGATGGCTTATGCCTGTAATTCCAGTGCTTTGGGAGGTCAAGGTAGAAGGATCACTTTAGGCCAGGAATTCGAGACCAGCCTGGACAACATAGCAAGACTTCATCCCTACAAAAAAAATTTTTTTTAAATAGCAGGATGTAGTGGCATGTGCCTGTGGTCCCAGCTACTCAAGAGGCTGAGTTGGGAGGACTGCTTGAGTCTAGAAGCTGGAGGCTGCAGTGAGCAGTGATTGAACCACTGCACTCCAGCCTGGGCCACAGAGTAAGATCCTGTCTCAAAAAATGAACCACGCACACACAAAAAACCATCAGAACAAAATGTTAGAACTTTTAGAGTTCCTGCATCCACAAGGGGACCCTTCCCACCAAGTGTCAACCTCCAACATAGAGGTCAGGATGGACAGAGCCCCTGCTCTGGCAGAGTGTGTATGTTCCACACAGGCCCAGGGACTTGCGAAGCTGTGGGTCTCTCAGAATGAGGAGGGGCGTTGTATTGCTAGAGTGAATTTCACAGGGGGCAGGGAGGATGAGCAAGCATGTAGTCAGAACCGTATGGGGAGGACTCCCTGGGCTATGCACAGAACTCAAGCGTGATCCAGGGTGATCATGAACAATTGAAGAGTTGAGCAGGGGCATCTCATATTCCTCTGCAGGGCTGGGGAGGAACTGGGGATGAGGAAACTTGGAAAGCCCAGACTGGTCCATAGGGAGCTGTGGATGCCCACAGCGCTGTGATGGAGATGGAGGAGTCCAGAGCCATGCCCTGCCAGCCTGTGTATTTACCAGGATTGCCTCTTATGCCTGGATTAACCGTTTCCTGCTACTGCAACTTGTGGGGCACACCAGATGGGGAATTTTCTCTCTACTTCTGCCAAGTTTCGACTCGGAGGAGCCATGGATGGAACCCCCAGGGCACTATTGCTAGGCTGGAGGAGCCTGGGGGTTGTGGATCCCGAAAGAAGGGACTTGGAGCAGGTGGCTTAGGAGAATCAAGCCTGGTGTGGAAACCCTCCAGGCAGCGGTGAAGGTAACAATGTGTGCGGAAAACTATCAACCATTTTCTAAATGAGTTCTCTTGAAAGTAAAGGATACGTATGCCTTTGCAAGGGAGAAGAGAGCAATTTGAATTGCATTCTTCAGTTAATTTTTACATCTTTATGAAGTCTGATTTTAGATTTTAAGTGGACTAACAAATTCCCTATTATGTAAAAAACAAATAGGTACCTGGTTTTAACAATACATGCCATTAACAACATTTTTAAAACGTTAAGATCATAAGCGATCTTTGAAGACACTGTATACAGACGTCACGTGTCTTCTGAAAGGAAGTCTGGCTTATGCACCAGGTTCTGACCACCTCTCTATGGGGAAGGATGCCCACATTAGATGCTGTTTGCTGGATCCAGGAGCCAAGTTACTTTCCTTCTGGTATAGCTACCTGCTGAAAGTGATAGGGGCCACTGGTGCTGTTGAGGTTTTCCTCTTTATTTTTGGGAGACAGATTCTCACTGTGTCACCCAGGCTGGAGTGCAGTGGCATGATCTTGGCTCATTGCAACCTCCACCTCCCAGGTTCAAGCAAATCTGCTTCAGCCTCCCAAGTAGCTGGGACTATAGGCACACACCGTCACACCCAGCTATTTTTTGTATTGTTAGTAGAGACGGGGTTTTACCATGTTGGCCAGACTGGTCTCAAACTCCTGACCTCAAATGATCCACCTGCCTCGGCCTCCCAAAGTGCTGGGATTACAGGCATGAGTGCCTGGCCAATTTCTCTTATTTTAAAGCACACTGAGACTTACCACAAGAGTCATGCCCAGCAATTTATCTTAAGATCAGATTGGCCTGGAATTCTTTCCTCCCTCCTTCCCTTCTGCTCCCTCTTCCCTTTCTTCCACTTGCATAGTGGCTACAAGAAGTAGCAGGCAGGGATCAGGGTATTGGTTTGTACACGGGAATAGGAGAAGGCAGCTCTGCCCAGGATAACTAAAGGCCCTTTGATTAGGGTTAGCCCACATATATACCTGTAATAAGAGCAGCATCAGTGTGCAGTTTATACAGCGCTTTGCAGTTTACCAAGTGGCTTACACTTACATGCATTTTTTTTTTTTTTTATATCAGTAGTAAAGACTCTGGAATTATGTCTAGGAAGAATTTGAGGGCTCCAGACTGGTGGAAGGGGGTCGGTCTTGAGCCTGTGCTTCATGCTAAGCATGTTGATTTTACTTAGATTGGAAGACCCAGGTTAGCAGAGTAGTCATGCAAGATGCTTTTAGTTACATGGCATGTAAATTTATGAAACTGTAAGTTCATATGAAAATATGTGACACCACTCCAGCCTCAGTAGTGTTACTAATCACAGATGAAAAAATTAAGCCTGAGAATATACCAGTCACAGATACGAGACCCAGAGGGGACTTCAGATCTAATCTGAATATTTTTCCTATACCAAACTGACTATCTGGATTTAGTGTTAGGACACTTTGTACATTTGGGGGGACTCTGTCACAGAGTCAGAATTATTCCAAGTTTTTCGTTTTAGAAATGAGAAACCTCAGGACTAACTAGCAAGCCTTGAAAGGGGTTCAGGGGTTAGATGATAATCATGTGTTGATATAAATTAACTGATTATGATGAATGCCCTTGCTTGTGGAAATACACATGAAGTATTCGGGTCATGGAACATCGTCTTGGCAGCTTAATATCAAATGGTTTGAGGAAAATAGGGTTTTTTTTTGTGCTGTTTTTGTAACTTTCCTATGCATTAAAACAAGGAGACATATCAGTAGTGATTTAGAGACTACCCTCGGCTGTAAAGGTAGCTGGTAGTCCGGAGACTTGGGCAACTCTGCTGTGCCTGGGCAGTGCCCTAAGTTTGGCATAAGCATTTAAGGGGCCAGAAAGTATGGAGTATCTGCTGCACTTAGACCTAGAGCATGAGAATAACACCAGGTGTCAACATGCCCAGCTGTTGCTTCACAGAATGGTTCTAACAGTACCTGATTCAGAGCTTTCTCTAATTATTCATCAAGGTTCTCTCCACATCCCCAGCATGCAAGTGAAAACCATCTCTGCTTCTTGCTGCGTTGGCCCAGGCTGTTTTGAGCTCCTAGGCTCACAGCCTCTGATTGCAGGAAGTTGGAAATTCTCATTTCAGCATCGTAGGATTGTGGGTCTGTCATCGTGATTATAAGTAGTCTCACAGGTCTCAACAAGGGCAGAGCTGTTCATCTCTGAAATGAAATTTAGGTAACAAATGCAGCAGCCTAGTTGTTATGGAAATTGAGTCTAAACTTCAGTTGTCCCTTTCTCTATTCCTTGGAAATCCATCTGAGCTACTGCATTCTCTGCTGTGAGTGACCTTTGAAAACAATAACCAAAGGCTTGGAAATAGGGATGCAGGTATGGTGCAGCAACCACCACAGTGTAATAGGGTATGTTCTGATCAGAAAGGGGAGCCTGGTCAGATGTTATTTCATCTGGTTGGGATGTGAAGGAAGGATAAGGTTTAGTCCCTGACTTTCTGAAACTTGTATTTGTAATGTAATTGGGAAAATAATACTGGCACCAGATGGACAGTCCTCATTCAAATGATTGCACTGTCCCTTCCTGTGCCATGGGAAACTAGGGCTGAGTTGTGCAGCTCGGGCACCTGCACTTTCAGAAGGCACGTAGCGTCGTGGGCAGGAGGGGGGACTCTGGAGTCTTCAACCACCCACATTCAAATCCAGGCTTTGCCACCTACTACTGGTAATAGCTGAGTGACTTTGAACAAGCCATTGAATCCTCTGAGCCTCAGTTGCATCATCTGTATAATGGGATAAGGAACTGCTTGTTTCATAAAGTTTTTGAGAACTTAATGAAGTCATTCATGTGAAGAATACTCTGAGCTGGGTTGAGACTTGGCGAGGGGAGGTGGTATTTCAGTTGACGGTTGGAGGGTGTAAGGCAGGATGTGTAGATGAAAACCCCCGAGGTGTGGAAAGGCCACCGGTGAGTCAGCCAGATTCGGGTGAGCAAGAGGGCTGGGGCAGCCCTGGGGGTGGAGTGCACCACATTGTGAAGGCCCTGGGTGTGAATAAAGAACCCTTGGAGGTTTCTGCAGGGCTTATGGGTGGGGGATGACTGCTGGGGTATCTGGCAGGGGTCCTGATCCTTGTTTTCAGGACTCGACTGGAAAGGCCTGAGCCTGGCTGTGAGAAGCGGGGGACAAGGCCTGACAGTGACCCCAGGTGACATCCCAAACCCTGAGCTCAGCTCTGGAGTTGGAGGATGAAAGAGAAGAGGGAGATTTTGAAGGAAAACCCCTAGGAATCTGTTGCCTGGATGGGGAACGCCTCGGAGAAGTGTTAGAATGACTCAAGTATTTCCAGCCTGAAGGACCAGCAGAGTGACCCAGAGAGTAGGGGGAATAAGGGGAGACTGAGCCACAGTGCCTGGTGGAGTCTGAGGTTTAGGGCGGAATGTCAGTAGGATGCCGAGAAGGCTGCAGGTGTGAATCTCAGGCTTGGAAGATACACAGTTATCCTCATGACATACTTCCTTTCTGTTAGTGACATTTTATTTTCAGATGTGTAAAGATAATGTAATCCAGGGCCTACCTCGGAGAGCTGGTACTTCTGAGGCAGCTGGTTCGGTATGTCAGCTAGGCATTCCGTCTCTGTTAAGGACTGGCCCTGGCCTCTTTTGGATTCTTTCTTGTTCCTTTCAGGCATGAGTTTGGCCTTCTGAACCCATGGGAAAGATCTGTAACCTCTAGCTTGCCATGTGCACGCCTGCGGCACACACACACACACCCAGACACACACACACACACCCAGACACACACACACCCAGACACACACGCACACAGATCCCTGCAGTTGGATGACTTTAGATTAAGTTAACACTATCCAAATAAAACTAGAAAGAATAACACTGGAATAACACCGCTAACACTAGAAAGAGATGAAAAGCCATCACCAGAGCCCTCCCCAGCAGGAGGCCTTGTGGTAGCTGGTGTCAGGGCCAAAGGCTCCCCGAGGCAGCATCAGTGCTCCCTCCACTCCCTGCTGAGGAGTATGTGGCCCACCCTGAAAATAAACAGAAAGCTCATGCAGTAGGAAAGCCTAAACGAACTCCCCCAGACCAGTCTTACATGCATTTTCCCAGTGAATGGGCCATGATAATTATTTCTCTTTGAGTGTCTAAAGTGTGCTAGGTACTGTGCTAGATGCCCGAATATGTTTTTGTTTCATCTTCACAGTAAGCCTTCTAGGGAAATCATAATAGCCTCATTTTGCTTGTGGAAAAACTGAGACTCAGAAATTAAGTGAGGTGCCAAAAACACATAGTACGTGCTGGGGCTGACACTTGAGCCCAGCGTGGCCTGACTCCACCTCTTGTGATTGCTGTTCAGTCTCAGGAATTGGGGGTGCTGATTGGGGTGGGATGGAGAAGCAGTTCCTGCTAGGCATCAGTACTGGTGACTCCCACCCACACGCTGCTGAAGTGATCTGCTGCCCTTGCACTAGCCCCCAAAATGCTAAAGGAACGGCTCCCCAGTTTGTAACTTTTCCTGGTTCCTTAATGTTGACGTGAGCAAGAGCCGTTAATCAAAATAACTGAGAAGCTGAGTGTCACAGGAATGTACTCTTTTTTGTAATTGAGTTTTAATTTGGCAACAGTTTTGTCAGCACACGTGTGCCGCTGCCACATGACTCATCTTCAGCCATCTTTGTTGTCCGTTTCTTTGTATGGCACAGGTTTCTGCAAACAGGTATTCCTCAGAATTGTAATCTCTGAAATGCCTGAGTTTTATAAAACTATTAATCAGTTGTCCTTTTTTTGGGGAGACTGAGTCTTGCTCTGTTGCCTAGGCTGGGGTGCAGTGGCGCCATCTCAGCTTGCTGCAGCCTCTGCCTCCCGGGTTCAAGCAATTCTCTTGCCTCAGCCTCCCGCATAGCTGGGACTACAGGTTCGCGTCACCACACCCAGCTAATTTTTGTAATTTTTTTTTTCAGTAGAGACGGGATTTCACCATGTTGGTCAGGTTGCTCTTGAACTCCTGATCTCGTGATCCACCTGCCTCGGCCTCCCAATGTCCTCAGTCTTAAAGAAAGGGATATTATTTGTAAAATTTGGAAACTATAGAAAAGCATAATGGAGAAAAGCAAATGCCCTGTGATCTTGTCACTCAGAAGTAATCACAGTTACCATTGCGTCGATTTTCCCAGTGTTAATATAAACATACAGTTAAGATCCTGTTACACAGATGACTTCTTGCCGTTATCAGTACCCGCTGTCACCGTGGAGTTCATCTGGAACATGATCCCCAGCTTTTTTGGCACCAGGGACTGGTTTTGTGGAAGACAGTTTTTCCACAGATGGTGGCAGGAGGTTGGGGGGAAGCTTTTGGGATGAAACTGTGCCACCCCAGATCATCAGCATTAGATGCTCAAAAGGACCGCACAACCTAGATCCCTCACATGTGCAGTTCACAGTAGGGTTTGCAACTGCTGTCAGAATCTAATGCTGTACCACCCTGACAGGAGGCAGAGCTCAGGGGGTAATACTTGCCAGCCCACTGCTCATTTCCTGCTACATGCCGTTCCTAACAGGCCACGGAGGTACTGTTCTACAGCTGGGGGTTGGAGACCCCTCGTCTAGAGAACATCAGGCTTTTCCTACAGGGCACTTGGTCCTGACACAGGTTGGAAATGAGATTTACGCAGTAATTTTCGGTATAGGTGCTTCCTGGGTGTTGAGTGGTTGGGATGCTCAGTGTGTCTTGTGTATTCTCTGAGTCATGTAAAAGGAGAAGCTGATTCTTTGTGGTGCATTTTGTCTTAGAAGTAGTTTGTTTTTCTGAGTTGAATGTTCTTCAGGAATGAGAAAATTCCTGTTAATCATCCTGATATCATTCAGACATACTTTCTAAACTAAGCCACTCTCCAAGGAACCACTTTTTCCTTTATCACTACAAAGCCAAACTGTTCCCTTTGAAAAGTTTGTATGTAACATAAGGGGAAAAAATTAAGCCATCTTAATTCTATTTTAAACGTTCCACTTCTCCGACAAATTGTTTATCGTCTCTTTACCATGCTAAGACGGGGACTCTGTGGGTTCTCAGAGATGCATTTAACACTTCACATTTACTTTTCACGTCTCTGTTGTATAATTTACCATTGTATGAACATGAATTAAATATGATGTATCAGAATTTAGAATTCATTAAAATTCTGTCTTGTGAGGTAGTTCCTAAGAGGAAGGACCCACATAATACGGAATCTTCAGCAGTAGTTGTGGTGCCAGATACCCCAAAATAAATGTGGGTTTGTTTTTTGTGTGTCGTTAGCTTCCAAGTATTTAGAACCAAAAATCTGAAACAAATCACAACAGATTCGTGGGAGGATACTTCAGGAGAAAATAGACACAGATTGTCTGAAAAGATTTCTAATGGGGGACAAGGCAGGAAGTGAGGGTGGGGTCCATACCCTTGGAATACTAGGGAGAGTCAGGTGTGGAGTTCGCTGTAGGATGTGTAGAACTCACATTGCTGTGTGCACTTAGCTGAGTGAGAGCGGTCATGTCCTGGTGAAAGGCAGGGCATCAGGCAGAGCATTTCCCAGGAAATGGCATCTTGGTTGCTTCTTATTAAAATGATCTCACCCTGCTTCAGCTTCCTAAAGATCACCCCTTCTTAACTAGTCACTTGAGTTACTCCAGCAGCAGCCTGAAGTTTACGAATAAAGAAACGTGAACCAAATATGCCAGGGAATTAGAGAGCAATCTTCCTAGCATGCTTCTGTCTGCATTTACCCATACGGCATCCTCTCTTTTTTAGGTGCTATCCATATGTCCAAGATGTTCCTTTGTTCTATTCCATTTTAATATCTATTTCCTGGAGGCAGCATGAGGCTACAGAGAGAGCCCTTGTTTACTGGCTTGATGTGTGAAGTTGCCTGCCTGCAAGCAGGTGGCCATCTGTAGGGCTCCTGTACGGTCCACGTGCCACCTTGGTCTAATTGATGGACCTTGGCCAATGTGGGTGGAGTTGGGTGTCTTTCTGCACATCAGCCTACATTGACTCATGTCAGCTTTTGTCCAGAAGTCTGTCTCTATGATCAGCCCCTCCAGGCTGGTCTGGGTTTTTCTTTATAACCTCCCCTCTCCGTTTGGGAATTCACAGATTTTGTGCACACACACAGGTTGTCCTCAGTGGCCCCCACAGCTGTGAGAGCCACCCAGAGGGCGTTTGTAAGTTGAAGTCTGGGGCGGCCTGCATTTCTTCCTGGAAGCAGCCATGCTGAGGCCGCTGTTTATGGGGAATCCTGCTTGGTTCTGTATTTTTGTTTTTTTAAGGAACATAGTCGTTGATTGTCTGATTTGTGAAATTTACAAATGGGTGTTTGTAAGGTAGAGATGAATTAGTGGTAACATGCAGTTTGTTCTGATGCTACTAACTGAAGTTGACTAAATCTATAATGTTTAACTGGGTATGCTAAGAAACTTCATTCAGCAATGACAAAGGTTGTCTGTGTGGTGTCCAAAAGGATCACTTGATCCCCTTGTGGTTCTTCTGTGGGTTTTCTTTTTTCTTCTTCAAAGCCTACTATACACAGTTAGGTTTAAAAAGTAAAAATAATCGGTAATTTGGGCTGTCGGTAGAATTCTGGAAAGGCAATACCCTGGCCCAGCACTTTTCTACAAAAATGAAGCAGTTGAGGTTCAGGCCAGACAAGTGACTTGACCAGGGCGGTGGACCTGCCTCAAAGCAAGGCCAGGAGTGGGCCCCTCGGAGCCCAGGCTTGGAGGCTAGAGCCCAGTTTCATCAAGGACCTTCTCCAAAGCACGGAACAGGTGGACCACACCCAGGCACTCCAGAACACTTACGTCTCAGTAACCCTTGTTCCCTTTGTCCAAGGCAGCATACGTTCCAGTCCCGCTGCCTACTCTTAACCTGGGAATGGGGCTCCTCTCTTAACGCCCTCATAGGCCCACTGTGCTCCCCCTAGCCTGTTCATTGGTTCCCTCATGTCTTGAGCTGCTTCTGACCCTGAAAGCAGGAATGAGCTGAGACGCGTCCCCCAGGAGCATTTAGGGAGGATAGATGTGTGTGCACTCCTTGTTGAGAAATTGCCACACTGGATCCTGCCTGTGTCCCCAGCCGTAACAGTGACTGGTACGAGGATGACAACACACAGTGGCAGCCATCACTTGGGCTCCTGCTGTGTGTCAGATACCCCACTAAGTGCCATGCCCAGTTATTGGGCCCTCGTAACAGCCCCACAGATACCAGGGGTGTCCTCGTGTTACAGATGAAGACATGTAGATGCAGAGAGATGTTACAGAAAGTGCCAAGGCCAAGCACAAGGAGGTGGAGAGGCTGGGCTCCAGAGTATTCTGAGAAGCTGGCGGAAGTATGGTTCCGCTGTGTCTTTGCCAACCACGTGCCACCTGCATGTTCCCCCATGAATGTGCTGTCTCTTTTCGTGTATTCGTCGCATTTCATTTTCCTGAGCAGGTGTGGCCCTGGAGAGCGGCAGGCATGCTGAACTTTTGCCAGTGGATTGACACTTGAAGCAGTGCAGTGTTCCAGAATGTCGCGTCTCATCCTTGCTGCGTCTTGTACGCTCTTTTGCATATTCAAAAACGCTTGGGCTCATGGATCCAGTATATGTGTTGAGAGGTACTAAATATGTATTTTTAATTAAAAATTATAATGAAAAAAATTTTTAATTCTCTTCATTGGCATCTGTGTTTCCATTTGACTTTCACGTTTGTGAGAAACTCCTATACTTCTAGACTTTTTTTTTTTTTTTCAGGTTTAAATATTCCATCACGTTGTTTGCCTGCCTGCTCACAAAGGAATGGGCTTTCTTATGACTGGAGTGGAAAGTCAGGTTCAGAGCCCTGGGCACATGGACGCATGTGGTGGTCGGGAGGGTGGGCCCCTTGCCCCGACACTCCCTTTTGGAGCTGGCTCCTGTTGTGCCCACCCACTGGCAAAGGGACTACCTGCATGTAGAGCTGGTGAAAGACACTCAACCTCACCTGTGTGGGCTGAAGTCCATTAGTGAGACCGCAGCACCACAGGGGCCAAGCAGGGGTCCTACAGGTACCCCTCTGCCCTCCCCTCCAGAGAGCAGCAGGGAGTGCCAGCTAGAGGCTGAGGAAGCAGGGGTGCCAGCAGCGCTAACCCCCACCCAGCCAGGGTGGCTGCTTAGGGCTTCCCTAAGGGATGGCAGCTCCCTTCCGTCGCATGAGGCGCCTTCCTCCCTGCCATCCTGTGGCAATCCCTTCCTGAACTTGGGGATTTTGAATGGCAGACAGTTTTCATTATGGGGTATGCATGCCTAGAAATAATAAAAGTCAGACGAGGCACAGTGGCTTAGGCCTGTAATTCCAGCACTATGGGAGGCCAGAGTGGGCCTTGAGGTCAGGAGTTCGAGACCAGCCTGGCCAACATGGTGAAATTCGGTCTCTACTAAAAATACAAAAATTAGCCAGAGTGGTGGCACACACCTGTAATCCCAGCTATTTGGGGGTCGGGGGGTGGGGGGTGGGAGAGTGAGGCACCCCCCACTTGAACCCCAAAGGTGAAGGTTGCAGCCAAGATAACACCACTTCACTCAAGCCTGGGGGACACAGTGAGACCCTGTCTCAAAAAAAAGGAGAAAGAATAAAAGTAAATGTCCTAGAGTTATTTCAGTCTGGGGAAATTGGGGATGGATCAGAAAACACGTGTACCACATGTGGTGTACCATGGAGCCATCAGACACAGCTCAGCAATAGCACTGCTTTCCACCCTCGTGGCAGCATCACTACGTACCGGTGCATGAGTGCCCAGCACCTGATATGATCCGTGTGGAAGAGAAGGAGGAAGAAACAGCTGCAGAGAAGGGTCACTGTGGCGTGTGCTTGGGAAGTCTGCTCTTGATGATCCTGGCCTGCTACTCTGAAAGTGTTCGCTTACACCCCTGGCAGTGTAGGTGCC
Organism: Saimiri boliviensis; assembly: GCF_048565385.1. NCBI lineage: Eukaryota > Metazoa > Chordata > Mammalia > Primates > Cebidae > Saimiri > Saimiri boliviensis. The sequence goes on along the minus strand of NC_133449.1, from coordinate 94,014,200 downwards.
TGTCGCTGCAGACACAGGCCTAGAGGAGCTGATGAGTGCATGTGAGATCACGGTGATGAGACAGCAAGTGGGGTTTATTATTTAGCAAACGTGTATTGAATACCTGCCCCATGCCCAGCTCTGAGGCTACGATGGTGACTTCGTTTGTCCTTCCCAGGGAGATAAATACAGAGAGATGAGGAGGGTGGCGACATGAGCACCAGTGAGTGCTCCCAGGGCCTGCGGGAGACAGGCCTTTAGACAGGCAAGGCATTCTCAGGCGCTGAGCCACGTTATTGTGCTGGTTACCAATCACAGCGCTTCGAGAGCTTTGGGATCAACTGTCATTTTAATATGGAGGGAAGGCTGGTGATGTTTCCCCATTGCCCATGTTGCCTGCAGTCTGCTTAGGGAGATGGGGATTTGCTAATCTTTTGAAAAAGACATCGTTTTTTTGTTTTCTTTTCTTCCTTCCTTCCCCTTCCCCTAGCCTCTCCTTTCCTTTCCTTCTGTCTTTCTATCTTGACAGAGTCTCACTCTGTCGCCCAGGCTGCAGTGCAGTGGCATAATCTTGGCTCACCGCAACCTCTGCCTCCCAGGTTCAAGTGATCCTCCTGCCTCAGCCTCCCCCATGGTTGGGATTATAGGCATGTGCCACCACACCCACCTAATTTTTTTGTATTTTTAATACAGATGGGGCTTCATCATTTTGGCCAGGCTAGTCTTGAACTCCTGACCTCAAGTGATCCACCCACCTTGGCCTCCCAAAATGCTGTGATTACAGGTGTGAGCCACCATGCCTGGCCTGTTTTTTGTTTTCTAAAGCTAGAATTAAACTGCTAGAGGTAAAAAGTTTCCTGGGTCAACTTCATAAGAGACTTTGCTCTTAGGAAGATTACCAGCTTCCTAAGAGACCAACTTCATAAGGACCTTAGCGCACGGGGATGAAACTACGTGACATCTGACAACAGGAACCAGAAGGGACAGTCTTGGAGATGGGCTGAGATTTTGTGCAAGGGAAGCTGGTGGCCCAGAAAGGCCATGGAAGACCGGAGAAGCTGTCAAGAGTATATTTAGTGCTTTGTCTCCACAGTGGTCCTGAATTTAGAATTTCTTCCTTAAACATTTGCAGTTCTTAATGGGGAGATTATGTTCTACCAGCAGGACACTCGGAAGAGAAAGGGCAGTTGATGACTTCTTTTGCTTTGCCCACCATGTTTCTTCCGGCCTCAGCTTGAGAGCTCTGTGCTCCTGCCCTGCCCAGATCCCTCTCTGCAGCTATGGAAGCAGCTGGTGGTGCCTGCTGCTGCCTGCATGCTGCCCGGCCCAGGCCTGTCCTGTGCCCTGTGCCCTTGCTTCCCACACTGTGCCCTAACACCTCCTTCACGGCCCTGAACAGCTCCGATCCTTCTGCTCACAGCTGTGGTGTAGCCTGTCTTCCTTGCCGCATGTACTTCCTGTCCTCACCTGAGCTCCTCTGTGTCGTGTGGGATGGAAAGTGGCATGCTCAGGGAGGTCTTCCCTGACCTCCTCCTTTTATTGTGATTGTCACCGCTGGTCATCATCTGCAACTTGGGTTTGCATACGTGACTCAGTTTCTTACACTAGTCTGTGAGGTTTAGGAGGGTGGGTAAGTTCTTCACACTTTCCCTCAGGCTGAGCATGAAACAACAGATGAACAGAGACCTTTCTTGAGAACTCTGAAGAAATGAAAAAAGAGGTACAGCTGGAGGTGGCATTTGGAGGTATTCTAGGTGAATTCACAGCAGAGCCAAAGGACAGTATTTCAGGAATGACTGGGGAACATCATGGTCTGTTAGAGTTCTCTGAAAGTTTTTGTGCCTTAAATGCCATTTGTTGCTAGGGAGGAGTCAGAAATGATATGGAGAAATCCCCCAAAAAGTAACCCAGTCCCCTTTCTCCTTCAGCCGGGTGCACCTGTGTTGAGCAATGAGTACATTCGAGGTGCCCTTCCTGGAAGTGGACATTAGCAGCACCTGTCCTCTGCCCAGCTTGGCAGATGTGCTCTGACCCTGGGTGGGCCCATATGATGCCCCAACCCACCTGCCAGGGAAGGTCACTGTCCTTCCAGATCCCATTCCCCCGGTTCCGTGACCCTCTGCCAGCAGTCAGTGACACAACTGAGACTCTGTGTGACAAAAGGAATAGGTGTCAGCTGAAGCAGCTAGCTGATGGCGTTTGTGCATGGGTCTCTTCTGACTTAAATTTGACTTTGTCTGAAATTGATTTGTACCCAAAAGTGTGTCCCACTCTGATCAGCCACTCTTAGGATTTTCTCTGACCACACTGTGCTTAAGATACTGGCCCCAGTGAATTCATGTGGGCCCACCCTAAGTTAACTCTGAGAGCCCCCTGAAAATCGAGGTTAGATTGTATTTGTCTGTGAGGCCTAATGGATGTGGCCTCCCAGCATCACGGGCTTCTCATTATTACTCTTACAGTAAATATTTTAAGCCCAGATCCTCCAGGCTTAGGAAACATGCACACTACCTAGCTGTGAATTGTGTCTGCTGATCCACCGCTGCTGCCACCCTCACTCCCACACCCAAAGCCCTCGGTCAAAACCTATCACTGTTCTTTTCAGCTCACCCATATATACCACGTTTTCAGGTGGGAATCAACAGTTTGGCTCATCTAAGGGGATGTGTTGGGAGAGGAGCAGGGAGGTTGGGGGAAGGGTAGTTTTTTTTTTTAACGTCTCTTAATTGAAGTGACTGAAAGTCAGCTCAAAAGTAACTGAAGGGGAAAAAAGAAAACATAAAGTTGGCTCAGGTGATTGGGAAGTACGGCTGGATCCCAGGGTGCAACTCTGGGACGGGGTCTGTCTCTCTGTGCCTCTCCCTGCGCCCCCTGCCCCTTCACTTCCTACATGAACCTCTGCAGCGTGGACAGATGCTGCTGCAGCGCTGGCCATGTCCTCATAGGAACGGTGTTTTCCCCCATGAGTGTAGCAAGGGTCCCGGGAGTGCCCTGACCACACAGATGAGTCATGGGCTTCCCCCATGGCCAGCAAGGGCAGGGGAGGGCTCAGGGGTGAGATGGGGCCCTTGACAGAGGTGAAATTTGTTTGACTAAGAGAAGGGACAGAGGCTTCTGAACAGATTAAGACAACATAACCACTGCATTAATCTCATGTGGCCGCCCTTTCAAAAAATCCTTAAGTTGAATAAATTTGATTTTTCTCCCTTTACCTATTGAAGTATTATGATGATAAATTTTTGCCCCGCATGCTCCAAATAGTGGAATCTAATCTTAGCAGCAGAGCTAAAAAGCTAGAGGCAAATTAAATGAACATACAGTAACACAAAACTCTTAGAAGCTGAACACGAGCTGTATTCTCTTATACGGAAATGTCCTTTGGCCACTTTATACCATAACCAGATCTTATCAGATCTCCATAGCATTTAATAATAAAAGCTTTTTGTACTGTTTAGCTGACTTTAATAACGGGTTCTGACTCTAGTTGGGAACCCCCTCACCAAATCAATAATCTTGATTCTTAGAAAAATAGCATTTTCAATAAAAAGAAGCTTTCTGATTAAATTTGCTTTATGTTACACATCTGATCAGTAGCAAAAATTAAATGATTTTGCCAGAGTTCCCCAAACTTGAACGCACTCTGTCAAAATGAATTGGCTTGACTATGTTTCTGGAGTACCAAGTTTGTTTGACACTTTATCTTACATCTCCAGAACTCCAGCTGGAAGATGACAGCCAGAGCATGTTTTAAAGTCATCTGTTATAACATCCCTTCATCTGAAAAGGGATGTAAAAGATAGAAAAGATTTTGACTTTAAATTTACTGACATTAATAATATATGACATAGTCAGGCTTTTATTAGAATCCAATCTTTAATGTATGTAATTTTATTCAGGAAAGTTTAAAACGTGCTTATTAACATCAATAAAAATATGACTTGTGATCAGAGATCCAATAGCTTGATGCTGCAGAATCACCACAAAAGCAGAAACTTACAGTTTACCTTTAAATCCAACTCAGCTATTTGCCCCTTAAAATTATACTATCCGTCTGCTCACTGAGTAAGAAATATTATTACCTACAGTGCACATGTTGTTTTATTGTTATTAAACGCAGATAAGGTCAGGGCACAATTTGTGGCTGGTCTTTAACGCGGCCCCTGTGGAGGTGGCTTGGATAAGGAGCTTGTTCACACTCCTTGCTGGCCATCTCCAGCAGCTGTGTGCTCACCTTGCTCTCCAACCGGGTGCTGACTGGCCTGGGAGACCCTCAGGCAAATACTCAGCCTCTCCAAGCCTCTGTCACTTGTCTTGTCTGTGGAGCGTATTGTCAAGCACCCAGGGCCCCTGTGTAAAGCAAACAATGTTGCAGCTGTTGGAAGTCCTGGGGGTACAGGGTCTCCTGTCCCGCCCAGTTCCCTGGGCCGCACACACGTGGGATCCCAGGACTCATTTCCCACAGCAGCAGCCTGAGAACAACTGGCCAAGCCGCTGCGGATTGCGTTCCCCACATTCCTATGTTGAAATGCTAATCTTTAGTGGGATGGTATTGGGAGGTGATTATGTCATGAGGGTGACGTCCTCATGAATGGGATTCGTGACCTTCTAACAGAGATCTCAGAGAGCTCCCTCGCTGCTGCTGCCATGTGAGGACACAGCAAGGAGGGACCATTATGAACTAGGAAGTGGGCCCTCACCAGACACCAAGTTTCCTGGGACACTGATCTGGGACTTCCAGCCTCTGGAACTGTGAGAAATAAATGTCTGCTGTTTATAAGTCACTTGGTTTATGGTATTTTGCTTTAGGTGCCTGAACCAGTTAAGGTACCATCAGGCCTCTAAGGTTTCTTCTAGAACTTAAACACTGTAATTTGATGATAGAGTTAAAGAGCTTGAGATGCTCTCAGAGCCTGTTCTGCAATGTAAGAGTTAAAATCCTGCTCACTGCTGAGCATGTCTGATCAAACAGAATCTTGCTTTTTTTTTTTTTTACAGTAACTTTGATTCCTTCATTCTTTTTCGTGCAAAGATGTAGTAGTTTATACATTATTGAACAAGCTGTAGATAAAGTCATTACTTGGCAAGAAAAATGATGCTTCATCTAATATACAGCATGCCAGCCGTTGGAAGGTTTTGTAATGGTCATATTCTAGATATGATCATCGCAATATGATTTATCCAAAGCACGCTGCTCTGACACCTCCAACCAAAATGCTCAAGACCAGGTAAATCCTGTGCAGTAGCATTTATGATTAACTTGAGAATTGGAAGAAAAACACATCATTTGATCTGTTGTCCCAAGTCTTGCTAAAACACAGAAGCACACATCATGCCTCGGTAAGGGCAGGAATGGGAGGCATTGAAACCGTCTGGGTGTTTGCACGGGTGAGGCCCACCTACCTCACATCCCTCTGAAGGATCTACCTGGCCTGCAGCCTGCTTTGGAGTTCACTGTTGACACCAAGGTGAGCAGGCTCCAGGGACATGCTGGCAACTGCTCTTCCAAAATGCAGCATAGAAAGACAGGTGAGCAGGGGCCCTGGATGACGGGGGCTTCCGTCTACCATGTCCTGGTTGGCTGTGGTTTAGTTATGAGTCTGAGAAGTAGGTATGAGGATTTGCCTGTCTTGTTGAGAAAATGTGTAAAAGTCTATGAGAAAAACATCATGTTGCCCTGTTAAAATAAACATTGGAGTTCAAATTGTGCTTCTGTTACAACTGGAAGCAGTAGGTGGTTTTACTTTAGTGAAAGATGAGGCAATGAAGTGGAGATGTATAGAAAAAATACAGAGAATCAAAGGAAACTGGGATCCCTGTGCCGCCTCTTTACCTACAAAGTAACGGGTTTGCCTTCAAATTAGGGAGAGGCAGTCGCTTGGAGCCTGGACCACTCAGATACTTGCCCTTGATCAGGACACAGCGCTCCCGCCTCACAGACACACATGAATCCCTGTTCATTTTGCAGCAGAAACTTCCCTTTGAGACATCCTGGCTGCCACCTGGCTGGGTCACAAGCTCCAGGTAAAGTCCAGGAAAGGGGAAAAGGACGGGGGATCGCCGAGTCTCCTGAGCCTTCCCCATGTAAAGGCTCTCCTGACTCTGGGGTTGCAGTTTAATTATCCTCACACAGAAAGGCCACCTGCACTCTTGGTGCATTTTTCTCTTCCCACTCCCCTCTCCTGTCACTGAGACACCTTGTCCAGCCACCCTTCCCCTCCCTCCCCCAGGCCACAGCTTTCTGGCTCAGGTATCCTTAGCAGTCAATAGGGCTGAGCCCATCAAATCTTCCTATGCCAGCATTCAGGATCTCCCATCCCTTCTGTTCTAGATGACCCTGGCTCTGGCCATTGGGCAGAAACAGGGTGCAGTGAAGAAAAGGGCTGTCTCTCAGCAACCCAGCAACTTGATCCCATTGA